>NW_026642428.1:540000-966696 GCF_028554395.1 Pezoporus wallicus | reverse complement strand
CCTTGAGGTGCTTACCTGTGCGCGGAGGGGATGGGGGGCTCACCCCGATTCGGGGTGCCCCGAGCGCGTTAAGGTCTAAAGGAGGGATGTTGGGGAGCAGCGGCTGCTCCTGACCCCCCCTCCCCTTAAACCGAGCGCGATGCCCGAGGAGGGGGGGGGGCGGGCGGGCGGGGGGGGGGGGGGGGGGACGGTCTGCCGGGCGTTTAAATAAAATAAGTTGGTGGCTCCTCTCTCTCGTGTTTAGTTGGCAAATATTTGTGCTGGGTGCTGGGCAGGGAGAGGCCGGCGGGGGCTGCGAGCGAGTTGGAAACGGTTTAGTTTAAAGTGCGTCTTCGTTTCTTTGCAGTGATCAGGCAGGAGAGACTGGGGAGCCATATTTGTAACTTTGTAGTCCTCATGAACGCGCCCTTTCTCTCTCTCTTCCCTCTTTTCCCTCTCTCCAGATGCTGAGATAATAATAATAATAAGGCAATGCTCTGGCACGGGGGGGGGGGGGGGGGCAAATACAGCGCGACTTGAATTAATAATAATAATAATAAATTCTGGCACGAAATACACGCACTCTCCACCCCCTCCATCCCCACACACGCACAAAAAGGCTGGATGTGTGCGTGTGCGTGTTTTTCTCTTCTTCCCCCCCCCTCCTTCTCTTCCCTTTTCCTCCGTTTCCCCCCCCCCCGTTTCCCCTGGGGCCGGACTTCAGGTTGTTGTTCCGCGTGTGGCGGAATAAACGAGAGAGCGAGAAAAACTTTGTCAGGACAAAAAAAATTAATAACACAATGTTAATGATCATAATTCAACCCCGCCGCGATGGAGCTGGTGGCGGAGGTGGTGGTGGGGGGGGGGACGGACGACAGAGCGGAGCAGGCGCGGCCCCCAACCCGCCTGGCGGGGCTCGAACCCGGGTCGCCAGGGCAGCGGGGCCGCCGCCGCCGCCAGGCCCTTGCATAATGGCCGTGGAGGGCGAGGTGCGCCTCGGGCCCCGCCGCGGAAGGGGAAAGGGGAAGAAGGGGGGGAACGTACCTCTCTGGGGGTAGGGCGGAGGCGAGGCGGCGGGACGCGGCCCCGCGGGTTGCCGGTGGCCGAGCGCGGTGTCCGGGGGACAAAGGCGGGCAGGCCGAGGTACCCTGCGCTTTAAAGTTTAAAAACTCCTGGGCCAGGAGGAGGAGGACGGGAGAAGGAAAGGGGAGGAGGGCTCCCGCCACCGCCGCGGCACAGGCCGCCGTCCCCGGCGGGCCGTGAGGCTGAGCCCCGGCCCGTGGCTGGGGCGCGGGGGGCACACTGAGGCCGCCCCGCCGGGCCGCCGCTGGCCCCGCGCTGCCAGCGCCACACCGCAAGTAGGACGCGGCGCCATGTTTTTTGCCTCCCCCCCTCCTCCCCTCGCTTCCCTCTTCCTCCTCCTCCTCCTCCTCCTCAGCCGCAGCGAGGGAACGGCCGGGCGCTGGCTTCGGAGCCGTGAGGGGAGCCCCATCCCGGCCGCCTCCCTCCCTCCCGCCCGGTGTGGCTGTGCCCGCGGGTGTGTGGAGGTGCGACATGGGCGGAGGGGGCCTCCCCTTCGGCGCTGCGGGCGGACGGGCGGGCGCCCTCTCCGACATGACTGCCAGCCGCCGGGGCTGCCATTTTGTCGCCGAGCGCGGGGCGGGAGGAGGCTTGTGACGGCCGCGGCGGGACGAGCCAGGAGGGTAAAAAAAGGCGCCTCCCCCCCCCCCCAATTGTCATTTTTAATTATTATTATTTTTAATTATTTTTTGGATTTCATTCCGCGGGGGCCGCTGTGGGAATGGGGGGGGGGGGAAGGTAAAGGCCGACCCCCCCCCATGCTGTGAGGACCGGGCCCCGATGGTGTGAGGTGCCCCCGGGCAGGGAGCGGGGAGAACGCCTTCTTCCTGGGCAGGGCCCTGCGGGAAGGGAGGTCTGTGCCTATGGAGCTCCTGGGTTTTAATTATCCTTATTTTTAATGATTTTTTAGGCCTTTTTTCTCTATTTCCGGTCGATTTTCATCGTTCCTACTGCTGGAGGCTTATTTAGCGTTTTAAACGCAGAGCTGCGGCTTGGAGACTTGATCCAAAGTGTGCTAGGTATAAACTACGCTTGGGTTTTGGTCTGGTTTTGCTGTGCTCTGTGTTAGGCCGTAGGAAGTTGCGAGCGCTGTGATCTGCGGGGGTTCTGTCCCTCGGTCACTCGGCAATCGGCAGCAGTTCATTGTAACCTAAGGCTTATTGAACCTGTCACCACTTCTTACCTGCTGGCCTTTAACTCTGTCAGCAAGTCCTGTGTATCCTTCCTCCCGAGGTCATCTCCTCCCTTAGCCAAAGCTTTCTAGTTCCATCTGAAGGGGGGATAAAGATGCCAACTGGGAACAGTTCTGTTTAGAGCCATTAATTACAGATGTGCGCACGTGTGCCGGGGAGCATTACGTGCACGGTTTGAAGCCTTGTTTCTTTACAGTACCTCTTAAAATGAAATCCGGCTAAACCCACCGAAGGCTTTAGCTAAAAGACTTGGAACTGGGGGTTAGAAGCGAGCCTAATGCCGATGTCATTTACCTATGGATTTTAGGAAGTCTGTGGGCATGAACGGGATGGTGCTGTGAATTGTTTTCCCTGGTTGCTGCTTTGATAGGTAGGATCATTATGTTCAAACTCTTAAGCTCAATGTAAATAAATATCAGTGAAAATAACCATGAATATACTTGGTTTGGGAGTTCTACCCTGTATACGCTCCGGTTTTGTGGTACATCTGATATAGCCTCTTATCAGAGCATAGGGGATCATGACTTTTTGTAAATCAAAGATAATAGGATGTTGATAAGGCGGTGTGGTTCTTTCTGAGCACAGATTGGTCTGTTAGAGCTTGGTCTGCCTCATACACTTCTTGTGTGGTGCTGTGCAGCTGAGCTGGCTGCTTTGAGCGCTTAAGTCATCCTGAAAGGTTACGTGTTGGCTAATAAAACATAATATAAATGTCCTGAAGTGGGTTATAGCGGATTGATTCTCCCTCCATTTTTATATGAGTTCAGCGTTGGTGAGAGCTCTGGGGTTTTGATGCTTGAAATCTGGTTTTCTGTGTGTTGTACAGCCAGAGTTGAGGTTGTGCGTCTGCTTTGTGCCCAGAAATTTCAACCTTTTATCCCATCAGCCTTTGTCACTCTGCTTACCTTATCAATGTGGTTTTTCTAATTATAATTAACTGCCTGCTGGAAATGGGTCAGATACAGTTATTTCCCATGGGTTTCTTTCAGAACCAGCAGCCTGTGGTGGTAGAACCTCTGGCCTTGGGGGGGGGGGGGCTCTCCTGGGTTTATTTGTGGCCATTCTTGTTCATCCCCTTTGTAAACTCATTAG
Organism: Pezoporus wallicus; assembly: GCF_028554395.1. Lineage (NCBI taxonomy): Eukaryota > Metazoa > Chordata > Aves > Psittaciformes > Psittacidae > Pezoporus > Pezoporus wallicus. The sequence goes on along the minus strand of NW_026642428.1, from coordinate 963,352 downwards.
TAAAATGCAAAGACTGTGGAACAGGTTCAGGACTGAGACTCTTAACCCTGGGACACAGAGATGGGCTTTTGACATTGTGCCCCACACTCATCTTCTCTGGTTTACAGCAACTCACTGGTTCATTCGGACTGAGGATTTAGTCCTTCATCAGCTCAAAACTGTGGCAGTGGTAAAATACTGATGGTAACAGTGAGAGTTTCCTACAGTTCTGACTGTTGCACTTTCAAACTTACTTGTCAGTCTGATTTCTCACTGGGCTTCTGGAGATTTTAACACTGAGGGGAAATGGGATGTGAACATCTATACTCATGAAGATTATAAATAAAAAGGCTTTTTTCCTCAAGCGAGTTCCTTGTTGTGATACTTGTGAGAGCTGTAAAGAGTTTAAAACCTGCATTTATAAAATACTCTGGTCTTGTATATGGGTGCAGATACAGACTCTTTAACTTTGCTCAGTCTGAGCAACCTCAGAATGGGAGGAGATGTGAACAAAGTGGGATAGGTTGTGTCTGGGGTGCCATGAGATCAGCACGTACAGCCTCTGCGGCGTGTGCGGGTTACCGTGGGGTTTTGCAGACTTGCATCACTTAACTGCTGATTGAGCTGCCAGCAGGGCAGAGATGGCCCAAGAAGTAGCTGTCCCCTTTGGAAACTTCCTAAGTTTGTGCAACAGCTGCTTTTCAGGGTGCTGAGTTTTCAGATTCAAGTGTCTGTAATGAGTATCCGGATGGATGGGTGGATGGATGTTAGTCTTGGAGGGACTGCAGCCTGCAGTATCAGGCTGGTGATGTGTGAGCTGTCCTCACTGCGTTTCAGACCAGTTTCAGAGCTGACTGCTGGGCTGACCAGGCAAATTCTCTTCTCTTAACCTGGACTAAGTTTTAAGCATATTAAAGGAGCTGTGAGCATAGAATTGAAAACCAGTGGGACTAGAAGTCATTGCCTCATTTTCCCACTTCTCTGTGATGCTGCTCAAAAGTAGCAAGGGTAGATTTTCATTTATTTAACCCTCATCTCTTGAGCATTCTCCTTTAAGCAGCACTATGTAAAGTACAGTCACAGTTACCAAATCTGCTGTATGATTCAGGTGCGTGTCCAGCTCTGGCTTGATGAAAGTGCATGAAGAGAAACAGCAGGTTTGGCTGATGTAACTGTGTTGTAGGCCATCAAGAAACACATCTCCCGAAGAAAGACAGGTTTTTGTCCTGCCCACTAAGTGAAACAAGTTGTTGAAACAAGGGGAAAAAAGAAAGCTTCTTAGTACACACCTTCCAGGGTTAAGCCTAGCTGTTATAATCCACAGCTAGCTAGGATTTGAGTATTCTATATCAATAAATAGAATATACCTTTCCACTGTTCTGCTCTAAAGGTACACCAAAAACTCCTGAGTGTTTCAAGGTACCATTAATCATGTGCAGGGATTTAGGACTTTAAAAATATCTTTATTTATTGCTGTATTTAAAAGAGCTTTTTGTCTGTGTCAGTGGTGCATCTTTAAGTGTACACTGAATGATGGCATGAGTATCGGTGGCTGCTCTCTTAAATTTTTACATCCCATGAGGCTTATGTTGGCTGAATCTTCCCATTTCATTCATTCTACGGATTACTCCCCCCGTCCTCCTACTGGTACAGGTACAATTGGAGAAGCCTGAAAATTAAGAACTGGACCTGTGAAAGGGGCATGGGTGCTGCATCTTGAACGTTCTCTGAATGAATTAGAAGTCAGGGAAGGTTTAAGGGTTTTGGGGGTGGTTCTGGTTGGCACACCAGGATCCCAGGCACTGCTGGAATTCCTGTGCTGTGCCTGGGAGGGAGCAGGATTCGCCTGGGGTGCCAGGAAGGGAGGAAAAGAGGAAAAGGAAAGGAGGAAGGGAGGTCCTCTCCTCACCACCCACCGAGCCGGGCTTGCCATTTGCGGAACGCGTGACAGCTTTTCAGCAGTCCTGACTGACAAACAGCTCAGCTCCATGAACCGAGCCCTCTGTGTGTGCAGCGAGGTGCAAGTCTCAAGAGGGAATAGAGAGCAGTGATGGTTTTGTTGTGCTTCGGAGTGATGGGCGCTTCTCGGCTATTTGTGTGACACTGCTGGGCTTGTTCTGCATACAGTTTGTCCCTGTCTCCTCTCTTGCTATCCTTCAGACAAAACTGCTAGTAAATACATAGCCTGTAGTTTTTTATTACGTTGCTAAAATGAGTCCTGAAGCCCTTGTGTATGTAAGCATGACCTTTGAAATACTTCCAGCGAGGGGAAAAAAAAGCCACAGTGGTTTTCCTTTACACCACTGTGTAGAAGTTGTGCTCTCTGTGAGCACTCGTTTGTCCATCGACTTGGTCTAGTGAACTCTTTCCCTTCAAAGCCATAAAACCCCCTAGGAAAAGCTTATCTTTTCTCAAGTATGACTTGCCAATGCATTCCTCCAGCAGCTGACATCTTCAGGGACTGCTTTCTCTATTAAATATGCAGCTCTTAAAATTAGTCTTCATTTAAATGCAGTGTTCCTTTTTTATGTGTGTCTCTTTGTTGCTGAGGGCAATTCAGAGTACGTGCAGCCGAACAAACAGTGGCTCAGCTAAATGCTTCTAACAGAAGAGTTTCTGAATTAAAGGTGCAGTGGGATCTTATGTTTTGCTTCTGGTTTATTTAATAATAGCTGGCAGTGAATGAAGAGCACTTGGGATGTGGTATCAGACGCTCTGTTTGTCAAACACAGAGATAGCGAGACGTGGAGCTGAAGGGACCAGGCAGAGTCACTCTCCCCAGCCAGGAGCAGAGCGAGATGATACCAGTTGAAGGAAAGAGAAGCAAGTAACATTAATGTGAATATTAAAAAACACTTAATGCAAAGATCAAGCCATTTAATCAGATATTTCAACCAGAAATATTTGGAGTTCTTACAGAGTTATGCTGCTAACAGTAGAAACAAACCTGGAAAGTAGCTACATGCTTTTGAATGAAACAGCTTTCCCTGTCACTGGAGCGTGTTCTCCATTCGTTAATTACTGTGTTGCTTATGCATATGGCTGTACTGACCCTTGTAAATGTGTGAAAGTGTATTTGTGTGACTCACAGGGTTTCTTGATTGGGGGGATTCCTTGTTTGAGGAAGAATAATCTGCCTTTGTCTTTCTGGAAGTTCTTGAGTGCTGGAGATGCCTCATAATTAGATAAAAGGTGTAGCCAGAACTGCCAAGCCTCTTCACCCTTCTGCCACTCACGTGTTTCACTTGGACCTTTAATTTCTCATAGAACAGAGCAAAGGCACGTAAAATGAGTCGGAGCCATATGTAGTGCTCTCAGGGTTTATAGCTCTGCTATGTAAAATATAAGAGGGGAGTAAAAAATAAATGTATTGATATCGAGCCAGATTTTTTCTGAGCTGTGCAAGCAGTCCTTAAGCTGCCTCTGAACACAGAGCAGGTTTGACTTAAAGAAATAAATAAACGGCACACAACAGCAGTCAAACAAACAAAACAACTAATTTGCCATCTCTCCTCCCCTGCTCCTTTCCCTTTGCCGGGGTAGGGGTGATGCAGAGCCCACCATACACATATTGTGGCCGGGAGAAAGAGGACACCAACTGTGCTCATCCTTGTGGGAGGGAGCCCAGAGGGAGCCCAGCCTGAGGGGACTTTAAAAGGTGGCTTTAAACTGGTACTTTACTGCATCACTTTGAACTTGGGTACAGTGATTTAACAAGCTGCTTGAGCCCAAACTGTGACAGATGTCTGCAGACATGCCCCTGTTGTCACTGCATCGCAGTCCCTAAGCAAATGTTTTCACGCAAGTCCTTTATTGCACCCTGGGGTAAATCTGAGTTCCTTTATCATGTGATTGATGGATCAACTAAATTAAATACAAAGCTCTTGCTGGGATACAGACAGAGAGTAAACCTGTATGAGAACCGTGGCATTATAGTTCAGGGACAGCAGTAACAGGATCTCTGCGTAGTGGTGTTCGTAGTGAAAAATATGAGAGGCACCAAAACTGTATCAGTACAATGCTGGAAGTTTAATTTTGGGCTTTAAAACCCTCTGATGAAGTGTTCAGAGGTATTGGGAGTTTTCAGGAAAGAGATGCAGAAGAGGACTTCTAATACGAAAGTTTGGGGTTGTATCATTTTGAGCAACCCTAGATGAATTTTGAGGTCCGGTAGTAGTTTCACGTGACCTTCTTGCAAGAATTTGGGAGTTCCAGCTTGGTTGAAGTGGTCTAAAATAGGCAAAAGAGCTGGAAGTGGAGCAGGTCGCTGTTGACCCAGGCTGTGCTGGAAGCTGTTGTGTTCAGCACTTGTGAATTGCTCAGTATCAGAGAGGCCAGTGTGCTGGTGGAAGGGACACCTTTGTTCCAGGTGGGGAAAATCCTATAAACTTCAGCCTGTGGGGAATTCCCATAAACTGGGGCCTGAACTGCTTTGAAGTCCTGACAGGCGTTTGGCATTCAGCGACGCTTGGACATGGTATCCATGATGGTGGTAATGGAGCAGTGCTCACAATTACAAGGTAGACTTGCTAATCCCATCCTGTCCTCCCCAGCTGTCAGTCACTGCCCCTGCTAATGCAGTTCTCAAGTGCTCGGGCTGCTCTGCGTCTTGCCTGTACCTCGAGGGAAGTGTTTTGTGTTACGTGGCCATTTTTTGCTCACAGTTTCTCCCTGCCCCAAGATTGGCAGGTTCTTTGCTCAATGCAGTGATGACCAGAGCCTGTGCTAAATAGGTGGTCCTTAGCTATCTAGTTTAAGACATGTGCTGTAGGTTAAATCTCAGATACTTGTAATAAAGCCTAGAAAGGACTTAAAATCCCAAATCACAGATTGGTTTGGTAAGGAAAAAAACTTGCCTGCCTTTATTCTGGTTTGCTTTTTACTTGTGCATCTCAGGGGAGGAAGAAGATGTCAACTCTATTGGAATTTTCCCATCCCTATTAAATTGACTTCTCTCTGTGGACAGATCCTCATCCCGGAGCATCTTCACTGAGCTGCCCAGGAGGAGCAGCTGGGGACTGCTCCATGGAAGAGGAGTCCCCCGTGGCGTGGAGCCAGTGCAGTGGCTGCCACGGCACCTGCCTCTGACCCTGCCTGCCTGCGGGCAGCATGCCAGGGGTGGGAGAAAGCTGAAGAGCCCCTAAGGTGGGTCTGAGCTCATGTGCAGCAGCCCAGTAGCTGCTCTGATTTGAACAAGGGGGTTGTTAACGTGCTGCTTTCCACCAGGAGCTGGACCTCTGCCCTGTGTTTGTATCACAGGGGGCTCTAACGTAGCTAGAGATCAGTCTTGAATGCAGGTGGCAAATGGCATATGGTGCTGTCTTTATTAAAAAATACATTAAAGTTCAGTTCCTCAAGTTGGTTACTTTCTCTTGATCATCTTAGAGCAGAAGTTGCTTTGTGTCTTTGAGGCTTCAGAGCAGCTTTGTTAGCCCAAGGTGTGAAATAGGGTTTGTCAAGCATTTGTTGGCCTAGTCACCTTCCAGATAGTATCTGACATGGAAATTCATGCAATACGTATCTCCTGCAGTAGTAACTTCAGGGGAAGCTTGTAGCATGAGGGTGGAGAACATCCTGTCCTTCCCATCACTGTGGATCTAAGCATGAGGGATGAGCTCCTGCAAGACTTGGGCTGTTACCTTAAGCTTTGTCAAACCCGTGCCTTCCCCAGCAAATGAGAACATTGTGACTGGAGGGCTGGCTTCTCTTAAACGTGCTTGAGCAAACTGAATGGCATAGAAACCTGAGGAGATCCATTTCTGCTCGGGGATCCCCAGATGTGCATGAGTACAGATCTAGAGTACGCCACAGGAACTCACACAACTCTTGGCAGTCTGGTTGCAGTAGACATCAGTGGTCATTCTTTCCTGTGGAGCAGTGCAAGGCTTTGCATGGACTGTGCAGGCTTTTGAGACCACAAAACCGCTGAAGACAGAGGCCAAATGTCTTGGAAGAAGTGTTTTGCATCTGGGAGAGAATAAAACTGTCTCTGCTTTCAGAAGTCTTTTGGACTTTGCTTCCAGTTTCCACAACAGGCTTCCCTTGCCCTTCCCTCCTTCCGTTCCACAGCTCTGCCCTGTTCTAAGTGAGGTTTCCACTGGATTAAGAGGTCTGAAGGACTCCTACTTGTGCTCCTCTGGATCATTTGTTTGGGAGCTGTGCAAGACAAGAGTTGACACCCTCATCTTTACCTGCTTTTTTCAGTAAGAATGCCACATAGCGGGATATTCCTGTCCTTGGGGTACCATATGCAATGTGCACTTCAAAAGCATCTGGTCCATTGTGCTGGAAGTGAGATGTTGCAGCCTTTGCTGTTCTTGCTTTTAAAGCCTGCGGAATGGTATTTGTACTTGTAAATTTGCCTTTTATCTTTTAAAATCATATTCACAGCCATGTCCTTCTGTCACCTTGTTAAGCCTTCAGTTACAGGCTGGGATTTGGGAACTTAGTACCAAGGTCATAGATCTCCCTTCCCGTGGGTTGGAGGCTTTCTGAAGGAGAGACTTCGCCTTTCTACCTGTTAGGTTGGAAATGCAGATTTAAGGTTAAGGTGGTAAAATGTGTGGCTTAATAGTTGTCTGTGTGTAATTATGTTGTGTTGATTGTGCTTGTGTTGCTAACTGGAGAGTGCAGTCCCTTCAGGGAGGCAGGGGCAGGTGTGCCAGGAACTGTGCACAGTGAGCGAGCCCCAGATGTCACCAGTGATGAATCCTAGGAAATCCAGTGGTTGCTTACCCATCCATGGTTGTTTGTCCTTACCCTAGGAACAGGTTGGAGTCTCTCAGTAGACCCCATGGCTATATTAAGGGTGTCATATATGCATTTGGGAACGCAGCTTAGTGCAGTAACCGTAGTAGGAAGCGCGGATAAGAGTCCGTGGTTATCAAGGAGGCAGTAATGTAGAGTGTGATGTCGTGGAGGTCGTGAAGAGATGCCCGGGATGCTGTAATCCACAGTAACAGTGCAGTATGTGCTAAGAGAGAAGTGATGTCATGTGCTGAAAGTGTCTGGGACCATCAGAAATAGAACCGGGGATGACCACAGCAGAGCGGGTCCAGGGCACATGGTCTGAAGAGTGTGTTGGAGAAGCAGCAACCTCCTTGCTTACGTGTGGCTGCTGAAAGCAGGGCTGATACCAGCAAACCACAGAGCAACACTCGAGCAAGAGCAGGAGGCAACCAGAAAGCACCTGTTCTGGCAGATGGCACCCAGCAAACCAAGGGGGGAACAGGGGCAGCAGAGCCATGGGCCACCCCAGGGGTACAGAGAACCAGGCAGAGGGCAGGCTGGGTGAGGAACACTCAGCAGTTGAAGCTGAACAATCCCTACCCCGGCACCTGGTGGTGCCTTATCACAAGTGCTGTCGAAGACAAGGGTATGTGCTATGGGAACCAACCTGGCAACCTGGGTGGTAGGTTTCCTGCTAGATGTTCCCCTGCAGGTGCCTTCATGGCTATTTAGGTGAGTATTGAGGTGTTTGCAGTGGTGTGTTGCCTGTGGTTTGTTGCTCCTCCAGTGTTCCTCACTAAACAGCAAGTTTTGGGGAAGATAAGTATGGGTTACATGGTTGTACTAGCACTTACATTGGTACTTGCTCCAGTTAGTGCTTTGATTTGCTTATGTGTTGTGGTATAGGCAGTGATAAGGGTAACAAAGTTGTATCTTGTCTTTGATGCAGCTAAGCGCAGATTAGCTGAGGACACTTACTCCCTTAGCTTCTCTCTCCACATGTGTTCTGATTGTCCTCCCTAATTCTGACTACTCATCTACGTGTCTATAGTATTAGAGGCTGCAGTGTGATACAACTGAATTGGTTCAGACCAGCAGAGGCTTGCTCATCTCCTTCAGGTATACAACAGGACTCAAAGGGTGCTCGCCCAGGCTGCTTGCATCAGGCAAAAGTTTGTTCTGTGTTTTGGTGACAGAAGATGAGAAAAGAGATGTAAAAACTGTCGTCTTACTGGGTGTTTTCAGGGAAGCTCAGTAGATGTTTGGAGAGTGATTCAGGAGCTGGAATTTTCCTTAAGATTACAAAGACTTCTGAAAAACAAACAAGGAATAGGATTTTAGTCCTTCTGTCATACTTCTGTGGCAGTGAGCTGGTTTAGATGGAATGTAGCTTTACTAAGGTCACCTTTCCACTTCTCCCTCTCTGTATACTGACGCAGTTATGTGCTCGCTGTCAGGGCTGTAGTGTGCCTGGATGAGGCCCAACATCCTCACAAGGGGGGCTAAGGTTGGAGAAGAGACCTCTGTGCAGCAGCCAGCCTGTTGGAAAGGTGCCCTGTTAATAAGGGGGGCAACAACACTGCCTCTCCAGATAGCTGCAAACCAGCAGGCCTTTGAGGAGAAGGCAGGTCAGAGTGGAAGGGGAGGAAAGCAGGGTGCAGAGGACTTGCAGGCTGAGAGACTGTGGGTCATTTGAATACTTACAACAACTCTGTGAGCTGGTGTAGTTTGTACTGCTTGTACTGTGTGCAGGAGAATTGGGTTTGACGCGGCAGTGAGCGTGCACGTGGCAGTGAGTGGGGAAAAGGCCCATGCTCTGTTCATCCTCCTTTTGCACATGTATTTTCTATGGGATGCTTAAATCTAGAAGTTAAAGCCATCTTAATTTTGATTTTAGCTTTACTTTGTGTAATCGCATTCATTCAGAAGCAGTTCAGTGTGTTTAATACACCTCTAACCACATCAGCGCTGAAAGTATGTTGCTGTGGCTGAACGTGTGGAGCAATGGGAGCCTGTGCTCTGCTCCTTCCTAAATAAGCTCTTCAATTCTACCACTTGCAAACGTGGCCAGATTTATTCCATTATAGTTTCCCCATGGAGTCGTTCTGACTGTACCATTGCCCAGTATCTTGGTGCTGGGCACAGTGAAGAGAACATGGCAGTTCTGTATCAAAGTTTTCTGTAAAGCCTTTGACTGGGTTTAAACCACGACAGCCTTAAAAAGCAAACTAAAAGTAGAAGCAAATTAAGGTTTTTTTTTCTTACGCATCCATGGCTTTTTTCCAGCTCCCCCTTAAATCTCTACCCCTGAGGGAGCTGTGTCCAGTTCCCCCTTTGCCTCTCCTCCATCCTTGGGGAGGATGAAGGGATGGATGTCCCACCTCCTGGGGTACGAGCAGATGCACTTACTCTCTCGCTGTGAGGTTTAGGTGCTGCTTCACTCCGTGCCTTTGGTCTGCTGCATAGCTCAGGGCCAGTTCTGACTCCACGCTGTGCTGGCTGCTGCAGCTGCGAGCATTGTCCCTCCCTGAACTCCCTCCTGCCTTGCTTCATCTTCCTACGTGTGCTCTTGCAAACTTCCTTTGTGGAGATGATGGGGCAAAAAAAAGACCTTGTGCTCTGCACCAGCAGTAGCTTCCTGTATGGAGACCAGGCCCTTTCTGCAGAGAGCCTCTCCTGCAGCACAGGCTCCTTTGCCCTCCTTGCTCCGTGTCTGTAGGTGGGTGCTCGGATGAGCCGCCTCGCTGGGCAGGGATGATAACGGGGCAGGCAGGGCCGTGCTGTGCTGGTGAGGAGGGACACAGATAGGGGGGAAAGTAGCTGCTGGATGGGCTCAGTTTGGGGTGGTGCTTCTTGTATTTAACTTCTTTTTTGGCGGGAGCTCTGTGTTGTGAAGCAGATGACAGAGCAAACTGTTTGTCCCCACACTGATCTCGCTGGAGGATCCTGATACTTGAATACTGTTACAGGCAGGGGATACGTTTGTTTGCCTAGAGAATGGCTTTCCTGCTGTCTGCGTTTCAAAGCAAGAAGGCTTTATTGCAGTTTGATTGGTTTTTCTTTCTCTCCCTCACTGGAATAGATGTAATTGGGATCAGGAGCATTTGACTTGGTCTTTGAGTCCTTCTAACCAGCCTAAAATTCTTCAGGAAGACTATTGTGTAGTCATTCCCTATCAGAATTCTTCTAGGAAAATTGTGGAGTCTTGGAAAATGTATTTCCTGTCTAACGCTGATCCTCCTACTCAATGAATCACTTGTGCTCTCGTGTTGCTTTGGGCTCCCTTCCCTATTGACTTCAGTGCGGGGATTTAATTAGAAACCTAGGGATGTTGTTTGGAGCTAAAAAACTACACAGGATTCTTCTCTGTGCAGTGGGATTACACTCATAAAAAAAAATTAAGAAAATTAAGTATTTGCATATTAACTGTCCATGGTGTGAAGAGCTGCTTCATGGTTCTGCATACGCCGCTCCTGCAGACTTCCTTTTATCCCGTCCCCAGTGTAAAGCAGCATTCCCTCCCTTTCCAATCCTGTAAACAGACCTTGTGCATGGGATGGAGTCTGTAGCACACACAGAAGGGTGGGTTTTCCTGGGAGAGATGTCAGAAAAAGCACAGAAACTGGAAGAGGGGAGATAGAGATTAGACATTAGACAGCTCTTCCCTGTGAGGGTGCTGAGGTGCTGGCACAGGGTGCCCAGAGAAGCTGTGGCTGCCCCATCCCTGGCAGTGCTCAAGGCCAGGTTGGACACAGGGGCTTGGAGCAAGCTGCTCCAGTGGAAGGGGTCCCTGCCCATGGCAGGGGTTGGGGCTGGATGAGCTTTAAGGTCCATTACAACACAGTCTATGGGTGTTCCCCACATGGGTGAGCCCTTCCTGTGGAGTCACAGCCCTCAGCGGCAGAGCTTCCCCAGAGACTCACATTAGCAGCTAAGGGGTTCGAATCCCGTAAGTCTGACCTAGCTTAGGGTGAAAAACAGCAGTTTTATTCAGGGTGGGGTGTATTTAGGGGCTCTTTTGCATCGATGCTGTTGTTCTGTGTCCGTTGAAGATCACACCTGCAAGAAGAGTGGTGCTCTGTTTAAAAACAACAAAAGCCTGGGTTTACTTGCTGGGGCTGTCAGCTTTGGCTGTCAGGCAGCTCCTCTGCTGCTCAGCCCCATGGGGGCATTATCTTCACCTCTCCCTTTGAGCCTCCCCACCGCAGCAGGGTGAGGGAGATAAGAGGTGCAGTGCTGCAGCAGAAGGATGCTCTCTGAACCTCCCTGCCAGCACCAGCTGACACATCCCTTGTAGTTCCCCAGGAAAGGAATTGCTTCTGTGAACATCTTTCCCTGTAGTGCCATCATTAAGCTGTCCTAACAGGAGGGCTTGAGGTCTGACTCCAGCAGGACCTGGTTTAGGATCACCAGTACAAGCTTCAGGTTTCGAGAGTGTGTGAGCGCACTCTTCACTCTTGAAAAGCTCAAGTAGTGTTTTACACTAAGAAAGAAGCTATTTTAACAACTGCTGATAGGTTGTAATAGGACCAGTTGTACAGAGTGTCAAAGTTGTAGGTGAGCTTAGAAATAAATAGATTGGTTTCGTGTTCCTTAGGATACTCACTGCTTGCAATCACCAGAGACAGTGCTGCTTCTAACCACCACGTCGAGTAAGCCGGGATGAATGGGTTTGAACTGTTCATATCGTTGATAGAACAATAAAGGGTAGGCAGCTGTAGCAAAGCCCAATACCTGTGTTCCTGAAACACTGCTAAACCAGAATTCCTTTCAGTTTTACCTCATCTGTGTCATTCTTTGCTTGTGAGGGATATCTTTATCTTCCGTGCAGGACAGAACGTCTCATGTGTTGTTTGTGGTGTTGTCTTTGCAGGTTAAAGAACTCGTTCTTGACAACTGCAGGTCATACGAAGGCAAAATCGAAGGCCTTACAGATGAGTTTGAAGAGCTGGAATTCTTAAGTACAATCAACGTAGGCTTAACCTCAGTTGCAAACTTACCAAAGTTAAACAAACTTAAGAAGGTAAATACAGTGTCCTGTGTCATATCGCTCCCTCTTTGCACTGTACTGCATCTGTAAAGGTGCTGCTCATGTAAAAAGTGATGTAGCTGACCACGCTGCTTTGTGATCCGTGTTTGCACTAAAAACTCAAGAGGTTTCTGTGCCTTTCAGCTCGAGTTAAGCGACAACAGAATCTCAGGAGGACTGGAAGTGTTGGCAGAAAAGTGTCCAAACCTCACACATCTAAATCTAAGCGGCAACAAAATAAAAGATCTCGGTACAATAGAACCTCTGGTAAGTTGATGCGATACAGAGTGGAACAAACCCCATTTTGTGATGAGTAGAGGCATTATGGGCTTGGAAAGCCCGCAGAAACTTGTGGTGGGGTGTCTTTGGGGCTTATCTCTCAGGCCAGGTTGCTGTGGGCTCAGCCTGCCCCGGGGCTCTCCCTCCGCCCTGCCCTGGGGCTGTGCCGGCAGCGAGCGGCTGCTTCCCTCTAGTGGCTGCCGGGACTGGGCTCTGCCCGTGGGTGCTGTGGGAATCACCACGGCTTTCCATGCTGATGTGGGCTGTGGGGCTGTCTCCACATACTCTGCTTGAGCTTGGTGTGTTCTCCCTGGAGCGCTGGGTCAAAAATACCAGCCCATGTGCCTCCGTACTGGGCTTGCTTGCTGCAGCTGTGCAGTGGTTGCTGCTGGTTTCCATTACCTCTCCTCCTCATGGTCATTATACCTCTTATTTCAAGTGCTGAGATCAGGTTTGCCAGGTTGCAGTTCATTCCAATTGATGTCAAGTTCCAGAAAGCACCCAAGTGTCCGTTCTAGCGGTGCTGTTTTTGAGTTTGTGGTTTGTGTGCCCTTTGCTCTCTAGAAATGAAGAGGTTTGCTTCATGCTTATTTCCCAAATGCTTCCTTTTAAAATGTCTCAAGGAGCAGTTATCATCTTGGATCTCCTTTCCTGCAGCGGAAGGGGAGAACAGAGCTGTTAAAAGTCATGTAGCAAACAAATGAGAGAAAGGATTGTTGCTGCTCCCGGTTTCAGGCTTATTGTTTTCTTGCTGTCACTGTTGCTCTACACGCTAAACTCCAGAAGGGAGGTATTTCATAAGATCTGATACAAATTCTCAACTGCTTGTGCTTTTATTGTTAGTACTTTGGAGGTCTGTGGGCAATGCACACCATCTCCTACTCCTATTCAATTTCTTAGAATCCCAGACTGGTTTGGGTGGGAAGAGACCATAAAGCTCATCCAGTTCCAGCCCCCTGCCATGGGCAGGGACACCTTCCACTGGAGCAGATTGCTCCAAGCCCTCTCCAGCCCCAGTGATATTTCCAAACATCAGTCTTCTACCTGTGAGATACTAAACTTGAGAGAGAGCATTTTCCACTCTCAGGTACTGAAACAGCACTGGTCAGGCTTTGCACATTTCTGGTCCATGCCAGCTTAGCAGACAGAACCCCAAATGACCTTTTTATCATGGGAAGCTCTTGAGCACATGCACTCTGACTGCTGTTGCATTAGTTTTTGTAACCCTGAACTTGAGACTTCTCTCTCTTTGCAGAAGAAGCTAGAAAACCTGAAGAGTCTAGATCTTTTCAATTGCGAGGTAACCAACTTGAACGACTACAGAGAAAACGTGTTCAAGCTCCTCCCGCAACTCACATACCTCGATGGCTACGACCGGGATGACAAAGAGGCACCAGACTCTGATGCAGAGGGCTACGTGGAGGGCTTAGACGACGAGGAGGAAGATGAAGATGGTATGTGAATTGTGCTACTTAGTGTACGTAAGTTAAAAGATCAATATGCTGCCTAGTACATTTTGCTTCCAGCTCTGACTTGTTGGCCAGAAAAGGGTGTTCTCAGCAGCTCCTTCCTGACTGATGTAAAGGAGAAGTACCTCAGTGTCCTCTGAAGGAACCGAGGGGAAAGGAGATGGGCAGGGCCTGAAAGAGCTACTTTCTCAGTCTTATCTCTAGTGAAAGATCGGGATGACAAAGAAGCACCGGACTCTGATGCAGAGGGCTACGTGGAGGGCTTAGACGACGAGGAGGAAGATGAAGACGGTATGTGGATTTGTGCTGCTCGGTGTATGTAAGTTGAAAGATTGATACGCTGCCTGTGGTATGTTTTGCTTCCAGTTCTGACTTGCTGGCAGGAGAAGGGTGTTTTCAGCAGCTCCTTCCAACTGATGGAAGTATCTCAGTGTCCTCTGAAGGAACAGGGGGAAGGGAGATGGGCAGGGCGTCAAAGAGCTACTCAGTCTTATCTCTAGGCCATAGAAGAAAGGGCTCAGGAGGAGAAGACACTGAAAGAGTTCAGGGATCAGTAAACTCCAGGGGATGAGGGCATAAAGCAGAAATGGGTAGGAAAGGATGGTGTGCACACGCTGCAGTTTTCCAGGAACAGTACACTCAGGGAAGTGTGAGCAGTCGTGGAGAGCCTGATGGAGAGGGGTAGGGTGGAGAGCCAGACTAGGCATGGGTAAAAGGGCTGAGTCAAGGAATTCAGTGAAGGAGCCAAGGCATTAGTAGGAGTCTGGAGCTGCTCTGTGGGGGCAAAATGAGCTACTTGAGATGAGGCAGAAGAGAGGAGAATGTACATGCTGCAGTCTGCCTGGGGCAGCTCTGTGAAAGGCACTAACAAAGGAGCAACTCTGTAGTGTTGGAAAACACACGGTGGGCCCCAGTGTGGTGCAGGTGCCATTGCAGCTCCCCGCAGACTGCCCTCGGAGGCACCATGTACCGGTCGGATGAGTTTCTGGCTGGGTTTGGGGAATTTGCTAGACTCTTCAAACCCAGCTGCACAGCAAAAGCAGAATAGCTGGACTTGCACTTTCCCCTCGAGTGCTGAGTGTGGGCTCTGGTGAGAGCAGCGAGTGCTGCAGCAGCGCCTGGCAGAGGCTGCCTTCAGCAGGGACAGGCTCTCATCACAGCGCAAGTCTGGGCCTGCTTTCAGATGCATGAAAAACCTCCAAAACACCATTCCTGCAGCTTGGAAATCACTTTCTGGTTTGTTGTTTTGGCTTAATCTGTTTCCCCTTGTAAAGAGATTGCAAACCCAGACGATGGATGGTGTGTGACCCCTTTGTGTTGCTCTGGTGGTATAAAGGCGAGGGGGTGTCCCTTGGGGAGGGTTCCCAGTGCATGGTTGGCTTGTAAAGTTCTGCCTCATCCCTGGTGGGAGCAGATGGGCACTTACAGATGAAGAGCTGCATGAGTCCCACGGGCTCAGAAGTGCATGTTAGAAGTGGGAACAGCAGCAGCTGAAGCAGAAGCAGTCCTGAGGTGCCGTCACATACTGTCAGGGCCCTGAGAGCCCTAAAGCAGCTCAGACTGCGGGTACAGCTGCCACACTACCCTGTCACTAGGCTAAAGAGGCCCAGGACCACGTTTAGCTCTGTCTAGCAGCTGGAGAGCTGCTTTAATTCTGTACTGCCCTTGAGCAGTGCTTTCAATTTGCTCCCTGTGTCGATAGGAGCTCAGATCTCAGGTGGCAGTGTTGGGGGGGGGGAGGTAAACTTTAAATGTCTGAGTGGTTGATCTTGTCTGGCTACAGAAGAGGAGTATGACGATGACGCTCAGGTAGTAGAAGACGAAGAAGACGAGGAAGAAGAGGAGGAAGGAGAAGAGGAGGACGTGAGCGGAGAAGAGGAGGTAAGGATTTATGCAGTTAATAATGGGTGTGGAATGAGTATGCTCTAACTGGGAATAGCTGAGTAAGAAATGGTCCAAGTATTGGAGGCTTTCACTGCTCGAAGACTGTGTTTGCTTTTTAACTCGAGAAGCATGGCTGTGGGGGTGGCTTTGAGGCGTGCCTGTCTATGAGCCAGCTGCCATCTAGTGACCATTGACATGAAATCATCCTGTTTATTGAGGTGATGTCAAAAATACCATCAGGAACATCTGCAGGTCTGGTTTGTGGGGCCTTTGAAGGCTGGGGTTACAGACAAGAGAGTAGTACATGAATTACTGACCCTAGGCTCTCAGAGCAAGGTTTCTTCTTGGGTCTGTACCTTGGCATCCTTCAGGATGCTTAAATTCTTTGTGTGGTCCAGCTTTTGTTTGTAAGGTGTGCTGAGACTTTGCTGTTAGCACAGCCATTGGGATGGGGCTGAAATTTGACTGTAGGTGGTTGTATTACCTGTCCTTCAGCCAAACAGCCTTAGCTACGTGACTGATGCTCTGGAATGGTTGAAAGCCTCCTCCCAAAACCAACAGCAGCTCCTGAGGCTCTTGAGATACCTGGTTCTAGCTCTCTCCGAGAACAACACGTACCTTCTACAGACTGGTCATCAAACTCAGGACATCAGAACAAAGTCTGCAGCTACATAGCAGCATATATATACTTATAAAACCATTTTCTTGCTGCAGATTTGAAGCTAGAGGCAGCTGTGAGGGTCGCCTCTTTTTCTGCACTGAAACATCTGGAAGTGCATGGGAAGGGTCTGCCTTCTGTTTTTGTTTCAGGTTAAGATACTTCAAGGACTTTCTCTCTGTTGCAAAATGCTGTTGGATATTGCCAGATTGGGAGAGGACTTGCACCAAACCCAACTTTTCTAATCCTCTATTTTTCTTTCCAAATGCAGGAGGATGAAGAAGGCTACAACGACGGGGAGGTAGATGACGATGAAGACGAAGAAGAGCCCGGTATGGCAGCAGTTTTTACCTGAGATAAAATACTGGTTTAGAAAGTGAATTCCCCTTTTCTGTGCTCCTACTCTCTGAGAGCCAGGCAGCTGCCCCAGCAGGAGCCTGTTGAACCTGCTCAATTCCTCACCAGCGTGAGGGAGCCCTCGTCTAACTCCACTTGTGTTTTGTCTTCCAGATGAAGAACGGGGACAGAAGAGAAAACGAGAACCTGAAGACGAAGGAGATGAAGATGACTAAACTGAATAACCTATTTTGACAATTTCCTATTGTGATTTGACTGTTTCTACCCTGTATTTCCCCTCCCCACACCCCCAACCTTTATTCCCCCCCCCCCCTTTTTTTTTCCCCCTTTTTATTTTCTGATTGTAATGTTGCTGTGGGAACGAGAGGGAGCAGCAGACTGGGTGGGCAAGGGAATAAAATACTATTTTTACTGGCACTCCTCCTCCTCTTCATTTGAAACCCTTTTCTTTTTGTCCCTCTCTTAGTCCCGGTAACTGCAATAGTAAGTATAAACCAAGTGGTAATTTGTTTCTTATTATCGGAGTGGATAGTTTGAGATCCTGAAAAGAGGAAAAAAGTAAGTGGAAGATCAGTGGATGAGAACCCCAAATGTACCTATTTGGAATAGCGTTGGTTCGTTGGGATTTTGCCACCGCTGCCAGTCACTAAATACATGGGAAGTATATTACTGGGGGATGCTGCAAATTGAGGCCCAGCATCATCCCCCCACAGCAACGGGGGTGAGAATGGCATCTGGATCAAGTGATTTCTTTGTTGCCTGTCCGTCAATGACTGCCATTTTCAGCCAACGCTTTCCCTGCTTTTGTAGGTACCTTTTCTTTTGCTGTTTGTAAATAGTGACCAAATGGTTTTTGGTTGGGGTTTGGTTGGGTTTTTTTTGGGGGAGGGGGGGTGTTCCTTTGGATCTGGTTTGTGGGGTGAATTTGCAATCCCTCCTCTTCCTCCCTGCCCTGTGTGTTGTGTTTTCCTTTCTGTTTATTTAGGGGTTGGGGGGGGTTCTTTTTCCTTTGGCTAGGGTATAGCCAAGACACTGAAAATGGCAGGCATTTAAATATATATATAAATATCTATAAAAAGTGTTCCTAATCCCTGAGTTACTAGTGAAATGAATCTGACAATTGTAATAAAACAAAATGTTTCAACCCTTTTCAATAAGGTGTGTACTATTTTGGTCTGTAATATATAACACCTATTCGATTTGAAGTGATGAGAAACTACTTCCACTTGTGCTATATACTTGGAGACTTTTTACAAACCTAAAGCCAGGAGGCAGTTCAGCATGTAGGGTAGGAGGTTTCTTTTCATACACTCAAGCACGAGATACTAATGCAAAGTTGTATTTTCTTACCTAGTGGAAGTCAGTAAAATGACTGAAAATGCCTAGTGAATGTACAGTTTTACTTTCATATCCCTCTTTAAAATAGCTTTAGAAGTGACTTGTATTTCCTAGTCAATATTTCATCTGTATAAATACATTTGCAACAGTTTTGGTTTATTTTTCTTTTGGTTGGTTGTTGGTTGGTTGTTTTTTTTTTTCCCAGAAGAGCCAAACTTTTGAGTTTTATGTCTGTTTGTCATTGATGAATTTCAATAAATCTTTTGATACAAGTTCTCTGTGGCTTATTTGACTAACCCGGGCCACTGGGAAGGATTCCTGTACCTTTGAACAAGGCATTTACAAAGCTATTCTGGTAAATTCCCGGCTGTTTTTAGTAGCTTGATGATACGTTTTGCTCCATGAAAACTCCTCTTTGCCATGGTTGGGTGAAGCCAAGGGTGAGGTTGTGGCTTTAACGTAAGTAACTCCATACTGTTTTTGGTGCACAACAGGGGTTTCTGCAGCATGATTAGTGCACTTAAACGTGTTCGTTTCTCCTGTTTAATCCTATCCCTGTTCATCCAGGTCCAGAAGAAAGGACTCCTGGTTTCCTTCGGTGCATGAGGTCTGGGTTAGTGTGTCTGGAAGACGAGGGCTGTCTGCTGTGACTTGCCACCAGTGCAGAGCTGTCTCCATGTTTTCCTCTCTGTGGATGAGCTGTGTATTAAAGGTGGGCAGCATAGCAAGCAGTGTGTTCTCTGTACTTACATAAGTTTCTATGCTGTGCAAGAGGATCATGTATTTCTTAACTGGGTCTCTTGTGTGGTGACAGGACAGGGGGAAAAGGCTTTGAACTGGCAGAGGGGAGACTGAGATTGGATACTGGGAGAAAGCTCTTCCCTGTGAGGGTGCTGAGGCGCTGGCACAGGGCGCCCAGAGAAGCTGTGGCTGCCCCATCCCTGGCAGTGCTCAAGGGCAGGTTGGACACAGGGGCTTGGAGCAAGCTGCTCCAGTGGAAGGGGTCCCTGCCCGTGGCAGGGGTTGGAACTGGAGGAGCTTTAAGGTCCCTTCCAACAAAAAGCATTCCAGGATTCTCCTGCAAAGCAAACAGCAGCCACCAGCCCTGTGTAAGGCAGGGGCAGGGCCAGCAGCTCTCCAGCTGCAGCCCAGACAGAGCCCTTGTGTCACTAAACCAGCTTGGCCGAAGATGCAGTTTGGCTCTATCCTGGGAAACTCAGTTTTCTGGGAAGTGCAGTTTGAAGATCTGTAGCTCTTAGAAGGCATCCGCAGGGACTGGAGCTGGCTTTTCCTGCACGATGAGCCTCTCCACATCCCAGAGACGTATCCATGCATGGTATTTGCTGCTTGTGAAGCAGAGTCCTGCTCCCTGTTCAGCTCTGCTGGAGCCCGAATCCACCTGAATGATGAGAGAGGGGGAAGAGGCATGGCAGGTACCTGATGAACAGCAAGGCTTTGACTCCTTGGGTTGGGAGAGGGGGAAACTGAGTCACTTCTGCTACTGAAAACAAACAGGAGGCTTGCCCAGTGTGGATCATTTCATAGTTATCCCATGTTTTGTAGCATGTAAGTACAGTCTTCTGCGGAGAACCAAGGGCTTGTTATCCTGAGCGCTCTGTTGCATACGTAAGCTCTGGCTGAAGGTACTTGGCAACTCGCAGCGATGCTTAGCAACTTCCCAACTCCTGGAAAAAACCCAAGCCCCGGTGTTTTATAACAGTTCAGCAGGAAAACCCAGGTAGGAATAGTGTCAGGAATGAATAATGGGGGAGAGCAGCTCCTTCAGGTGCCAGGTTTTGTGTCACTTTGCTCTTTCTGCTCTCCGTTGGCCTTTTAACTGCGCAGTCATTTGAGGAGCCCTGGTCGTGCTGCAGTGTGGGGCTGGCCCAAGCTTGTTCCTGGGGTGCTTTGGTTTGTCTTGCTGTCCTGAACCTGTCCTAAAGCTCAGTGTGCCTCAAATGTCCTGCTGAGTCTTTCCCTGTCGATGTGTGCAAGCTGAGACCAAGATGCTCTCAGTCCCAGCTGTTATGTGCCAAGCTGAATGTATGGGCACTGCAAATCTATATAGTCTTAACAGCATAATGGCCTGGGTGTTTGCATTTTGGCACCTCAGGGATGGCTTCTCCTTGGTAGATTTGATGATGCTTTCTTGTACCTGAGCTGGTTTTGGTGCTTAGAGCAAGAGCTGGGGTGCTGCTGAAATTCAGGAGCGCTTCCTAAGCCCAAATCATTGTCAGCATTATCCAGTTATGCAGGAGGAGATGGCTCCTGGCTCTGGTAAGCCAAGGCTGGGCTCTGCAGCAGGTCCCCACCACTAGTTTAAATGGTATATCCTTAAAACTCAGGAATTTGTGATGGGAAAAGCTGTTCCTTCATCCTTTTGCCCAAGGGGGTGCCAGCTGGTTGTAACAACCCACCATCCATACCTGAAGTGGATTCCTTAGTGACAGAGGAGGGTCTCGCCCTGCCCTGCCATGCTTTGGTGGATGTTAAATCACTGCCCTGGTCTTCTGCAGGGCAATCCCTGTTTCAACCAAGAACCTCTGCCAGTTCTCTTTACAGGTACCTGATGTTTCAGTAAGAGTGAATCATGCCGTGCTGACATGCAGACATCTCTCGTGGTTACAGACTTCACCCTAGGAACGAGGTGATTGAGGATTTCCAGTCCACATTACGGGAAGAAATGCCCTGCAGGGTCCTTAAAAACGAGACCTGGTTAGTGATCCAGCTGCGTGGAGCTCATCCTGATGCTCAGCTTCCTGGGGGTCACATCGGCCTTTGTTACTGAAGTCAGTGTGCTGATACACCTGAGACAAGGCCCCGTGATGCTTTCCCTGTGCCCAGAGAGGCCAGGGCAGGCAGCACTGCTCTCCCTCCGTGTCCCAGCTTGCTGCTCTCTCCTGCTCATGCAAATAATTCCTCCCACCTCCATCTCGAAAGCTCTCCTCCTCCCTGCTGCAATGACAGCGCTTCCTGCAAGAGAAGCAATGGCCCTGCACAGCCCACAGCTTCGCTCGCAGCAGCCCTCATCCTCCTCGCAGGCAGCAGCCGTGCCCTGATTCACTGCACGAACCACAGAGGGAGGATTCAGATCCCTCCGAGCAGCTCCAGTGCCTACAGGAAACCTGGAGAGGGGCTTGGGACAAGGGTCTGTAGGGACAGGCCAAGGGGAATGGCTTTAACCTGCCCGAGGGGAGACTGAGATGAGCTCTTAGGCAGAAGCTCTTCCCTGTGAGGGTGCTGAGGCGCTGGCACAGGGTGCCCAGAGAAGCTGTGGCTGCCCCATCCCTGGCAGTGCTCAAGGCCAGGTTGGACACAGGGGTTGGAGCAAGCTGCTCCAGTGGAAGGGGTCCCTGCCATGGCAGGGGTTGGAGCTGGGTGGGCTTTGAGGTCCCTTCTAACCCAAACCAATTTGGGATTCTGTGATTCTCACTCGGTTCCAAGAACGTCACCGTGTGACTTCTCTGCTGTCAGCTGCTCGCTGTCACTGCTGATTCTGCTCCTTCTGCCCAGAGCCGATAAAAACCCGGTGAAGAAGTTTTTGGCAAGACTTGAGCTCTCTCTGTGGAGGTTTTCTTTTGCCATTGCACTTGGCACTTGCCAAACGTGTGCGGAGAAAGGAGCTGGCAGCAGAGGCAGCACCGGGCGAGCGCTTCACCCTGCACAACCTTCCATGAGGAGCACCAGCGCTCCCTGCTCCAGCACCACAGCTTTGCTGGAAGTGCTTAGTATCAGTGTGGTTTCCCAGTGCTGTTCAGGAACCACCAAGGACCTGTGCCACCGTGGTTCCCTCCTGAACCCTGACGGATGCTGTGGAACATCTGGAGCGCCACATCTGTCCGAAGGTATGTCCAAGCACTGTCATCAGGCAGGCAGGGTGATGGGGCACGTGGCATGTACCCAGCGCTCACCAAGACACAAATCCTTTTGGAGCTCCATTTCTGCACCAAATTCCCCTTCTTGTGTTTAAAAGGCTCCGGGAGGGGATGGGAAAGTTGATTCTGGAGACCTCGGGTCTCTGGGGATCCCCAGATCTTGGGGATTTAGGTCCAAAAGCAGCAGAATTCCTAAAGGTGCACTAAATTCATGAGAATGCTTCATACTTTTTGCATGGAGGGTCCCTGGGTGCGTGCCTGGAACCAAGTTCTGTGAGAGCAAAGCTCCCCTTGGTTTTAAGTGTGTCAGAAAAAGGAGGAACCAGCATCGTCCTCAGCAAACTGATGGGAAAACTCCCATTTTCATTAAAACAACCCCCGTAGGGGCTTCTCCTCTGCATTTGGCCCATTTTAGCCCTGATTTTGTGTCTTCATCTGCAGGTTCAGGGGTGTTTTCGTCTGTTCAAGACGTTGGAAAGCAGAGAATTAACACTGATGCCACAGCTCGGAAGCGTACGAGGAGGCCGAGCCGCGAACAAAGCGGAGCCCTCCAGGAAGCAGAAAGTAGGTCAGGTTGATAAGGATGAGCGCAGAGGGACAGCAGGAACATGGAGGGGAGAAGCAGAGCAGGGGATAAATCACCCTGTGGCTGGAAGGAGGAAGGGGCTGTTGGCTGCAGACAGCTGGGATCTGGGAGCCTTTTTCCTTTCCTTATCCCTGAAGATGCCTGCTGGGATGGGAGGTGGTTGCAGTTAAAGGCAGGACAGGAAGGGTGAGACCTCAGCCTGGGTCTGGATGGGGACAGCTTGGGAAATGCTGCAGGTGAACTGGATGTGTGTGGATTACTGAGGCTGGGTAAAGCTCCTGGAGGGAGCTGGTCCTGGGAAGCATGGGGGGGCTCAGCAGGAGGAAGGGGAAAGGGGGAGGCTTGAAAGGAACTAGAATGTCTGCGGGAAGGATGGGAGGGGAAAAGCAGGAGGTTACAGACCTCTTGGTCTTATTTAGACCCTTGAAAAGTACCCAGAAGCATCTGAAGTACATCAGAACCTCAGGTTCATCAGAAGGGCAGGGACATAGGGCAGGGACATGGGGCAGGGCTTGGAGCAGGTCTCAGGGTTCCCAAGCAGCCCAAAAGCTCCAGGATCAGGGGTGATGCAGCAGGTCCCTGCAGCGATGCAGGATTGCACCCAGCTGATGGGGCCCGGTGCTGTGCTCAAGTCATCAGGTTGCAGCAGTGCAGGGAGTTCAGGGCTAAAATCTGATGTATTTATTGCCCCAGTAATGGGCTTTTCTGCTTTAAATAGCATGGGGATGATGCAGGAGGAAACGCTGGGAAAGCCAGGAGCAAGCGGAATGGTCCAAGAGGAGCAGCAGGAACCTGGGCCAGGGTTTTCCCTGGGAAGAGCACCACTGATTTGGGATGAATCCCAAAGGGTTCGGCAGCCCCATGAGCACGTTTGGCTGCTGTTCCCTGCCCGCCTCAGCCCACTCAGAGCCCAGGGGACAGCATCCTACATCCCCAGCCCAGGACATCCCCTCGCCCACAGCACCACCAGGTTTGTGCTGCTGTTTGCAGGGCTGGAACTGGCTCTGAATCACCCAGGTGTCATTGGGCTCATTGTGCATTGATTCAAGGGGCTTTGGAGAAACCTTGGCTCTGCCTTTACAAGAGAGAATGTAGTGCAGGAGGTCCCAACGCACCTCTGTGGCTGAGGCCGTAAGACATCGATAACCTCAGCTGAGCCGCTGCTGCTCTGCACAAAGCAGCTGAGATGTGGTTCTGCTGTGGTTTCTCCTCCCATGATGAGATGGGATAAAACCAGGAAACTCCAGACCCAACACCAAGTGATAACACAGTCCTCAGTGCCTGAATAAAAGAGGAAATAAAGCTTAAAGCTCTATTTCTGTCTGAGCAGCCCTCGTGCTGCCTTCTTGCTTGCTCTGGCAGCAGAACCACCTCAAATTTGGGGCCAGTCTATGCATAGGGGGGTTATAAGAAAGATGAGGACAGACTTCTTAAGTAGGGCCTGCAGGGACAGGCCAAGGGGAACGGCTTTAACCTGCCAGAGGGGAGACTGAGCTGAGCTCTTAGGCAGAAGCTCTTCGCTGTGAGGGTGCTGAGGCGCTGGCACAGGGTGCCCAGAGAAGCTGTGGCTGCCCCGTCCCTGGCAGTGCTTGTGCTCCTTGTGCCTCACCCCTAACTCCTGTGCAGCCCACAGCATCACCCAAGCATCCAGCCACCATCAATCCATGCTGCGGGGACCTGGGAGCCCAGGGGAGTTGCTGCAGCAGAGGCAGAATCCACCTCTATGCGCACCCAAAAATGCCCTTTTAGGTGCCACCACCCTCTCTCGGGTGGGGGCCAGCCCTTGGCAAGGCAACGAAGGAGCAGGCAAGGGTTTGGTATCTTGAAAACATTTTATTTCATCACTATTCCGTGGTAGCATAAATAATAGGCAATGACAGCACATGTAAAGAGGGGGGAGCAGCGGGTGCGGGCACAGGGTGAGTTAACGGGGAGGAGAATCCATCACACTGGTGGTGCTGGGCAGTTCAGCAACTGGGTTTAGTGAATATATATATATATATATAGGTAAACCAGCAGTATTTGGTGTCATTCCTGTGCTCATCCACAAAACACTGATTGTACAGGCGTGCTGAACCCCACCGCGCACAGCTCCGCACCACTGCATCCATCCCTTGGGTACCCTCACCCCTGGGGTGAGCTGGGTGACATCTGTCCCCCTCCCCATGGCACTGGCAGCGGACGGGAGGACGATGAGTCCCTCTTTGCAGAGACAGAGGGAGCAAAACCCCTCTCTGTTTGGGAACCCAGCCTCTCGGGGGGGGGGGGTTAAGGACCCAGTGCATGGATGCACGCACACGTGCGGAGCGACTCCGTTCCGCAGGCTGTGACCCTCACCGGCTGCTCCTGCCCAAACCCAGCCGTGCTGGAGCTGTTCCACCGCCGCTGCCATGGGAAGGGTCCCCACATCCCACCCTGTGTTTGTGACCCAAGCCCTTCCCACCCCTGTTCCAGTTCTGCGCCCGCCCTCGCGTCTTTGCATAGGAAACACACGCACAGCAACGAAGCTTCGCGCCCTCCCCGTGCCGCCTCATCCCGACGGAGGGGATGCGGCTCCACTACTTACTCCAAGCTCATGGCCCGGGGGCTGGCTGGGACCCCCCCCGGCTGCCTCTCATGCAGTAGCTCTCGGTTAAAGCAGTTTTAGTGCTAGACGGGACGAGGAGGACGTTATTTCCAGTTAGCTTTGCGGGCTCTTGGCAGGTCACTTGGTTGTGGCTCGTGTGGTGTGTGAGTGGATACAGGGAGAGTAAAGAGCGAGTATAAACAGAGGCAGTTCGTTTAGAAAACAGCCCTGCAAGTTAATTGTTCTTGGGGTTGTTCCGCAGGTTCTTGAGGGTCAGGTGGAGCTGCCGGACCTGGATGTCCTTCTGTGAGAGCTCTTCCTTCAGCCGCCGGATCTCGTCCTGCTGCCGGAAGAACATCCGGAGGAGCTGGAAGGGAATGGATGGAGCTGGAGGGACCGGCTCTGGGGCTTCACCCTCCTGACAGCCCCCCCGGAGCTCCTTCACAACCCAGCTCCTTCTGCAACACAACTTGATCTGCTTCAATACATCACCCTCTAGCATCGGGATACCCCACACATGCAGTGTGCCAACTCAGCTCCAGCAATACGGATTCCTTTCGGGACTTCATGCCTCCGCAGCGCCTCCATACGTTGTTCCCAGAGGGTTTTAAGTAAAAAAGAACTCATCTGGGAGCTGAACACCGCTCCTTTGGGTGCTCTGTGGTGAACGTGAAGCTGGAGGCTTCAAGCCACAAGGCAACACAGTGGCCAGGTGCTGTTTGGGACCTGCAGAGCGGTGGCTGTCCAGGAAGCCCATCCCCATCCCATCAGGGACCACCCCTGGCTGTCCCCGTCCCCATCCCACGCTGCCTTACCTCATTCTCCGTCCGCGGCGGCACGTTCTCCAGGAGGTCTATGCCGTTCACAAGGACGCTCCTCTTCGCCTTCACCGGGGCCTTAAAGATGATGCTGGATGTCTTCTTGTAGCCCTCCTTCAGCGATATCAGGATGGGATCTGTGTGGAGCAGAGGGGGGGGGAAGGAGGTCAGGGGCGGCCGCGGTCCCATCCTGCATCCCTTGTCACCCCCCAGCACAGCATCCATGGCTTTACCTCGGTTGACCCCGCTGAGCCATTCATCCGGGGTGAGGGCTGGCTCCGTCCCCGGGGTCATGGGGTAGATGTCCTCTTGGTACGTCTCTGACTGCAAACAGGGGGATAGAAAAGCACCTCCTTTGCGACTGCTCAGCTTGAGCTGCACATCCTAATGTGCTGCACGTGGTTGTGCTTAATCCTCTCCACCCAGGGCAGCGGGAGGCCATGAACTGGGGTTTGCCTCACTAATTTAGATGAGGAATGCCAGCAAATCCGGGATGGCAAACAACAAACCCTGCTCCAGCTCTGAGATACTTCACCAGAAACACCCCCCGAAGCTCGCATGAGACAAGCCCCTGGTTACCCATCCCAACGCGGCAAGCTGATTTTGGACAAAGCAACGGCAGCAAGGCCAGGAGCAACACAGAGAGGAATTTCATAGAATCGTGGAATGGTTTGGGTTGGAGGGGCCCCAAAGCTCACCCAGCTCCAACCCCTGCCACGGGCAGGGACCCCTTCCACTGGAGCAGCTTGCTCCAAGCCCCTGTGTCCAACCTGGCCTTGAGCACTGCCAGGGATGGGGAATTCCTAAAATCATTCCTATTGAGCCTTGAGTAACCTCCCTTGGGAATCCCATCAGAACCACAGGGCCAGCCAGCAGCCCGGTGAGTGAAGCAGCACAATGGGATCATCCCCATCCCACCCAACTTGCTCCCCAGAGGACTCACCCTCCTCGGCACGATCATGGAGATGGGCTCGATCAGCCCCTTGAGCGTGATGAGCTTGTAGAACCGGAAGACCTCGCAGGCCGACACGTCCAGCCCGTACTTGGGCATCACCCCTGCGAGGAGGCACAGGCATAACCAGGGGTGCTGCACCCGGCTGGGACCCATCCGCCTCCCCAGCACCGAGCACCCCAAACACCCGTCCTCTCCAGGTCTTCAATGAGTCCATCCCTGCTAGCATCACATTGAGGACACGGGGCACAGACCTTGGTCACCCCGGGGACATTAGGAAAGGGATGAGCAGCTTTTATTGAGGACAAAGCACCTTTCGTCAGCACATTCAGGACCAGCAGCTCCATCCTTACCCAGTCCTTTCTGTGGGGCTGGGGAGCGAAACTCCATGAGATAGCTCAGGTAGGGCTTTTCCGAGCCGATCTCGTAATAGCGGATGTTCCCGTCACCCTGGAGCAGGGAAGAGGGATGGTTTGGAACACGTGAGATGGAATAAAGCCCATGACAACAACCCCCATCCGTAGGGGAATACAAGCTGGGGATGCTGCAGCCCTACATCACCCAGAGGGATGCATCACCACCCGTTCAACAGCGGTGGGCACCTCTCCAAACCGGGCTTTAGTGGCCAAAGAGCTGCATAACGCTTTGCTGGGGGCTCAGCACAGCCCTGCTCCGTGGAGGGTTCTTCTCCCACCACGCCGGAGAGAAGCCCTTTTGCCTCCCCAGGAGGTGCCGCAGCGATGGGATGGGATGCACAGCCCGTACCTTGCCAGCCAGGTACAGCATGTGAGTGTCAGCATCATAGAATGGGAAGAGGAGCCCCGAGAGCCCGTCAATCTCTTCCTCTATCAAGGGCATGGTCAGGTCTTCCTGCAGCAGAGGTAAAAGCCCTTTATTGAGCAGCCATGACCCGGGGCTGGGGTTGGGGTTGGAGGGGGGGGTCCTGGCACCCACCTGGTCCCAGAGCGCGATCTGCCGCGTGTTCCAGCGCGACACCCCGGTGGTGAGCAGCCACTTGGTGCTGCCCAGGAACACCACCCGGTTCACGCGGTGGTTCTTGCAGCTCGCCTCCTGCAACAGTGTTAGGTATGGAACCAAGGCACGGGGTGGGTTGGAAGGGGACTTAAAGCTCCTCCAGCTCCAACCCCTGCCACGGGCAGGGACCCCTTCCACTAGAGCAGCTTGCTCCAAGCCCCTGTGTCCAGCCTGGCCTTGAACACTGCCAGGGATGGGGCAGCCACAGCTTCTCTGGGCACCCTGTGCCAGCGCCTCAGCACCCTCCCAGGGAAGAGCTTCTGCCTAAGAGCTCAGCTCAGTCTCCCCTCTGGCAGGTTCAAGCCATTCCCCTTGGCCTGTTCCTTGTCCAAAGCCCCTCTCCAGGTTTCCTGTTGGCCCCTTCAGGCACTTTCTGTGCCACCATCCCCTAATTTCTACGACTCTGCACCAACCTTAAATCAGTAAAAGCTCCCAGTTCCTATGCTGGACAAGGGGTAACGGGTTAAAACTGAAACAGGGGAAGTTTAGATTGGATCTAAGGAGGAAATTATTTCCTGTGAGGGTGGTGAGGCACTGGAATGGGTTGCCCAGGAAGGTTGTGAATGCTCCATCCCTGGCAGTGTTCA
The DNA here is from genome assembly GCF_028554395.1 of Pezoporus wallicus. NCBI lineage: Eukaryota > Metazoa > Chordata > Aves > Psittaciformes > Psittacidae > Pezoporus > Pezoporus wallicus. Next base: position 935,211 of record NW_026642428.1, on the reverse strand, counting down.
AGGCCAGGCTGGACGAGGCCTTGGGTGAGATGGTTTAGTGTGAGGTGTCCCTGCCCATGGCAGGGGGGTTGGATCTGGATGATCTTAAGGTCCTTTCCAACCCTAACTAGTCTATGATTCTATGATTCTATGCTTGGGATGGGACCGTCCCCTCCCCAGAACAGTGTTACCCACGAACCCTGACCCATCCAACCAACCCATCACGAGCGCAGGTATTTTAACCCATTTCAGTGTGATTCCTCCCCTGGGTCCCGTTTCCATGCCCCATCCCTCCCCTGCCTCTCGCATCACCCACCTGCAGGACCCTGCCGGAGCGTGGCTCCACCACCCGCAGCTTCTTGTCCTTGCAAGTGGTGGCCAGGAGGCTGCCGTCCGTGTTGAAGGACATGCAGAGGATGACGTCCTTGTGGCAGTCGATCATCTTCACTGGCTCCCCCACATCCAGGTTCCAGATGAGGACCTGTGCGAAGCAGGGACGTTATCCTTGTGTCTCCGCTCCTGGAGACCCCCCCACCCCTCCTGCAAGCCCCACGTCTGCTTTGGGCAGCCTGATACCTCCTGTTGTGGCTGGAATCGCTCCATCGTCACCCACTGAGCCCCTTCCCCTCCATCCAGGGCTGCCCTGAAGCTGCTGCTTGTGCTGTGCTGTGCCCTCAATGAGCTTGCCAATGGCACTGAGCTGTGTGGTGCTGGACAGGCCGGAGGGAAGGGATGGGATCCAGAGACCTTAGAGCAGCTCCAGTGCCTAAAGGGGCTACAGGAAAGCTGGAGAGGGGCTTGGGACAAGGGCCTGTAGGGAGTCCTTGCTCTTATGATGGGGTACGAGAAGGCTCCTTCTGCTGCAGACACTGGGTCATTTCATTCCAGTGAGCAGGATCCTGCTGCCTCCCATGCCACGAGCAGGGAAATCCTTTGCAAGGGCAGCCCCGGGCAGCAGGAATGGGGCTGGACAGGACTCACCTTATAGTCATAGCCAGCGCTGAAGAGGATGTTGTTGGTGGTTGGGTGCCACTCCACGAGGCCAACGCGCCGGCTGTGCCCGTACAGCTCCAGGACAGCCTCTGTCATGTTCCTCTTCAGGCCGCCCTCGGGGATCTCCCAGATCCGCACCTACAGGGTGGGATGGGATGGGATGGGATGGCTCAGGCACCAGGATGGGTTTGGGAGCCCCAGCATGACCCTGACTCCCACCCAGAGGAGCTCTAAGATGCTGCATCCCTGCAGTGCCCCAATACCAGCAGCGTCATCCTGCACCCTAATGGGTGTCCTGAGCTTGATCTGCTCCCCCTGTGGTCTGGTCTCCCGCAGGGGGAGAGCACAGGGAGGGTGATAATTGTTCCACAAGGACAAATATCCCATGGGAGAGCATTGGGAGAGGACCGATGCCTTTATCCAGACCAGTCTGAGTGGATACAGATTCACAGGGAGGGGATAACAACAGGAATAACGACAGGAAGGGTTTCAAGCAGAGCCATGACCCAGGTGGCCCATGGGAGCGATCCCCTCCTGGGAGGCAGCATCTAACCACAGCCGTTAATAGAGAGCCTTAAATCCTCATCACCCCCTTGGAGAGGGTAAATCCATAGTGATGCCCCAGGGATGAGGCTGCACAGGTTGTCCTCTCCGTGCAGGGCAGTATGGAGGGAAGCAGGAGTCTGGAGCAGGATGGGTTGGCAGCATCACTGTGCTCGCCCCCAGCCTGGGACCAACAGTGACAGAGAGCATCCAAATGCTCTGTTTGCTGCAGCTCAGACTCCCTGGGGACCTGAGCATCCTCCCCTTGATACTGTTGGCCTGAAACTCCTTACACCTCCTGGAAGGGAGAAGGGGAAACCCAAAGGTGCAGAACCTGCCCATTAGCAGCACCATGGGCATGGGGTCGCACCAGGAGCCGTGAGCCCCATTGAGGGGACACCCCCCACCATTGGACAGGGGGGCTGTTAACTTCATTTCCCAGGTTTAATGATCCTCATGGAGTCTTCCCAGTATTCTCCCTCCCTCCCAGCACTTCCTATTCCCCAGCGACTGAATCTAAAGGTTATGACTCAAGCTGGGAGACAGCTCACCATGATTCATGGCCATGATCTGAATCTCTTTTCCCCACTCAATATCCTCCTTGACAAGCTTTCAGCTAATAATAAATGCCAATATACGGAGCTGCAGGAGAGGATGAGACATCAGGAGGTAATGCAGTGAAACGCTAAGGATCAGGAGAGGCAGGTTTGTAACTGGTTAAGAGCTGGATCCCCCCAAGCCCTGTCTTCTGCCATGCAGAATGGGCAGTGGTCTCTGATCTCCGTTGTACAAAGGCTTTCTTTCCTTTGTGATGCAGCCTTTGGGATGGACTTGGGTCCAGAAAACAAAGAGGATGCAGATAACTAACAGCTATATAAAGATGATCTGATTCATCATTCCCCAGCCTTCTGCTCCCATCGCTTGATGGATCAGGCCATGAGAGCTGTCACAGCCCCTGCGGTCCATGAGAGCAAGAAGGATCAATACCAGCATTGCTGTTGGGCTTGGGGAAAATGCAAAGCCCTCGTTGTGCACAGCTCTATGGCTTATTTGCATGGGGGACACAGGAAGAGCAACGTTGGGATGAGAAGTGATGCTGGGGACAAGCAGAGGAGCTGCCCCCGCACCATGACTGTGCCTGTGGCTCTGCAGCAATCTCTTATCCCCTCTCTGCTCCACAGGTGGTTGATCCATCCCCTACCCGCAGTGCCTAAGCTGTGTATGTTAAAGGCTCACCGAGGTGTCTTCGGAGCATGACGCGATGATGTTCTCAATGAAGGGATTCCACTTGATGTCCAGCACGTTGCCCTGGTGGCCACAGACTTTGGGGTAGTTCGGTTCGATCCGGCCTGTCTGTAAAAGGAGGGAAAATAAGTGACAAATTTGGTCTTTTCAAGGCTGGAGCCTCGTTAGGGGAGCGAGGTCCCCAGCACATCCCGGCATGGGGCTTTTGGCTGGAGGAGACACCCAGCCAAGCCAGGCATTGGTTTTACCCTGTGGATATTCCATCTGAAACCACGGGCAAAAGGGCTGGAAGGGACTCGAGAGGCTCCAAACCAACCCTCGGGTCTCCAGGTGGATCACCCATTGGGCCACGCATGAAGCATCTGGTACTTTCATCCCAAACTGTGGAAGCAGTGTTGAGCAAGGTGTGCGTGTGTACTCTGCAGCACAAATCCTCTGGGATCCACAACCCTCTTGTTTAACGAGGCCGATCGCCCAACCGTGAGCCCACTTGAGGGGATCCTTCCACAGAGATGGAAATCCTTAGGGATGATCCAGTCCTGACATCCCAGCAGAGCTCCATAGCAGGGGACAGTGCTCAGCCTCCCATCCCCATTGGGTTGCAGGGACCCTGCAAGGTCACCCCATCACCTTTCCTTCCCCTGTGCTGGCTCCGTGCCGCAGCCTGGAGGTGCTGGCATGCTTGGAACGTGCAGGATAAAGTAGGTCAGCCCGGCAGAGCCACTAAATATTTGATGGCCCTTCCAGCACTGACCTCCTACCGCATCGAGCTCCCGGCTCCGCTTAACACGAGCAAAGCCATGCTGCGGGTACCACGCTGCACCTTTACCATCCACAGCCAAGGGCAGCGGGCAGGAGGGCTCCCAGCAGCCGGATGAGGCCCAGGGGCTCCCCCTGCACTGTTGCTGATGGGGAGGTTGATTTGGATTCATCAGCTCCCAGGGAGATGTGGCTGTTAATTGCTGCAGCGCTGCGTGGAATCACAGAATGGGTTGGGGTGGAAGGGACCTTGAAGCTCATTCAGTTCCAGCCCCCTGCGATGAGCAGGGACGCCTTCATCCAGATCAGGTTGCCCAGAACCACATCCAGCCTGGCTTGAATGTCTCCAGGGATGGGGCACCCACCAAATGCATGGTTGGTGGCAGCTCCAGTGAACTCAGAGCAGCGATGCAGGGATGGAGATGCAGAAAACCATCACTCCAGGTGCTGAGCAGTACAGGCAAACACAACCCTCCCCAAGCCTATTTCATTGATTTAAAAGCACTTTCCATAAGCTTTATGATTAGAGCAAAAAGCCAGTTCTTGCTTAAATTGCTGCAACACCTCTAAGTCATCCCTTGGACACAACCCACATATATAAGATAAGAACTAGGCTGGCCTTAAAACACCGGGGACTCAGTTATATGGGTTGTTTGTGATCGAGTTCAAGGGATAAAAATAGGTGCCTGCTCTTGCTGCCTTCAGGATGTGGGCAAAGGGACACCTCCAGCTCCACCCCTGGTGGGGTACCAGGGTCATTGTTCCCCTCTGCCCCTGGATGCATAGAACCATGGAGCGGTTATGTCCCCACATAACACAAATCAAGTGCTCCTCATTGCTCCAGCAAAGGGAGGCCTTTGAGGGGCTGAAGTGCCTGGAAGGTTTGCTCCTTCAGGCCCATGCCATGGAATACATGGGAGCTGCTGGAGGCCAGCATGTTCTCATCGGAGGGATGGAATCTGGGTCACCGAGCTTCTCCTAGCCCGGGATCAGGGATCCAGTGATTAGGATTCACCGCGGCTTAACGCACAGCTGCTGGCAAGGTCCTTTAAGAGTGACTCAATGGGAAACTGCAGCACGAATCCCTTATTCCCATGGGTTTTCCTTTGTATTTCTTTTATTTGGCTCCTTCTCCTCGTCCATTTGCCATGGGCTCAGGCATAACTCACCCCTGCTCTTGCACCATCCCTTGCTGCAGCATCTCCTGCATCCTCGCTGCATTCAACTTAATTTTAACCAAAACCTCTTGATTTCTTGGTCAGAAACTACCCCGTGTAACCAAAGTGTGTTTTGTCCTCTTGAAAGCCTAATGGATTTTGACAAACCCCATCAAATCTACTGGGCAAAGGGAATCAGTCGACTGGTTGCTTGGAATTAAAGTGATTGTGCATTAACTGATGCTGTTAAAGGGTCTGTCCGCCTGGGATTTACCAGCTGCTCCACGGATTCCGGCTCCAGACAGCGAGTTAATAATGTCATCCTAATGCAAATAGGAAAATAAGGGGAAAGCTGGATAAGGGGAAGCGATGTCTGCTGGTGTACTTAATGTCATAACTGATCAAACTGTGCTTTGCATCCTATTAATTCACAGGAGGGGTGCTGGAGGCCGAGCTTCGACGTTGCTGCATGGGAATGCTGGGGTTAGGTATTAGGTGTTCTCAGTGAAAAGCATCCTTTTCCTAAGTCTTCCCCTCCATCCCTTTTGGAAAACTCAGTTTAGTGGAAAACTGACTTCTGGGGGGATGAAATCTGCTTTTTAGGCTCTGCATTGGGAAGGCTTCGTTTGTATTTCAACGAAGGGCTTGTCTTCAATGATTTCCTTTGTGTTACAGCCCATGTACCCTCAGTGCTTGGTCAGGCCATGCTCCTCCTTGGATCTCGCTTTTCCAGGGGGTCACTGGCTCCCAGCGTGGAGATCTGTGTCCTGGGGGATCCCGGAGGTGCTGGGGGGCATTGCCCCACTTCTGGTGTGACAGCATCTTCCCAAGGGGCTGTCTCTGCCTCCGAGTAAAAGGCAGCATTAAAATCCATGGGTGATGTATGCTTTAATGTACTGCCCTTCCCATGGGATGCTCCGGGGTTTGCAGTGCTGATGGTGGAGCCCAGGCAAAGAAAAGCCTCCTGGAGGGGATGAGGAGCTGGGGGGACTCAAGGGACCATCCCTCTGGCCACAGCATCATCCAGAGCCGCCGGCTGCCGGAGGCTTGGGTCACCCTGGCAAAGCTGTCACAAAGTCACTTGGTTTTACCTCTAGAATCCCGAACTGATTTAAAATAGAGCCAGTAAGAGCCAAATCTGGGGCTTTAAACAGGAAAATGCCCTTTTAGCTGCTCGATAGTGTCAGAAATGTGCACTTTGATCACTGCTGCTCATCTGGGGTGAAGCTGCCAGGTCAATGCAAGGAAGAAAGCACATTTAGCTGGCAGGAGGCAGGTTGGGGACCAGGGCTGAGGTGGCAGCTCAGATCCGAGCCAGGCTGTTGCTGATGGGCACAGTCCTCACAATTCAGGCTCTCTGAGCAAGCCAAAGGGATGCTGTCGGTGGCTGGAGGAGGAGGTGGAGCAGGATCCTGGCTCTTCATCCATCCCTGCCCTGAAACTGGCCCTGGTGGAGGTTCTGTCACACCAACAGGTTTCAGCCCCCGAAGGGAAGGTGAACCTGCAGCACACACGTGGGGACCTGGTGTAACCTGCCCTAACTAGAAGGAGGCTCCTGAGTTAGGAATGAGCCCATCACAGAGCTGCTGATGGGGATGCGATCCTGTGTCCCATGCAAGGGAATGAATGAGTGTGGGTAAGGGACCTGCTCTAGTGGAAGGTGTCCCTGCCCGTGGCAGAGGGTTGGAACTGGATGAGCTTTAAGGCCCCTTCAACCCAAACCATTCCAGGATTCCATGTATTTCCTAAACCCGGCTTTGCACCAGCTTCCCTGGAAATCCAAACCCAGAACATTCCCCAGCCCTTCCGTTTCCTACCCTCAAAGCAGTCGTGCGTGGAGCCCTTGGCACAAACAACAGCAGCGTCCATCCAGCATCCATGCCCCTGGCTGGGGAGCATCCGCAAGGAAGGAGCACCCACCACCACCCCGGGGTCACCCTTCCCCACCCAGCAGCTTCCCCTGAATGCCCCCTAATCCCTTATTAGCTTGTAGAGGGATCAGGGAAGCGCTGCCTGAGCCGTAGGGGCTTTAGAGGGTTTCCCAGGAAATCCTTGAGTACACACGAGTCTCCAGTGGCTGAGATTAAGAGTAAATACATTTACTACTGTGTTTTTAAGGGCCTCTCCTATTTGAGAGCCAAAGGGGAGGAAGTTACACCGGTTCCCCTGACCTGGGGCAGATCCCTGCATGGTTGCTGTACATGGGAAGGTCGCCACAGGTTAACTCCTTCTCATTAGGAACCCAGCCAAAAGGAACCAGCAAAAGCAACAGGGAAACGGGACAAACCCTTGGCAAGGACCCAGAAAACCCATTGCCACGGAGCAGGGCTGCTTGAGCATCTCCCCAAGGCCCAGCCCCTGGGAAGGGGGAGCAAGCGGAGGGCTCCAGGCCCATCTGGGCATCACATCTGCGACACAGATGTCGAAGCCAAGAGCGTGAGAGCCCGAATGCAAGGGAGGTGTTGCAGCAAGAGGCAGTGTTTGCTGCCCCGAGCGCTCGTGCAGTTGTACACAGAATTCCCCAAGGGAATTCCCACGTGCAGGTGGAAGGATGCTGCTATTGGAGGGTTTCTCTCCAACAACTGGATAAGCATAGGGATGCCCCAAGCCTTTCTCCACCCTCACTACTATTCCCTTGCATCCTCCCTTATGCCAGGATGCTCATCCAGCCGCCAGCACTGCAAACCACCAGATGGGAGCCATTCATGGCCGGCCGAGACTGAGGAGATTGGTCAATCCCACGTGTTCCCAGCGGGATCATCCCCTGGGAAGGATGGGACACACAACTGACCCGCCTGGAAGCTGGTCCAGGGATTCTCAGTACTATAAATCCATTGAGAAACCCAACCCCAAAGAAACCCATGCCTGGAATAAACAACATTGTCCATCGAAACATCAACTCCAGGCATGGGAAAGGTCTGAGAGTGCTTTTGGGTCCTGCAGGGAGTAACCTGGTTGTTGTGGACACGCTGCCAAGCTTCCTGACTGCTCCTGTGAATGGGAACAGTGAGTAAAGCACGAAGCCAAGAGCCAGCTTCCTCATAAGCAAACTGGGAAAGCTCAGCTCAGGCTTTGGCACCTCTGAGGGAAGCAGAGATTCCACCTCCAGGAGAACACCACCAGCAGTGAGAGCAGCCTGGAGCACCTGGGAGCTTCCAGCAGGGGAGGAGATGGGATGTGCTCTGTGCATCCTCCAGCACCGGCTAAACCAGGGCTTGTATCCCTTATAACCACGCCTGGCCATCCTCTCCCTCATCCTCCACACCCTGAGCAAGCAGCGCCAGCGCCCGTGCCTCAGTTTCCCCAAGTGATGCTATCCCTGTCTCTGGCAAACTCATGCTCAGGGTTGCTTTGGGGTAAACAGTCCCAGATTTACCATGTTAACCACCATAAAATGATCACATCCATGTATAAAGCCTCATTACCCTTTTTGTTACCCAGTTAAGCCCTGGAAATCATGAAGCAGGGAAAGAAATCACCGCTGCTTCGTGCTGGTTTTGGTGAGATGAAGGTTTAAAGCTCAGTCCCTCCTTTTGTGCGGCTAGAAATGGGGTTCAATGAAACAGACGTGACCCATCTCACCCTCATTGCCTGTGCTGGGGGTCACCATCAGATGAGCTTCCCCAGCACGCAGAGCCCTCAAAGGCGATGCCCACAGCCTGTGGCAATGCAGTGGCACAGATTAACCCCATCCCAAGCCTCGCTGCAGCATTCACCAGCGCCACAGCAGCAGCAGCCGGGCTCAAGCTCTTCGATGCCAGAGCCGAACGCCGCACAACGTCCCTGTTCCATCGCATCACGGCCGCTGGGAATCGATCCCTGCTTCCCTGGGAGCAAACCGGCGCCTTATCCCGGCGAGGACAGGCTTTAACCGGCAGAGGGGGCCGGCAATTGCTGCGCTCCGTGGGCCCGACCCACGGCTTTGCCGCAAATAGAGCGGCGTCAATGGGGACAGGATCCCTATTTCCCCTCCCAAGCTCCTGCTGGTCCAAGGAGCCCGTTTTCAAGCCCCATTCACCCTCTGATCCATCACCAACGTTGAAACCTCGCATTGATGCTTTTTGACCGATCCAGGTGCTTAAACCCAGCCGAATCCCAGCTCTGGGCTTCCCACAGCTGCTCTCCTGATGTCTCCTTGATAAACGCAAGGACATGGGATAACGGAGCAGCAATGCTGATGTGTCAGTTCTTTCTGTAAGCCCCAGGCCTCTTTGTTTTATGGCCAGCTCCAGGTTAAAGCAGACACCTCCTGCGGACTAAATTCGGGTAAGAGGGAAAATTCACAGGGAGAAATAGGTAGCACAGAGCACAGGAGGCTCCTGCGTCCTCAGTTTAAAGATAGAAAAGCCCCAAGGACATGAGAATTAGTTCGATGTATAAAGAAATAGAGAGAAACCTGCACTGTCCCTGCAGAAAACCTGCTGGTGCTCTGAAGCACAGCACAAGCAATGGGTGCAGACGTGTGATGGGTGCATCTGTTCTCTGCCCAGCCTTGGGGCAGAGGTGTCCCTATGGAAGGGACGTGCACAGAGCTCCCATGGGTGATGCTGTGAGCACACAGGCAGAACAGATGCCACCAGGACCCTGAGCCAAGCCGGAGCCAGGGCAGGATGCCCGGAGCACACATCCTGCTCCGCCTGCTCGCCAGCTGCTGCCCTGGGGTTATTCATTGAATCCCAGCCTGGTTTGGGTTGGAAGGGACCTTAAAGCCCATCCAGCTCCAACCCCTGCCACGGGCAGGGACCCCTTCCACTGGAGCAGCTTGCTCCAAGCCCCTGTGTCCAACCTGGCCTTGAGCACTGCCAGGGATGGGGCAGCCACAGCTTCTCTGGGCACCCTGTGCCAGCGCCTCAGCACCCTCACAGGGAAGAGCTTCTGCCTAAGAGCTCATCTCAGTCTCCCCTCGGGCAGGTTCAAGCCATTCCCCTTGGCCTGTCCCTACATCCCTTGTCCCAAGCCCCTCTCCAGGTTTCCTGCAGCCCCTTCAGGCACTGGAGCTGCTCTCAGGTCTCCCCTTCAGGAGCCTTCTCCTCTCCAGGCTGCCCCAGCCCAGCTCTCTCAGCCTGGCTCCAGAGCAGAGCTGCTCCAGCCCTCGCAGCACCTCCATGGCCTCCTCGGGATTCACTCCAACAGCTCCACGTCCCTCTGGTGCTGTTGAACACAGAACTGCAGGCGTGGGACCCTTGTGGGGATCAGCCATGGGGCTGTCACCCCCACAGGCAGCCTCCTACCAGCCCCTCTGGCTGCAGTGATGGGCATCAGCGTCCCACGCACCCAGTGGGGCTCAGCCCCCTGCTCACACCATAGCACAGCCCAGCAGCGGGCTGAGGGGCTTCCCATGCCCAGCCCCACAAACAGCTCCCAACCAACCACATCTACGACGTGAACAACAGCCTTGGACTTCAGCTTCCCATGGGTAAACAGAGACTCCCCTTTCCTGCTCCGGCTTCCTCCAGGCACGCAGGCAGATAACATTGTCTGCCTGTGGAAAACAAGCTCCCTTCATCCCCTACAGAAACAAAACCCTCCTGCGGCAGGGCAGGTGATGCCAAGCACCCTTCCCCTGCCTAAAGGAAGCCCTGCAACACGCAGAGCAAGCTGCATGGCAGCCCACTCCCCTTAAGGCAGCCCACTCCCCTTAAAGCAGCCCCCAGCATCCTTCCCCACCCCAACACCGTTGAAACCAAGCTCATTCAACCACACACAGCTGAAACAGATCCACAGATGGATGGAGCTTCCTTCTCCCTGGCTGTTTTGGCCGACCCCGGGTCAGCCAAAGCTGGTGCTGCCCGAGGCACCTGTGGGAATGCTTCATTTCTACCAAGAAAAGCCTGGGAATGCCATAAAATGCACCCTGGAGTGTTTGGAAGCCCAGAAGGAGGTGAAGGATCACCCATGGGGCTTTGTGCTGTCGATGGGGATGCTAGATTTCAGTGCTGGCCCTAAGGGATGTGTGAGGTTGGACTTTGCTCAGCCCCTTGCTGACTCACAACACAGGGATATTGCTCCCTGCAGCTGAATCTGGGACCAAATCCTTCTGCTGCTTCAGTTTGGGAAGCAAATCCTCTTCTTGCCGAGCCTGAGCACGAGCTCTCCTTCGCCCCCTCTCCAGGGATATCTATAGCACAAAGCCCTTGCAGTGATGGGGAGAAGCTGGATCCCAGTGGCCAAAGCTCCAGAATCTGGGATCGTGCACCGCATGGGCAGGCTCGGGAAGGACGGGGAACACAGAGCAGCCGTGCTCCATGTCTCCAACCTCCTCAGCCTTGCAGAAGGGGTCGCGCATCCCTGGACGGCTGTGGGGATACAGGAGGAGCCAGCCTCTCTGCTGTGCAGGCAGAGGAACATATGGCCCAGCGTATGCAAATGCTTTGTCACTTGAAGCAGAAAGCAGGGGGGTTTCTGGTGAGCATTTCTGAGCAGAACAGAGGGCAGACGTGGGGAGGGGGGTGAGGAAAGGATGGCAGCAAATCAAAGCCGGAGTGGAGCTGCAGTATCTAGGTTACCTTCATTATGTGCAGCTAAATATGGATGCCAATTAATTAGAGGGCTGCTGATTTCCAAAGAAAATCAGTTTACTCTTAATGAGCTAATCAGAACCTATTTAAATATCAAATAAATAATGACATGATTAGTCTGCACAAAGGCGTGTGCAGGCCCTTGACGCGGGCTGCTCCAGCTGGGATTTGGTGCACCATTGCCAGGATTTCCGCAGCGAGCCCTTGGGAACAGGATGCAAACAGCATCGTTTTCCCTCTGCTCTGATCCCAGTGGGACAGGGCTGTGTTTGATAGGGTATAAAGGTAATTTGCTGGCAACACCCAGTGATTAGCTGAGGATTTAAGGGCAGGAGTAAGCGGTGCCTGGATGGGCATCCTCCTGGTCCTGCTCCATGGTGTGAGGCTCTGGGTGCTCAGACAGAGCTCCTGGTATTGTGAATGTTAATAAGAGTCAAGCTGTGCTCTGCAATTAAAACCCTGATTATAATTTCTCCCATCTGTAGCTGATTCTACTCCAGGACTCAAGGAGGGATTCGGAAGAGATGTGAACATCACATGGGGGACGCGTGTGGCGTGTCTTCAGGTCGCATACGGTGACTGCATCCTTAAGGGGAGTGAGTGCAGCTCCTCCAATGTTAAACTGCTCCTAAGAATGGGTGTCCCACTTCTCCTCCTGCAGCCTGTGGATCCCCCAGTACCTGGGTATGGGATGAAGATGCCGGTCTGGAACACCGGTGGGAGAGCAACAGCATCAGTGCAACCCTGGTACCCAAAGGCAGCGCTCAAGTTGTGTGAGCAAAGCAAAGCAAAGCAAAGCAAAGGTGATGCTCATTTCGTGGTCAAGGTCGCTGCTGCCTGGCTGCATCTGCCAGGAGACCAAACGTGGTCCCATGGGGCAGCTCCCGAAGCAGCAGCTGAGTTTACAGGAGTTTAAAGCTGCAGGAGCAAGAGATGTGTGGATTCACAGGGAGCTGGGGAAGCAAATACACGGGGAAGGGAGCAAGGATGTGCGCTGCAGACAAGACATAGAGCAGACTGCAGACAGGGCTACATGATGCCTCTGCACGAAGTCCTTTAGATGGGTTCAGCTACAAACTGAAGCCCAAGGCTCTCTGCACAGCACATGGCTCCTGGGCACTGGTGATGGACCTTGACTATAGATCTTGTGTGAGGTGGCGTCTGCTGCAGTGCACAGAGCAAAAACCCTGGGGTTTTGCAATAGGAAACGAGGGTGTGCAACCAAGATCTCCCTCTCGGCATCAAATCTGAGGGGCTGAGGTTGTATGGACAAGCTCAAGGAAAGGGCAAGGACCTGCTGGGCAGGACAGGGGGGGTCTCCCTGCTTTCTGGGAGCTGTGAAATACCGGGGCCACAAACCCAAGTGGCATCTCCGTAGGGTGGAGGTGTGCCCAGTGTCTGCCCTGCCCGCACCACTGGGAGATGCCAACCATGCTTTTAACAAAGGTCTCATTTTCTTCCCAAAGGGAAACCCGATCCGTTAAAGCAGCTCTAAATCCTCCCTGCCCTGCACAAGGAAACCCCAGGAAAGGACATCACGGGCAGTGTTCAAGGTTGGACGGGGCTTGGAGCAAACTGCTCTAGTGGAAGGGGCTGGAACTGGAGGAGCTTTAAAGTCCCTTCCACCACAAACCATTCCATGACTCCATGACAGCAGAGACCTCAACTCATCCCAGCGCAGGAGGGGGTGCCCCAATGGATCCTGCATCCGCCCTCCAGGTCGGAGGCGTCCCGAAGCCGTTACCTGCTCGATGGGGATGACGAGGAAGGAGCCGCCGCCGGCGCTCTCCGTCACGATGGCGAGGAAGCTGGCGTTGACGGCACAGAAGTGGTTGTCGTGCACGTTCTTGGTGATGGGGACGCCGTCGAAGCAGTGCTCCCGGCTCGCCACCTTCCCGTAGACGTTCCGGAACTTGGAGCTGCGGTACTGCGGGCGCCATGACATCTGCAGGGCGACACAGAGGGGTCAGCGTCCCCCAGCACCCCGCTTCCCACCCCGTGCTGCAATAGGGGATTTGCCTTGCAAGGCATGGGGCAGCAAATAGAACACCCTTGATATCAATTGGAGGTGGCAAAAGGCATTAAAAGGCTCTCTGCTGTTGCAAGATTGAAGCTGCTCTCCTTTGGAGCATGAGCTGTTATCTGGAACACGCAGCACCAGGGCTCCATGGGCGTATGACAGATGCATTAAGGCTTTTAACGCGGTGACTTGGAAATGGATCAGTCTGGACCACATGAATGCAGGCAGTGGGGCAGAAGAAGAGCACTTAAGGCAGGGAGTGAGCAGCGCGGAGCTGGTTCAGGCTGTGCTCAGCTGTCTCGGCTCATTCCGTACGGGTTTTCCCACTTGGAATGACCAACAGCTTTGTAGGAGCACTTGCTCCCACTGGTGAGATGCCCTCAGGTACTCATCAGCTCATCCTTGTGGACCAGGGATCCCACGGACTGGTTTTCCATTTCAGTCACCTATGAGCATTCCTTATGGCAGCACAAGTACCCATGATGAAATCCATGAAGATTTAAGGCCCTTCAAGCTCGCAGGACTTGTGTTTAAGCGTTTAAGCCACCTTAAAGCAGCATTACTATTCAGCTCTACCCATAGACATGGCAACTGCACACATGAGGGCTCAACACCGCTCGTGTCTTCATAACCGGCATCTATTGACAAGAGCATGTAAGTGTGCACTAAAGCACTGGAGCATCCCCCAGCCAGGGGCAACACCAGGGAAACTCTCCAGTGGCTGCTCTAATCCTGAAGAAATCCAATTCCCTGCTTCCCCCCCCTCCTCCCCAAAGCCAGCACCATGGGCACAAGGTTGGGAGCACCGAGTGTTTGTCCTGCTCTAGTGGAAGGTGTCCCTTGGAACTGGAGGAGCTTTAAGGTCCCTTCATCCCAAACCGTTCCATGAGGAGTAGCAGGGGTTCGGCCATCCCCAGGCTGCTAGGAGAAAGGACACAGATCCCCGCGGATTTAACCCAAAACGAGAGCAGAGAATTGCTTTTTTTTTTATTCAGCTGGAGGCATTTCTGCTCTGCAAAAATGCAGACTCACGTCCAACAAAGCCCTGGGGATCTTTGCCAAACCGACCCAAGCTCTCGGAGCCAGGCAGGGCAAGGGGAAACGGGAGCGCAGCCTGAGGAGCGGGCTTTCACTGCGTTTCCCTCTTGCATCTTCCTTTGTCCGAGCGGTTCTCGCATTGAAATGTAACCTTTTATTGTGTAAATGCAGCACTAAAATGTGTTTTGCTGGCGTTTGAAGCTCCCGATTTGCTCCATGGTCCCCAGACTTTGATTTTGCTCTTGTTTCTGCTGTCTCTGCCCCTCTGTTCCAGACCGACTGCAAAAAAAGCCCCATAATCTACCAAAATGGGCCTTTTCCCCCTGTTTTTCCCCCTCTAAACTCTTCAGATGCCCTGTAGCATGTCCCCACAGAGGAGAAAACCCCTGTGCCCCACTGCAGAAACCCCTCTGACCCTGTGGGGCACCAGAAAAGAGGCTCCCAATAGTTTCTGCATCCAGAAACATTCAACCTAACGAAGCAATGCACCAGCACAAATAAGCTCCGAGAAGCCCCGAGATGGGTTTTACCCTTCACGTGGGTCCTCCCATGTGTGCTGTGGGTGCTCCGTGTTCCCTGTGGTCCCCAACCACCAGGGTGATGCTGCTCCAGCATCTTTTGCATCTGTTTTTCCCCACCCCTCCCTGTTCTATTCCTTCTCCAAAGGCAGGGCCAGGCTCCGTTCAGCCCCTGCCACGCTGGGAGGAAGGAATAAGCCCAAGTGCCTGTGTCGCTAGAGAAATCCAGAGTTCCTTTCCCTTAACCTCAGCCGGTGTTTCCTGTATCCCAGCCTCACATCATCCCACGGCCTCGGGGCTGAGGCAGCCTGGAAACAACGGCAAAATCCCTGCTCAGGGCTGCCCAGAGCCCACATTGTGCTGCGGGAGGCTCCCGGATGGGCCCCTTCCTGCAGATCCTTGGCTTTGGAAGCTGGAGGAGGCCTTCCCAAGGCAGGAATAGATCCCGTGCCACAGGGAGAGCCAGGGGGTTCCAGCCCCATCGGTATCAGGGAGCACCAGCCTTTGGATGGGGAGGAGCAGGGAAACGCAGCTGATGGGACAGTTTCATGCTGATGGGGGATTTAAAGTCATTTACAGCCACAGCATAGGCATTGCCTACAAACAGAAACCTAGAAAGATGTTCTGGCCAAAATAAAACCACCACTTTCCCATCTGGATTCTCCCATTTGGATTATTTCCCATCGCATTATCCCGTTTGGGTGTTGTAATTGATGTCTCGGTTCCAGCTTGCTGAAAACTTTGAGTTTCCAAGCAGATGCCAGCTTTGGTTTCCCATTTCACTGCATTATTCATTCCTCCACTTATTTTTCCCCACTTCGACCTTCGCTTTGAAACTGGTGCTGCAGACAGGGCCATCTCATGGAGCTTCCAAGCATGCAGGGGATGGCAGAAGGAGCAGGAGCCCCTTGGACACCACAGCTCTATCCGGGAAGATTTCCCTGGCACCCGAGTGCTCCCAAAGGATGCAGAGAGAGCACAAGGCCCCCGAGTGACCTAAGGGATGCCAGGTAGAAGAGAATCAATGAAAAACCATCACGCAAACGGTGACGCACAGCCCCTATGTGCAAACGTGGCTGCTGACAGGCTCCATGCAGGATGTCTTCCCAGCAGAATACGTAGTCCCACAAGAAACCCCACTTTATGATGGAAAGCTGTTGAAAACCAGGTGATTTTTCTAGCCAGGAGGATGGAAGTCTCCTATCTCGCAGGCTCTGCAATCCAGAGCAGTGGTGTAGCTTCCAATGGGACATGGTTGTGTTATTTACTTATTTTCCTTCCACATATTCCTTTGCGGAGTCCTTCGCTCCCTGGGGTTTCCGGGCTCAGAGCAGGAGGAATGCTGGAGTTTGGAGCTGAACAAACATCCTATTTCCTGGGGAAGGCTTTTGAAGGCGAGGAGGGGATGGAGAGGAGGGGAGATGTGGGATGTTGTGGTGTGATGCAGCACAGAGCATTTTGCAGATGGTGCTGAGGAAACAGCCCCTTCCCCAAAGGAGGGAGACAAAGCCGGAGAGGAAAGGCTGGAAAAGACCCAGTCCCTATTCCACCCTGATCCCTCTGCCCTGAGCTTCCTCCCAGGGGCACGGTGGTGGTGCTGGGTGCTTTGGATGGCGTTTGCATGTGGAGATTGAAGCATCCCGTGTCCCACAGGGTGTGGGGACATTGGCCATGGCCCAGATGTGGTGGCATTGGTGTGCTCAAGGGGATGGGACCTTCCCCAACACTTAAAGAGGGACTTAAAGGGCGGAATGGCTTTAGCCTGCCCGAGGGGAGACTGAGATGAGCTCTTAGGCAGAAGCTCTTCCCTGTGAGGGTGCTGAGGCGCTGGCACAGGGTGCCCAGAGAAGCTGTGGCTGCCCCATCCCTGGCAGTGCTCAAGGCCAGGTTGGACACAGGGGCTTGGAGCAAGCTGCTCCAGTGGAAGGGGTTGGAGCTGGAGGATCTTTAAGGCCCCTTTCAACCCAAACCAGCTGGTGACTATGATTGCATTGCTGTCTTCACCTTGAACTTAAACCCTTGCATTTCAGCACCCATGGAGATGAGCAGCATTTCAGACTCTTGGTTGGGTTTTTTTTCCCAAAATTTCTTTACCTTTTCCTTCTCACTCACAACTCCTTTGACTTAAAACTGTGTTTGTTCAGAACTCATCGATCCCATTGCAAATCATCCCCCCCTCTATGACCACACTTTGCTGTGCTCTGAAACAGAGAAATGGGAAAAGGAAACGGGGTGAATTCAGGGAAGATGGGGGATGCTGGAAGCTCATTTTAGCTCCTGTGTGCCTCTTGCCCTGGTGCACATGCATGAAGCCACAGATGTTCCTGGAGCAATGGCTCTGATCGAGCTGCTTTTATCAAGGGCCCAGCTCCTGCGCCGCATCCAGCAGCTCTGGGAGCTGTTATCCCTAGCCTTTCAATCCTTCAATATGCAGTTCCTATGAAACTCGCTTTTGGAGTAAACCCCCACGTTCTCCCGATGCTGACGGGTGGTTTTATTTTTCCATCACCTCACTCTCCATGGCTCAGAAGCATTAAAAGGAATATTATTGATTTATAGGACTCATTTCCATCCATCTCTGGACTCGGACCCATGTGCCACCGTTTCCAGGGTTCACTCTAGTCCTGCGTTATTCTTGGACTCTGGTTTTTCCTTCCATTACAAACCTCCTCCCTTGTTTCGAGCAGAAGTTACACAAACCCCAAGAACGCCATCAAGCACTTTGAAGTGAGGCAATGAAATAAATCACAGCATCCAGCATCACCATCAGCCTCATGAAACAAGCAGAGAAATGCTCCGCTCCGCTCCGGTGTTTTTAGGCTCATTGCAACGTTCGGCTTCTTTAAGTGCCTGAGGGGATGAGTGTGTCCCAGATCCCAAGCCGGAAGGAGGAAACCTCTTTTGGCAGCAAGTTAGAGCAGAAAGCTGCGTATTGGGAAGCCTTGAGCAGTGATGCAGGCCAGTGCTGAGCATCTGCTCCCCCCAGTACCCCTGGATGGGAGGAGGAGGATGGGCAGCGCTGCCATCCCGCTCCTCCTCTCTAAACAAAAGAACAAAGCAGCTCATTGAGGTTTCATAATGGGAGCAAGGATATCTGCACCCGGGCTGGGGAACATCCTGCCTGCAGCTGAAATATCCCGTTGAGGAGCAAGGCAGAGAAGGGTTTGTGTGTCACTTCCGAGCTGTTCCTCAAAACCAGGGGCAAACACAGACCTGGAGGTGGGAAGCACCCCAGGAGCAGTGTTACAGGTGAGGGGCCCGGGGTTTGCAGCTCTGGGTGAAGCCTGTCACACTCCCTGCACCTCTGAAGGGTTGCATCGGTATCTTACTGCCATCCTGCCCCACTGCATAAGCAGATACAGGGAGAAGATGGACAGGAGCATGAGATGTAGGTCAGTCAGCAAGAGATTTTCCATACACACAGGGCTGGGTTAAGGTGATGAAGCCAAGGAGCAGCTGCAGCCTGTAGCAGGCTGGTCCATGCAGGAGGTGACAGGGATCTGACTTGCCTCTGTTCCCCAGCTATCCCAGGAGCTGCAGTATTCCATCGTGTATCACAGGGCTGACACACGAGCAAGGAAAAGGGGAGCTCCCAGGGATGAGGAGCAAAACAGCTCTGTGGCTGCAGAGGGGTCAGAGCTGCCCCACTGCGGGCAGCCTGCGAGCTCCTGCTTCTTGAAGAGAGGGAAATGAGCTTTGAAATGGGTGTTTCAGCCCCCCGTTCAGTTTCGCAGCAGAGAGCAGCTTCTGGAGCAATTCCATTAACACAAACCCAGACAACTTCGTATCTTGCGGGGTTTTCCATAGGATGGAGGCTTGGTACCGGCACCCCATCAGCCAGATGCCATGGGGCAGGCAGCTCTAACCCGGCAGCACACACAAACCCCACAGGGACCAGCTCATCCCGCATCCCCCGGGAACAGCTCTGCCGTTCGCCTGGAATAAAAGGAACCAAGGAGCAAAAGAATCCAGCCCCAGTTTGGAGGCTTTTCAGCCGTGCTGGCAGCTCCAGGCTGTGCCTACCAGGAGCAGCAGGACACGGGGCTTGTCTCAATGCGGTTACTTTTAAATGCATCTTTTCAAGGCTCGGGACTCTTAGCAACAGCAGCCGGGAGGCAGAGCTTGTGCAAAGAGCCCCGAACGCTGCAAGAGGCAGTTCCAGAGCTCTGTAATCCCTAACAATAATTCCTATATATAGCGCCAGTTCATCTGCCTCAATCACAGGAGCTTTCTGAGGAATGAATTCCTGCTTTCACCTGTACAGAGCAGTGGGTTTAGGAGGGGGGCTGGCAATAACCCCCAGCCCTGGTGCAGGGGGAGCCCTTCTTCTGTGCTGGAGAGGTGATGGGGGCTGTGGCACTCTCCTATGGCCCTGGAGAGGTTTTTAATGGGAAATCAGGGCTCTTTCACTGGGGTTTAGGTTGGATTTAGGGCAGATTTAGGTTGGAGATAAGGCAGAAGCTCTTCCCTGTGAGGGTGCTGAGGCGCAGAGAAGCTGTGGCTGCCCCATCCCTGGCAGTGTTCAAGGCCAGGTTGGACACAGGGGCTTGGAGCAAGCTGCTCCAGTGGAAGGGGTCCCTGCCCGTGGCAGGGATTAAACCCCTTCCCTAAGGATACGGTGCCTATTGACCATGGACCTGAGGGGGAGGCCTGTGAAGCACTGGGACGAGCAGAGCTATCCTTGTAGCCTAAATCAACACCTGCCAACATCAGAACACCATTCCTGCAATAACTGCACCGTAGGGGAGTCCCCCAAAGCCACCTCCTGCCCCAACCTCATCGCTTTGCTTGAGCACAGCCCGTATATTCGACTCCCAGAGGGGAAAATGCACAAGGAGGAGCTGTGTCCTGCCCCATCCCCTCTCCACGCAGAGATGGGGTCTGCGTTAGCAAAGCCTGTGTGGCGGAATTCTGCTGCTCCCTAAGGAAAAGCTTGAAATGAAGCATCTATTTTTCGATAAGACACCCAGCATCGCCAGGATTAGTCATCAAATGCTCATTGTTCCGTGCGCATTAGATTAGAACCAAACAAACGCTGATTTCAATCTCCCCCCTACTCTAAGGCTCTGATGCTTCTCAATTCAACCTTGAAACCGGCTTTTGTTCACGTTAATGGCTTTCACGCTAACGAGGCTCGGTAAGATTTAACACTTCGGCGCATCCCCTGCTTCATTATAATGGCAATTCCACCGCCGAGGGCAACGCGTTCTGGCAGAGCGGAGGCACAATGCAGGCACCAAACCTGCCTGCAAGCCCAGACCCAGCGCTGCCACACGACTGATGCTTCGGCCGCGGCATCTGGGTGCATTCGCAAGCCGAGGTTGATTTAAACGCAGCAGAAGCAGCTCAGAAACAAGTCCCTGGTGTAAATAAAGTGGTTTCTCCTTTGTGCCAAGGGGCGTTCAGAGCAGAGGCAGCGGGTTGGGCTCTCGGCTTGCTTGTGCTGCTGTTTCTGTGCATCTCCCTGTCCCTGCCTTATCAAGATGCCCTGTGCAGGACGCTCACCAGGCTGCTGTGCCTGCCCCCCCTCCCAGCACACTAGGCTTGTGGAGGTCCCTCATTGACTCGACAAGAGCTCATGCAGGCAGGGAGAGCAGGGACATCCAATTCGCCATCCCGGGGGGCGAAGCAGAACACACAAACCCTTCATGCCTGCAGTGCAGGGCAGGAGCCAAACCCACGCTGGGATGCTCCCGGGTGATTCTGGCAGGAGCTGGAGCATCGCTGGTGGCAGGACATGAGGATGAGCTCCGTGAGCCATGAGCAGTGACCCTCACCTGCCAGCCCCGCTCAGGACAAATGTGCACCACCGCCGGCTTTGTTAGAACCATGGAATGGGTTGGGTTGGAAGGAACCTTAAAGCTCCTCCAGCTCCAACCCCTGCCACAGGAAGGGACCCCTTCCACTGGAGCAGCTTGCTCCAAGCCCCTGTGTCCAGCCTGGCCTTGAACACTGCCAGGGATGGGGCAGCCACAGCTTCTCTGGGCACCCTGTGCCAGCGCCTCAGCACCCTCCCAGGGAAGAGCTTCTGCCTAAGAGCTCATCTCAGTCTCCCCTCTGGCAGGTTCAAGCCGTTCCCCTTGGCCTGTCCCTACAGGCCCTTGTCCCAAGCCCCTCTCCAGGTTTCCTGCAGCCCCTTTAGGCACTGGAGCTGCTCTAAGGTCTCCCTTTAAGGAACCTTCCCTTCTCCAGGCTGCCCCAGCCCAGCTCTCTCAGCCTATTCTTCTAGAGAACAAAGTAATAAGTGATTTCAATACAATTTTTGCTCCTGAGAGCAAATGGAAGCACTTATGTACAGGGCACATTACCTGACTCATGCACAGTTAAGGTGCTCATTAACCTGTCCAGAAACCCTGGGACCAGCAGCAGGATGTAAAGCAACATCTATTCATGCATCTCTTCAGCCCCCTCTTCTCTCAGGGGGGAAAGATGAATCAGCCATGCAGGGAGAGAGATCTCCTGCTCCCATCTCAGCCCACCCCACCGGCTCTGTTTGCACCACCTCTGTGATGCTGGAACGTCTTTGTGTGTTTGTACCAGGATGGGAGACTCCATGCCCCCATCCCCATCAGCCCTTTACACATACACAGCCCACGGGGCAGGGGAGAGCCCTCCAGCCTGCTCTTGACAACACTCTGGAGACCCAAATCCTGCAGCAATCAGCAAAGTTCCTTGTTTTCTCCTTATTTATGGGCCCGGCTGATGGCACAAGCAGCTGGAGCAGCAGAGGGAAGCCGAGCGAATGGCTTCAGCTCTGCACCCACCGCAGGAAACACCTTTTGGGCTCTAATAAACACCGGAATAAGCGCTCTGAGCGGGGCCTCACAGAAAAGCGTGATGCTACCAAGCAGGCTCTCATGTCCCCATCCCCTCCGGCCCCTTCACCCTGCCTGGTACAGCTGCGCAGCAGTGATGGGGATGAGGGTGCAGATGCACGGCAAAGCTGAACCTCTGCTGCGGGGAAGCAGAGGTGCTGGGGGTGTTTCACAGGCCGCTCCATGGCAGGGAATGCTGCCATTCCGTTGGGAGATGGTTTTACAAACACTAAGGATGAATCCCATCACCGCAGACTACACAAAGGACAAAAGGGAGATGAACGTTTCCGAAGCCTATCTGCCAGCTGAGTGTTTTCCAGCCTGGAAGGAAGTGACTGGGATTTCCCTGGAGTTCAGCTCTTCAATGCTGTCTTCTTTCTAGCGGGCCCGGATTGCCTGGGAAGAGCCTCTCCTCCTCCTGAACCGCTGGGAAACAAGCACCAAGCGAGGCCAGATGTGCAATGGCCACGGGGCCGGGCTGTCCCCGTGAGTCCCCATCCCTCTGCAGCCACTGTCCCCAGGCGCTCCACAGGGTCCCACTGCTGTCACGGACTGCTTGGGAGTGATGCGAAAAGCATCCCTGCACCAGCATTTGTGATACCAGCGGGGAGCCCATTTTGGACCATTTCCCCCCCCCCCAGGAAGGCTTCCGTAGGAGAAAAACCAAACCTCTCCTGGGCCCGTGCGCTGAGAAGCAGCACAAATCTCACGCTCATCCATAGGCTCTGTAAACAAGCAGTTTTCCTCCCACTCTGTTTCCCAACTCCTTCCCACCCGGCGAAGCCAGAGGAAACATCCTGATGGAGCACAAAGCATTTCTGGCTCCCGGCGCTGCCCTGGGTCACTGACCACAGGATTTCACTCTCCTCCCTCCTCCAGCTCCTTGGAATAACGTTCCCCTGAGTGCAAAACGTTGCAGCTTCTTCTCAGCTTGGGAATGTTTTAGGAAACCCTGAGAGGGGGAAAACCAGTCCCTGTTCACGTGTTGGGATGAGCAGGTACCGGAGCCAGGAGCTCATCCATGAGGCTTGTTTCCCATCCCATCACACATCATCGAGAAGACAGAGCCAAGAGACTTGGTTGCACCAGGGTTTTTCCAGCCAGGATCCAGCAGAATAAACAGGGCTGCTGTATAACAAGAGAAAGGGAGGGTGCCCTAAATCCTACCCCTCCGGAGGTAACCAGCTCTTCAATGGTAAGGAAGTGAAAAGCCACCCGGATGGGGATTGAAGAGCTGCAGGATGGCAGGGAGAAGGGTGGCTGCTGGACCCTACAGTAAGAAACTGCTTGGGAAGATGTTAAGGGGGAAAAAATCCAGGTAAAAAGGAGTGCAGGAACACCAACGTTCCTGCTTCTGTGATAGCCGGAAAACATCCTTACCAAGCCCCAGCTGGGACATGAACCACTGAAACCCATTTATCCTGGCAAACAGGACTTCTGTAAAGCAGGGAGACAGCGCCTTGCTTTCCACCCAAAGCCTTCCCTGGAAATGAGCATCCGGGGGGTCCTCAGGCCATGGGGCAGCATCCCGCAGCCTGAGCTCTGGTTGCGCCTTTCCCATCGCAGCCGTTCCCTCACAGGGCCATTGGCTCACGTGCAGCTTACAGAACCACAGGGTGTTTTTTGGGGGAAGTTTGTCCCAGTTGGGGGTAAAGGGAAAAGAAGGAATTAAAACAAAACAACAGGAAGAAAGAAGAAACAAACACACCACAACCTTCTGAAGGCTTCAGGCTTCGGAAACCCGCTGCCTGCCACTGCCAGCAGCTGCCAGAGCCTGCGTGCATGGAGGTCGCATCCACCACGGGATGCGGGAGGCACCGAGCCCCCATCACCAGCCTGCCCCGTGCCCTACAGGGAGCTGGAATCCGGACAAGCCCTTCCTTGTGTCCCAGCAGCCAGGAAGAGGGAACCCATCCCCTCAAGTGAACGGGAGCCGTGTTCTTCAGGCGCAGGGAAGCTCAGGGAGGAACAGTTGCGACATTCCTCCCCTGCTCTGTGATGCACCCACATTCCTCAAATCTCGCCTTTTCCCCGTTTCTCCTTGGTTTTTAGCACAGACTGCTCCAGAACTGCGTTTCTTTGCGTTTTATATAATTCTGAGAGCAGCCAAAGTGACTCTGTTTGATGGGGATTCACTGTGAATCCCTTGGGAAGGCACAGGAGCCACCTGAGCTCGCACGGATGCTCACTGCACACCACAGCTCACCCATGTTCACCCAAGCACTATTTCTGTACATTCGGCTTTTTGGGGGCTGCTTAAAGGAGTCAGCATTTCCACAAGGACAGAGTTTTCCATGGATCTGCTCTCAACTGATGTACAAAGCTTCATTGGGATATAGGGTCAAACCCTGGGAGGAGGAGAGCTGCTCCTGCACTCAATAAGGAATGCTTTCCAGGCTGTACAACTGCTGCCTGTCCCTCTGGGGTGGCTGAGGGTTTGCTGGGCACGGTACCATGTCCCTGGGCTGTTTCCATCCCTCTCCATGCCCACCGAGGTCCATCGGGATCCTCACCTGCCCTGCTCTGCTTCGCGGGCTGAGGTGCCTCCGGACACCCAGGAACGGACACAGGGATCAGAGAAACGTGGGTGCTCCTCGATCCTGGAACAAAGGGAAACCCTTTAGTTCAAGCCGCACCGCTGCTGCCTGCCCCACTGGGCACGAAGCCTGAATCTTGGCTGCACCAAATGCACTGGAGGGATGCTGGGTGCCAACATGCAGCGGGGGTGCAGCCACCGGTGCCAGTGCAGCTGCAGGCAGCTAATTCCTAATGATATTAAGATTAATTCCAGGCCCCTCACTGCGAAACCGCTGCTTAATCCCGCTGAGAGGAGGGGTTTCATCGGGCTGAGCCATCCCTCATTCACCATTGGGAATATTGAGTCTCAAAGCACCCAGTGCAGAGGCTCTGGATGCTGGCTGTTGGCATGGGGATGGCTCCACCACGCCTGCAGCCACAGGTCCTGCAGCCGTGGAATCTCCAAACATCATCCTGGTGGATGAGTGAGGATGTGGCCCCCATCACTCCGGATCTCCCCCAGCCAGTGTGCCTTGGGGCAGGCATGAGGAGGATGGAGCTGTGCCTGGACAGAGAGGCCATTATTCCCTTGGGAATTTATAGCAGCTACTGTACAGGCAGAGAGCAGGATGCTCAGGGCTGGGCTGTGCAAAGGGTTGGCAATGGCTGCAAAGGGACCCTCTGTGCATCGCTGACAGCTCAGGCTTTGGCACCCAGCACCCCTACAACTCCAGGATCCAGCCTTTTAGGTCCTTCCTGTCACCAAACCCAAGCAGCATCTGCTCTGTGACAGCGGTGCCCGGCACTGGCACCTGCCTATACCCAGTGCACATCCCCAGGATGACCCTGACCCTGATGGGGCTTTTTTGTCTGGAATGTGGCTGTTCCCAACTCTCTGGTGCAGGAGGCAGGTGAGGATTTTCCCATAAGGGTTTTTCCCAACAGGTTGTTGAGGGATTCACGCAGCAGGTGGAAGAAACCAGCACTCTGAGGGGAAAATCCAGACCCACATCCCATCGGGAAGACAGGGGCTACAGTTGGCCCCCGGATGCTTGTAGGCACACCTCCCATCCCTGCGCTGAGCAGGAGCAGGTGCTTCCATGGAGAAACAGGTTGGAAACCCTTATTTTCCGGGCAGAGAGGTGGCTGTCACCCTTCACCACCCCGGTTCCCCATCAAGCAGGGTCCCTGTTGCAGTCTCCACCTCCTTGCCACAGCAAGACCCCAACCTGGGCTCAGGTCTGAAGGGTTTAGCCCTATTGAACCCTATTTCCCTACTGCCTTCAACTCAAGCACCATCTTCGGCTGCTCCAGCCCGGCCTCAGCCCAGTTTTGCTCCCAGGGCTCTCCCCAGTGATGCTCAGGGCTCTGAGAGCCGCAGCGAAGGGGCTTTGCCAACAGCCCTGCGATGAACAAAGGAGCGCGGGGTTTCTGGGAGCCGAGCCTGGCGCGGGAGCGATGGGATTCATGGATCTGGGGGGGGCTCCGGCACGTAGGCTTTGCTGCTGCCAGGTTCGGGGGATGACACACTGAGTCGGGAGATGGGAATCCGGGATCCGATCCTGGCCGTAATGAATTGAACTATTCAGCGTTTGGTAAAATTTCCATGCAAAGAAGGAGGAGAAGAGGGGGGCTGACCCCGCGCTGCCTCTGCAGGGTATGAATTACAGAGCCCGGCCAGCCTGCTGGCCGCAGACAGGCGATGTTAGAGCGCCAGATTAATGCTGCATTGAGTCGCAATTAAAACTCATTGCAAAGCTGCAGGCCAGACAAGTTGCCTTTGATGAGAGCAATGCTGCTTGAAACGGGAGCTTCCATTTTTAGGCTCAAAGCAGCCCGTTATGCTCGTCCCCAGCCCTCCAAAGCTAAAGATCAGGGAACATCCACGCTGTTGGAGACAAGGGGGTTTGTTCTGTGCTTCACGAGCAGCTCAGGGCTGAGTGCCTTGTTCCAGCCCGCTCCAGCTGGTGAGCAATGTGATCCCCTTGCCTCCTTCCAGCCCTGGCACCATTATGTGATTGCCACCCATCACGTGCTGCAAAGGAGCTCCTCCAGAAGAGCCAGCATCCTCCCTGCCTGCCTCCAATCCCCCTCAGGAATCCACTTTGCACCATGACTTATTCGTGTCTGGGCAGCCCAAATGAGGGAGGCTTTTCCTACCGCCACATCGCTGAAGGACAGGGATTTTGGAGCAGCAAGAAGCCCCACTACTCCCCCATCCACCTTCACTGCTGCCTCTGTGGCTCGCTCCCACCGGGAAGAGCATCTGCCCTTGATCCCAGCACTGTGCCAGCAGCTCGGCTCTGCATAGACCAAGAGTTAAAGGAGCCCTATTGTTCTGAACGCCATGGGCAAAATCCCATGTAAGAATAAATGCATTAATCTAGAGATGTTCATGCAATTAATCGAATTTATTTTCTAGACATGTTGGCTATCCAGCACCTAATCCATTACCTGGAGTTTTATTACTCTCGTTTGGAGTCAGTTCTCAAGCACCAGAGCACACAGAGTGCTTCATCGAATTCGTCTTTATCAAACCACCTAGAGAAGGCTTCACCCCTTCTTTCCTTGGCAATAAAGTCAAGCTGGGCTTGCCTTGCTGCTGCAAAGCCATTTCCCCTGATAGCATGGCCCAGTGCCTCCAATCGAGCTTCCTATTGATTGAATCAGTATCAGCTTTTCCACGGGATCAGCATTTGCCCCAGACTATTTAAATCTGCCCTGATCACCAAGCAGAGGACACCGTGACTTGCCATCAGGAGCATCATGGCATTGGAGCCACGCCATCTCCATCAAGGGCCTCTGCAGTAACTGCTATTTTACCTGGCTTAGAGCATCCTTCATTTAGTGTGATCATGACAGGCCATGGTTACAGTTTCCTCTCTGACTTTTTGGCTTCCTCTGCTTGCTGAGCTATGAGGATGAGCTGTTATTTCAGCAGCGTGGCTTTAATGACTTAACACCAATTAATACACGGTAAAGCACAGGATAATTCACCATGGGGCCTCCCGGACGCATCCACTTTTAAACTGCATCTTCCATGTAAACCCTCTGGTCATTTGAAAACTCCATTCCCCAAATGCACCCCCCCCCCCCAGGCCCCAGTAACGTGTGTTCATGGTTAATTCTATTTAGGGCTTTGGAAACCGCCTCTGGTGATGGGCGGGAGCTGGAAGCACCATTGATATCCCAAGGGACTTCTGCCATGCCTCTGCCTGCCAAAGCACACCCGGCGCAACCCATGCTCCGAGGTTCAATTTGCCAAGCTCCTCCCCGGCCACAGGATTCCCACTTGGGTATTCCCAAAGAGCCCGTTAGCCTTTGGATGGCAAGTGAATGGGGAGAGCCCAGCGTGGGTTCTTCGCTCCCGCTTTGGCTCTCCATCCTGTAACTCACATCCCGAGCCCTGCCTGGCTCCGTGCTCTTCCGCACGAGGAGAAGCTCATCCGGGATGAGGAATCACTCACCCAGCCCTGCTAAAGCAGGCACCTGCCGTGGGACCTGACCTGTCAGCACTCTTTGCTGTTGCTCTTGCAAGCAGACTGATTTAGCTCCATCACATTTGGGCTGCTTTGGTGTTTGCAAGCAACAGAGACCAAACCTGAGCCCCAGGCCCTTGCAGGACCAGCTGCAGCAGGGATGAAGTTGCCCCTGATGCCTACAGCATCTTCTCAGCTGATGCCTACGCCACCACCTTGCTGGCTCGTAATGCCATGCCATACAATGCAGCAGCGTGCTTTGCCATGCAATGCAACACCCTGCCGTGCCACGATGCCAGGGGAGCGTTGCAGGGTTTGGGCAGCTCCCTGAGCACGAGGCGTGGGCTCTTCCTGCATTTCCATCGGCCTTCCTCCATCTGTTTATCACCCGTGTAAACTCTCCTGGGTAGCAAACTCCCCCGGCAGAGCGAGGTCTGGGATGCTGCCGCTTGCTTGCACTTCCTCCTGTGGGAGGGAAGGGGGTGGCTTGGGACAGGGATGCAAACAGCTTGTTGCACATCCTGACAGCAGATATTCCTGCCCCCTTCTTCCCTTCCAACCCCCCCACCAAGAGAAGCATTCCATGCCTCCCCAGCTCTGCCTGGCGTCAGCACCCACACTTCGTTCTCAAACCAGTTTTTCCCTAAGGATCAATTGCTCGGGAATACTGGCAAAGCCTCTGAAATCCTGCCCATGGCTCCTGTTTCCAGCGTGGGAGCAGTTGCAGGAACGCTGTAGATGCCTCCCCCTGAGAGCACTGGGATCTGTGGGCTGTACTGGTGTTAGTTGGACACCTGCTGCTGGGCAGGGTGCAGACCCCCGAAGTCCCCTTCACCTGCCCCACTGTGGGAACACACACATGATTCCTGGTCCCCAAACCCTCTTTTCCCCCATAACCTTGGGTCACTGGACTCTTCCCTTTGCACTGAGTCCTGGCAGCCAAAAGCACATGGAAAAGCATCTCCTCTCCCACACGTGCTTGTGCCACTCTCTTCTTCCCACACCACATCCACCTGGGTACTATGGGAAGGACGAGCAAGTGAAGGACACATTCACCACCTCGGTGCTGGGGTCCATGCCTGTGGCCTGATGCTGTGGCACGTCAGACGCTGCTCTTGACATCAAGACAGTCCATATTACAGGAAATAAAGTTTATAGGGTGCATTAGAGCTTTACAGTGCTCGAGCAAAAGCCTGCTTTGTGCACATGACATGGATCTTCCCATTTTGCACCCCCATTCCCTGAAATCCAACAGCAGGCTCCTTCCCCATCCTACTGAAGGTGCTTTCCCTTCGCCCTCCGGCCCTTTCTCAGCGTAGCTCTGAATAGAGCTATTTGCACTCAGCAAAACTCCTGTTAATGAGCACTACAAATTAGCCAGCCTGGCTTAAAACCACGACACTTGATGCCAGTTTGTAGTTCCTGTAACCCAATTGACCTTTGGGGTCCATCCATCCCTCCCTCTTTCCCTCCACCCCTCCCTCAGCACCCAGACAAGCTGGAAACACGCTTTGTCTTGAACGCAGATGCTGTGGGACAGCAATGGATGCAGCACGGGGTGCTTGGAAACACACAACAACAAATGCAAACGCTGGTGGCGGCCCAGCAAAAGCCCAGCAGGCAAAATGCAAGTTATTTGTTAAGGATAATGATGGGAGAGAAGGATTCCTCGCCTTCACTGGGGAGCCTGGGCATGCTCTCCAGGCTCTTTGGAGTGAGGAGGGCTTGGGTCAAGCAGGTCCAGCGTGGACTGCTCTGCTCCCCACGGCTCCACAGCCCAGAGGCGGCCCCTTCCCTCTGGATGCTGCCATTCCGTTCCATGTCATACTAACCCAGCTCAGGGCTCTGGACCACCCTGAACACAGCATCCCCCTGGCACAACCTCGGCGCAGCGATGTGGGGGCCCAGCAGCTCCCCATCACCTCCCACACCCACCAGCTCTCTTGGGGGGGAATTGCTCAGCCCCTCGCACCCCGCAGCCCCCCCCCCCACTCCCAGGGTGTCCGTCCCCCCACTCCCCAGGCCAGCAGCCACCTGTAGAGGCTCAGGGTCGGGGCATCAGCAGCGCTGGCAAGCGGCCCCAAGTGGGGCCACTCCGTGTTGGAGGGGGGCTCCGCTCGCCCCGGCCCCCCCGGGTATAACCTCCAAGGGTTAAAAATGCAGCACAGCAGCGAGCCGGGGGGGGGATGGAGGGGGGGGGAGCAGGAGGGAGAGGCAGGAAAACAATAAACCACGATGAAATAACGTCATAAATCAGTGCAAACGAACACAAATGGGTGATAAATAATAAGATGAATAATAATAGAAAATAAGTAATGAAGTAGCAAAAGTAAATATAATTAAATAATAAAAATAAAACAGAATAAAAGAGATTAATAAAAATATAATAAAGGATAAAAATTAAATTAAATAATAGAATAACGGAAAATAATAAAATAACATAAAAATAGACATTAAAAATACAATGCAAATACAGTAAAATTAAATTAAAATAAAATAAAAGGAATGAAATGAAAAGTAAAATGAAATAAATTAAAATTAAAGAAAATGAAATAAAATGAAATGAAATAAAATAAAATAAAATAAAATAAAATAAAATAAAATAAAATGGAATTAAAAGGAATTGGCCCCGCTCCGCTCCCCTGCGCGGCACCTTGCGGGCGGCCAGGACCGCGCAGTGGGTGTCAGGGCTGAGGGCCGCGCAGCAGCGAGCCGTGGCGGCCGGTCCTTACCTTGGTGACAGTCATGCGGGAGGCGGCGGAGGGCTCGGGGAGCTCCGCGGGCGGCGGGAGATGCGCGGCGCGGAGGGAGGAGGAGGAGGAGGAGGAGGAGGAGGGCGGGTATAAAACAACGAGGAAAAGGCGGCTCGGGAGCGGGAGCCGCTGCGCTGGGAGCGGGGCGGGACACGGGCAGGGACCGGAGCGCGGAGCCCGAGGCCCGGAGCCCGGCACCGCCCGCCCGGGGGAGCCGCCGCAGCCGTCGGTGCTCGCGCGGCGGTGATGTCAGCCCGCGCGCCGTGACGGAGCTTGGGGGGGGATCGAGGAGGGGGGGGCACACACACACACTTCCCGTTGTTTAACTCTTCGCCATCCCGAATTCCCGAACCGTTCCCGTTCCCGCACCTGCTGCCCGCCCCCCCCCCCCCCGGCGATGCGCAGTGACGGGGGGAGGCCGAGGTGACCGGTTAGAGCCGCGCTCACACGCTGGGCGCGCCGCGGGTCTCCTGCCGGCGAGGCGGTGTCGGTGGATGCGGGCTCCCGGCGCCGCGCAGAGGACGGGCTGCGGGGCGGCTGCAGCCCAGGCGCCGGCTTCCTGCCGCGGGAGGTGGGGATGCGCTGCAGGGTTCGCACCTTGCTGCCTGGTCCCTCGCCGAGTAGGGGGCTATAGCATCCGTAAGGGTCCTGTAGCATCCGTAAGGGTCCTGTAGCATCCGTAAGGGTCCTGTAGCATCCGTAAGGGTCCTGTAGCATCCGTAAGGGTCCTGTAGCATCCGTAAGGGTCCTGTAGCATCCCTAAGGGTCCTGTAGCATCCCTAAGGGTCCCGTAGCATCCGTAAGGGTCCTGTAGCATCCGTAAGGGTCCTGTAGCATCCGTAAGGGTCCTGTAGCATCCATTACGGTCCTATATCATCCATAAGCATCCATCCATGTGCTTGTTTCCCTTCACATACCAGGTTATTTGTATTTTTTCCCCCTATTACTGGCAGTGACAAGTGACACAAGAATTTTTTCCTCAGAGCTCGCCTCAGTCTCCCCTCTGGCAGGTTAAAGCCATTCCCCTTGGCCTGCCCCTACAGGCCCTTGTCCAAAGCCCCTCTCCAGGTTTCCTGCAGCCCCTTCAGGCACTGGAGCTGCTCTCAGGTCTCCCCTTCAGGAGCCTTCTCCTCTCCAGGCTGCCCCAGCCCAGCTCTCTCAGCCTGGCTCCAGAGCAGAGCTGCTCCAGCTCTCTCCATGTCCATACCCATGGCCTTGCGCCCTTCATGCCCTTGCTCCAGCCACAAACACAGGAATTCCCTCATGTTTTTCAAGATCCATATCCCTGGAGATGAGAGAAGCGCTACCTGGAGCAAGCAGCATTTTAGCTCCTGTCTCCCGGTGACAGGGGAATGAAAGCAGCAGGATACAGCCCCGGCACCGAACTCTCCAGCCGTTAGATGAGATATTGCACCCATTTATTGTACTACTGCTGCATTACGAATACTTGAGGCCCATAGCAAGCGCATTGCCAGGTCCCCTTAAAGAAAAGGACTCTGCCAATAAACAAAGGATTTCCTTCTCATAAGGGGATTATTGAGCCAAGAGTCTGATGAGAGATTAGTGAGGTTTATTCCAGTGCCGAGCCTCCCCACAAAACATCCATGGATCTGGTACCATTGAGCCAAGAGCTGTAACAAACTGCCTGTTCCTCTGATATTCATCTAAACCCCAACACTGGTTTTAAAGCTCTGGGTGAGCTGGGCTGGAAACTGTGAGCAAGGTTAATGCAATTAATGTAAGGCTAATGACATCAGCCACCTCTAATTCCCGATCCACCCAGCGATGACCTCTTCCCAACAAAAAGCCCATTTTCCTGGGAGCTGGGGATGGAAGAGGAAGGCTCCATGGGGATGGAGATGATGCTTAAAACTAAGCAGAGCTTGGGAAGTGACCAACATGGGATACTGAGGCTCGAATAAGCCTCAGAGGAGCTGACGTGTTCCGGCTGCCGCCGCTTGTGCCACGGAAGCAGCAACACCCGGAGCCTGCTGTGCCTCCTGCATCCATCTGGGGCCACTGGGATTAATTAACACCAATTAGCTAATTAAACAACCCGCTTGGAGCAGTGAACTAGGACATCTGGGGAAGGTAGGGTGAGAAAGGGAAGGCTGCTGGGAAGGCACGGGATCCCATGGATGGATGGATGGATGGATGGATGGATGGATGGATGGATGGATGGATGGATGGATGGATGGATGGATGGATGGATGGATGGATGGATGGATGGATGAATGGATGGATGGATGGATGGATGGATGGAGGATGCAGCCACTCAGCCTCCCCACATCTTGCATCCCCCAAGCCCCAAATGCTGCTGCTGGGGGATGTTGGGAAGGGCTGGGACCCCCTTTCAGGCAGTAGATGGAGTGGAAAGGGCAGGGGGACACAGGATTCTCAGCCCTTTCTGGGAGCAGGAGGGATGCTGGGGCAGTTCAGCCATTGCTGGGGTGGGAAAGGAGGATTTTGCAGCACCAGTGCATGAGTCCTGGAAGAAAATGGCATTGATGGATGCATGAAGCACGGTGGAGAGCTGGAGGGGGCCATAGATGTGCCCCATAGCCAGGAAAATACCGCAGGCTCCTTGTTTCACCAGTACAGCGCAGCAATTCCAACCCCAAATCATTCAGCCTTTGGCAACCTGGAAAGGATTTTATTGTATTTTGGATCAATATTAAGCCAGTGATAAGGCTCGGGGGCTTTTCTATTGGGGTTTTGCTTTGAAGGTTTGTTGGGACCCCATTAAGGCTCCAGACTGGACTTGGGGGGCCAAAGAGGTCCTTTTGTAGCCCTGCAATGACAGCACCCGCTCCCCTGCTGCAGCCCCAGGGAAAGGGAGATGCTCAGAGCATGCAAAGAGTTGAAATCTCCTTCTGGCACTGGATCCAGCAGAGGAAATCATCATCAGACACACTGCATGGGGAGGATCACTCGGTCCTCATCCTCTCGGGAATGTGTCTCTGGTACCCCAGGAGGACGCCTATGGGGTGGACAACAGGAATACTCCTATAGGGCAGGATCAGGACGCGCTGCAAAGAGCTGTGGAGCAGAGCCCTTGCTGGAGGGAGCCGCAGTTCCCACCTGGAGATGGAATTTCCCACCGGCACCATGGTCCTGGGTGATGGTGGGAGCGGAGCTGCCGCGGTGGGAGGGGACCTGGGTGGGTTCAGGGCTCCGGGGTGTCTTGGGCTCCCTCTCCTGGCTCTCTGAAGGTAGAATTGCTGCATGCACGAGGAGGGGAAGCTCGCAAGCCTTCGGGCGCACCCTGCGGGGACAGGGTGGAGGATGCAGGGGGACCCCAGGGACCCTGGATTGGGGGGAAGCGACAGTGAACGTCGCTTTAGGCGGCTACAAGCCCATCACCGTCGCGGCAGCAAAGCGGACCCAGGCAGAGGGATGCGCAGGGGGCTGAGCTGGGCTGATTAACAAATCCCCGCCCCCCAAAGGCAGGCTGGAGGGGGGAATCTGGGCGCCCACCTCCCTCCCTGCTCGCAGCATCTGCAGCCCATGCCTGGAGCAGGGCTGCGCTTCCGCCCTTCGTGCCCTGCGCTCGTCTCACGCCTCTGTCTGTGCGCTCAAGTGACCGGCGCTGCTGAGCGGGAGGAAGGAGATGCTGCTGCCTCCTCGCTGGATGGGATGCACTGGAAAAACTGGAGCCTGCCTGCCTGGCTGGGCTGGGCTGGGCTGGGCTGTGCGCATGGGATGCGGGAAGAGCGCGGTTCGCGATGCCTCTGATCGGGAGCTTTGGGATACATAACTACAGGCGCATGTCGCTTCAGAGCAATACACCACCGGGCTCCTGAGTGAAATACTGCCGGGGCCAGCCTGAATTGTGAGTCTGGAGAGACCTCCCCAGCCCATTCCTCACTACTGACCCACGGCTATGGGGCAAGCCGCCAGGCTGAGCTGGTTATACCACGGATGAGTTTTAGCCCTTCACTTGATGAAACTCTTGGAAAGACACAACTCCATCACACCAGGCAGGCTGTGGACATGTGAGGATGATAATGGAGCCACGCTGTATCACGTAATTCCTGTGTCACCAGAGAGCCCTGCCTAAGAGATGATTCATGAATGGAGCTGGCCAAGTGGCTTGCTGCAGGATGGCTTTGCTCTGGGGATGCAGGTCAGGCCCCAGATCTGCACAAGACAGTCAGGAGATGGAACTGCTTGGTGCTTAGGGCTGGCTGGGGAGCTGTAGGGATGGATCACGACCAGTGCTCCCATCAGATGTGGTGATCCTGATGCTGCCACAAGTCTTCATATCCCCCAGGACCATGCTGTTCCTCAGCAATGCCATTCCCTCCAAAATGAAGGGTGCATTAGCAAATCCTTCATTCTTAAGGAAAGATCCACCGAGCTGGTTCCTTGCTCCATCACAAATGAGTTATAGCTCTCAGAGATGCTCCCATTGCTGAACTGGTGGAGTAGGGCAGCCAAAGCTGAGCGCGCTGTTTGTGCTGGCTAAAGTTACGTTGAAATAAATATAGCATAGACACTACCTCCAGTCTGTGCATGGCAAATCGTCCTGGATTATCGCCAGAGTTACTGCAGCTGTGAATTATACAGAGGTTCATGTTTGGATTCCATAGTGGGTAATTTATAGAGAAGGCCAGGGACGGGCTTTCATCTGCTTTGATGGAAGTTCGTCTGGAATAACAATACGTGGTAGAACCTGGCACTTGGACCTCACTAAAAACTGAAGCCCTTCTACTTGAAAGCAAGATGTTTCCATTTAAAACCACTGTTAGCAGGAACAAACATCTCTCTATTACTGACTCCCTTCTCTTCCCCTCCTCTGGAGTCATCTGGTTCGGATTAGTCCTGGATAAGGTCCCATTTTTGCTCAGGGAAATGGGAGGGGAACTTGGAGCTATTTCTACTCATTTCAAGAATGAACTGAATGCGGTGCACAAATGAAAACGCGATGAGCTCCAGCAGGCGAAGGCAATCAAAGGGACATGGAAGCTCCTCCGGGTGGAATATCGCTCCGAACGGCACGGGAGATGGATGGTGGGAGCTCGGTTTCCCACCTCAAATCAGTGCCCTCGGTCCCCACTTCCCAGATCACCACCAAACTGGTGGCAGTGACCCCTGCAAGGGGGACGCTGTGGTTGAAGTGTGGGTTGGGGGGAAACCCAGTTTGGTCAGGCCAGCCCCAGGGTCTGGGGCTCCCAAACTGCTTTCCTGGCACCCTTCATCTCCTCACCCCGGTGGGAAATGGCCGTTTTCTCCCTCAAGGAGAAGGGAGCCTTCCTCATTCCCGTTCCTAGCAAGGCTGCACAAGCTGGCTGGGAGGAAACCCTCCTCTCACGAGTGGGAAAAGCTATTCCCAAGGAAAGCCAAGGCGGAGGGAGCCTCCCAACAGCAGCGTGTTAAACCCAGCCCCTTCTTGTGGCTTGTTGTTTACATAACGCCTCTTTAGAGGCAGCTCCTGCCATAACTGCTAATTTGATAGCATGTGATGGGGTGGAAACGCTCTGCAGAAGATGACAGAGAGGAAAAGAGACATCACGTCAGAGGCTGGAGCGGAGCAAGAGGTGAAGCAAAGCGAAGCTGGCGTGAAGAGATGCTTAGGTTTGGGGTTAACGTGTTTTGGGGATATAAACACAACACATTGTCTCTAAGTATATATATATTGTCTTTGGGGTGCTCAGAGCTTGACCCTGCCCGTGCATGCTCCTGCCATACACGCAGGTTGGTGGTCGCTGCAGCACTCGAGCATCGCGGTTGGGATGCAGCCATGCCACAAAGCACAGCTTGTCGCAAGAGGAGAGCTACCTGCAGGCAGCACAGCAAGGACAGGATGGACGTGTCCTGCAAGCAAAGACCTCAAGGTCTCAAAGAGAGTGATTTGATGCGGGTCTGAGCTCCTGATGTGCGTGAAGATAACCACGTGTGTGTGTGTGTGTCCTACCTCGGGGTTGCTGTCTGGAGGTGGGTCCGAAAGCACCTGAGCTCATTGCACAGTAGCCAAGGTGTGAGTTACCCACAGAGGAGTTGCTGTTCTTCTGTGCTTTCACTCTACCCAAAGAAATCCGTGGTTACTGAGCAGCCCATGGAGCCCTCTGAGCTCAGCTTCACCACGCAGCACTGGCACCGAGCTGGTGGCTCTGGCAGTGACTCGTCACCGTGCCCCATGCTGAGTGCACGTGGCTCCAGGCTTCCCTTGCCCCGCACACCAGTGACACTGTGGTCTGTGGGCTCTGGGGTGGAAAACACCCTGAGACCTTACAGGGAGCTCATTGCCTAACCCTCATCACCCTGGGGCCTCCTGGCTGAACCCCTGCTGCTCAGACAGGCAGCTGAGATGGGGTTCCATCTAACTGGAGTCCAGACTTAAAGCAGCACCAGGTCCCATCTCCTGCTAGGGAAAAGCACACATTGGACTTGGAAACCCGGAGGATCCGGGGGCAGATCGGCAAGTGGCCAGTCTGGAAGCTCTCCTTGCAGCACGGAGGGCATGGAAACCAGACTCCAGTTTAAGCAGAGCATCCTGGCAAGCGTCCTGGGCTGTGGGAAGCCAGCCCGGGCAATGGAAGAAGGGTTTTCCATAGCTCGAGCTGTTGTTTGGTGAATGTCCTTGGCAGTTGCCTCCAACGTGCATTTTAAAGGCAAACCTGAAACCTGGCCCACTTGCTCTTTTTCCCCTCGCAGCACGAGCACCCCCAAGTCTCCCTGTGCTCCGGGGAAGCTGCTGGGGGGAGGTTGACACCATCAGGGTGGGCAAAGTGACCAGGTCCCCTCAATCACTCCCACTGACCCACAGGGGTGAGCTGCCAAGGATCCCCACAATGATCACATTCCCAGAAATGGGATCTGTTTCCCAACTGGAAGACCCCAGTACCCCAAACCTCTGCAACCCCCACCCCATCTGCTGTTCCCACCCGGTTTGAGCTGGAGAAGGAAAGTGCTGAGATGAGGAATGAGCCCTGAGCCAAACACTTCTTCAAGTGGCTTTTGTGCACTCAAACACTTCATTTTGGGTGCTGATCCATTTGGGGTGCTTCATTTTGGACACACAACCACATTCTGGGGGTGCCGGCCTGCAGCACTGCAGCACCCATCAGGGACCAAGCCCAGGGTGCACGGCAGCATCCTTACGGGGCTGAAGCTGGGGTACCACAGCCTTTGGGGGGTTGCTACTGCAGCGCTCTGGCGGGTGATCCTCCGATGTACTGCAGTGTCAAGGCTTGAAGCTGTGGCTCAGTGCAGCCTTTGGGGGGGGCTGACACCTGGGTCCACCCCAGCATTTGGAGGGGCTGAGCCCACCCCACGGGCATCCCCGCTACCCCCGGCAGCCGCGCAGCCTCGGGAGCTCCAGCACCGCCCTCTAGCGCGGACCGGACCCGGCGCCAGCGGCACGTTAAGGCTGCGGTTATCGTCCCTTCCTGCCCGAACAGCTCCAGGACGCGATGGGTTTGATAAAGACGCAGGTTTTCCCCTCCTCATCACCTATTTAGTCCTCGGGCTCCGGGACGTGCGGTGTAGCCCGGGCAATAGCAAAGATGATCCTGACCCGCTGTGAGGGTGCTGAGGCGCTGGCACAGGGTGCCCAGAGAAGCTGTGGCTGCCCCATCCCTGGCAGTGCTCAAGGCCAGGTTGGACACAGGGGCTTGGAGCAAGCTGCTCCAGTGGAAGGGGTCCCTGCCCGTGGCAAGGGTTGGAACTGGAGGAGCTTTAAGGTCCCTTCCAACACAAACCAGGCTGGGGTTCTGTGATGCTATGGAAAGCCAACCAAGCATCACCCAGGATGATGGATAAAGGTTGTGCTGTTTCAATGTGGTCCAAACGCTGCTGGGTTGAGTGTGGTGAGATGTCACTGCAGTCCCTGCATGGCAAAGCCACAAAACGCAGCCATGGAATAGGGCTGATGGGTGCGTTTCCAGCAGCCAGCATCCCCATCAGCTCTGCTGTGTTTTACACATGGAAGTCACTGACCCCAAGACTCAGTGCAATGGGATCTGCAGGGGTGCTCGGCCATCCTCACCCCTCTGTGCCTCGGTTTACCCAGGCAGCACATGGAAGCTGCTGCCTTCCAAGCACTGATTCCAGGCAGGCAGGCACAGGGCTCCTGCAGTTCTCTGGGCACATTGGTCAGGCAACGCTTTACCCTCCAAAATAAACATTTCTGATCACCATTGCTAACAACTACATTTCTTTTCTAAGTGCTTATATTGCTTTTGCGCCCAGGAGGGAGGAGTTTTCATCCTCCAGCCCCTTGGTGTGTTCATGGAGCAGATGCATCCGCTCCCTCCTGTCCTGGTGGTTTCAAGATGCTCTTTGACCCTCTCGTGGGGCCAGCAGCTCTCCCAGCCCACCCACACGTCCTGCACACGTTTTGTGTGGCTCCAGGCTGATTTTCCAGGGAATATCAGCAGGATCCTGTTGGAAACGTGGGGTTGGGGCTGGTGGGGAAGAGCCCGCTTGCACGGGGGCTCACACAGCGCCTCTCACTGCAGAAAGGTCTCTGTCACTTGGTGCCATGTTTGCCTCTCGTTCTCCTTCCCTGCTGATTTTTGTCCCCTCCTGCCAAGGTTTCTGGTAGGAAAGCCTGTGATTGCTCAGACTGGGAGGCTTCAGTCGGCTTGGCCAAAGCATGGGTGCTTCAGTTCCTCTGCCCAAGCATGGGTGCTTCAGTTCCTCTGCCCAAGCATGGGTGCTTCAGTTCCTCTGCCCCTCATGTCCCCGTTGCCAGCGCTGCTGAGGAGCACCCCAGCTGCAGCAGGAGTGTGCTGCCAGCTGTGAGCTGAAGGATCAATGAGCTCATTAGGCTGCAAGTGCTAATTAGGAAGCAGCCTTTGCTTAAAAGGGCTGGGGCTGGCTCACAGTAGGTGCTTCGGTGGGGCTGTGAGGAGCTGGGGTGTCCTGAGCTGCTTCTGCTGCAGGTCTCCATCCTGGAGAGACCCCAAAGCCTTTCTGCCTGGCTTTGCACCCAGGGGAAGGGTCTTCCCAGGCTGGGCCCATGTGTCTGTATGAAGGGTGCTGTGCTGGAAGAGCTTCCCCTTGCCCAGCTGTGTATGGTGACCCCCTGTGTGCTTGTAGGGGACTCAGCCCCTCAGTGACACCATGTGCTGGGGGAGCTGACCCGAGTGACAGTGAGCGAACAGCCCCGTGCTCCTCTGCCTGGGGTAAGTAGTGGGGCTGCTCAAGCATGGGGAAGGGAGGATGCTGTCCTGCTTGGTCTGTGCCTGTTAGCAAGGCTCACCTGAATCCCCAGCAAAGCCTGGTGGACCTCCCTGCATCCAAACTGTGGGAATCTGGGGCCTCTCCGAGTGCTTTGTGCTGATAACCAGGTTGCCCTTGAGGAGGCTGTGTCCTGGTGAAAGGGTCCTGGTATGGGGATGTGAATCCTGAATCTGAAACAGCTTCACCCCCCCACCAAGTAATGCATTAAATTGGAATGAAGGGTAGTGCACAGCCTGCCTGCCATGCACAGCAGGCTCTTAGGAATGAAAATGGGCTTTTAACCTCAGTGCCATGCCATTCTTTGCAATGGGGTCAGGAAAAGGCTGACCCGAAGCACTGACCACTGCCACCTTCAAGTGTTGTTCCCCCAGCCCTGAGCTAGGAGGGCTTTGCAAGGGAGATAAAAGCACTTCGAGCATGAGAAGACCCTTCTGGCAGGTTCACTTTTGATGCTGATGAGTCCAGAGCACCCCCAAAATGCCAGAAATATCTCTTTTGGGGGGTGTTTCAGCCTTGCTTTATATTTCCCCTGCTCAGCCTTACAGTGAATGGGGGGGTCTGGCTGCAAAAACAACCTGGGTAAGCATGGGGCTGGATCAAAGGCATTCCCATTTGGTCCAGGCCCACTTAGCACTTGGAAAGGTGATGAAAAGGGGCTGTGTGCATGTGTGTGAAGTGAAAAATGCTAGTCAAGATCCCTCTCCTATAAATCCCTACAGCTGAACCGGGGCTGGGACCGGCTGCCAAGGGCTGCAGAGGAGAAACCCGGCCTCTGGGTTGATGTTTCCAACAGACCTGGGTGAGCACAACAGTGATTTAGAGCTCCCATAAATGGTTTTCAGGTGCAGGTACATAGCGTAGCACAGGCTATAGCACTGAGTGAAGGGAATGGCTCTGCTTCCATAGATGTATTAACAATGCATCACACTTAAGAGTAATAGAGGCTTGGCTTCATAAAGCAAGACATTTTACATGATAGGAGTATGGAAAGAAAGGTTCAAGTAGTAGTTTTACAGTTGTGATGTCCTGTAATGATGGTTATAGCAGGGTTTGGGACTGGGGAGATCCAGGCTGGGGCTGGATCTGGGATGCTCAGGTATCGGAGGTATGTGATGGATGAAGGCCATGCTGTTTCAGTCGGGTCCAGATGCTGCTGGGTTTATTGTGGTGAGATGTCAGTGCAGCTCCTGCATGGCAGCTGGTCCCTGAGCTCTTGCTGAGCTTGGAGCTGATGGGTGCCTTCTCCAGCAAGGACCCCACTGGTCCCAGTGGAAGGGGGATGCTGGGGGAAGGTCCCTGGCTTTAACCCTCCCTGGCTTGCTCTGCAGGGGCTGCAGGGTCAGGCTGGGGCTGGATGTTGCCTTGACTCCTTCCATCATGGGGATGGGACTGGGGTGAAGGCACAGGAACCACCTCTTGCTGTCTTTCTAATCCATCACTAACCCAGGAGGACCCCGGGTATCCCGCATAAGCAATAATCCCTAAAATCAGTCTGAGCTTGCACCCAGGTTCCCTAATTCCCTGTGGTCTCCCAGCAGTATCCATACAACTCGGATGGAATGAGGGGGGGGAAAAAGCACCCTTAAAGGGCCTGCCAAGTCCCTGCTCATTCCTAGAGGAGACGTCTGGAGCTTTCATGACATCATTTAAAGCTTTCCCCCCTTCCTCAACCAATAAACAAGCCCATTTGCCATGGGGCTGGCTTCCCTCGCCCCGGCCACCTGCCCGGCTGGCTGCTGCTGCTGGAACATGTGTTTTCCCAGCAGTCTGGCCTGGAGGAAAACGTCTCTGGAATGACACATCCTTCCCGTTCCAGCCTGCAGACTCGCTGGGACTTTCTGCCCTAAAGTGCTAAATACAATGGGGCTGCTTTTGCTGGCGCGGGGGTAGGAGGGAGCAGGGATGCGCTGCAGTGCTGCCGAGGAGCAAGGAGAACCCCCCTTTAACATGGGTAGTGCTTGAGGGGCGATGGAAGTTGCCTTTGCTTCTTACAGGCTTAATTAAAAAGGAAGAAAAGGGGGTACTTGCGAGCTGTCACGTTCAGGCAAGCTGGGTGGCTGAGCTGAGGGTCCCCCCCGGCGTGCGTCAGCCCATCCCAATGGAAAGGCTGGGTTTTCACAGCAAACTGCATGGAAATAATTAAAGCGCCACGTTTATGAGGTGATTTCGAGCTTTTTAAATTTGCAGCTACCAAAAGATGTCGACAGCTTGAAGAATGCAGTGTTTTTACCAAAAAAAAAAAACAACTGAAATGGGAAAGTCGGGACATGCCGTAAGCAGCCAGTGGGGATTTGCATTGGCAGAAGTGGATGTGGGCGCTGATTCCTTGGGGTTTGAGGGCTCTGGAGGATGAGATTTGCTGTTAAATCATGAACAGCCCATTTTGATCTAAAGCCCCAAGGTGTTTTTCCTATCGGACACCAATGTCACCCCAGGTGGGATGAGCGGTGGGTGGCGCTTGGCTGTGCTTCCCCTTGGGTTTTGTCCCACCCCAATGGCCTTCTGACATCGAAGGAGATGCCTTTATGCATAACACTTGACTCCATCACAAATATGGCATGGCAAGATCTATTTGTTCATTGAAAGAAAGGTCTTCAAACCCGCTTCCTGGCAGATTTGGTTTATGAAGGTGTTCATTTCTTGCAGCACTGCCTTTGGTATCTTTCATGAATGAAATAGCTTTTCAGTTCCCATCACTAGGAAAACAGAAAGCGGACGGCCTGTTTCCTTGACTTTTATGTCATTCTGATGCATGGATTGCTTTAGGTTAGGGTTTTATCAGTGCTGAAGAGCTTTACATGTGCCTGCTCTGAGGCCAGGCTCCCCTGCAGCATCCCTGGGCTGGGTCAGGGGTGTCCCTGCTTTGGGACAGGCTTGCAGAGGGCCCGCAGCAGGAGGGTCCTGGCTGCATCCCTTCCAACCCAAGCCATCTATGATAAATTCCCAGGAAGGTGGGCAGCCCTGGGGTTAATCCCTGCTCTCGGTGGGTACCAGCTTGCTGCAGTCGCTGGCACGCTCCTGGTGCGTGCTAGCAGGGAGTTCTCTGTTCCTAATCTGCCCCAGGCCCTAGGCTGGTTTGGGCAGCGAAACATCTTTTTCCTGTTACAAGCCAGGGCAGGTTCTTGCTGATGCTGCATCGCTCCCCATAGCCAGCATTTCTGTGACACTGACTCATCCCAT
The DNA here is from genome assembly GCF_028554395.1 of Pezoporus wallicus. Taxonomy (NCBI): domain Eukaryota; kingdom Metazoa; phylum Chordata; class Aves; order Psittaciformes; family Psittacidae; genus Pezoporus; species Pezoporus wallicus. The sequence continues at coordinate 892,508 of NW_026642428.1, read as the reverse complement.
GGCTGAAAGAGTGGCTTAGCCAGTTCCAGGTTCTCCAGCTGGGGATGGTTCCCAGAGGGTGATCCCCAAAATCATAGAATCATGGAATGGTTTGGGTTGAAGGGACCTTAAAGCTCCTCCAGCTCCAACCCCTGCCACGGGCAGGGACCCCTTCCACTGGAGCAGCTTGCTCCAAGCCCCTGTGTCCAACCTGGCCTTGAGCACTGCCAGGGATGGGGCAGCCACAGCTTCTCTGGGCACCCTGTGCCAGCGCCTCAGCACCCTCACAGGGAAGAGCTTCTGCCTAAGAGCTCATCTCAGTCTCCCCTCTGGCAGGTTAAAGCCATTCCCCTTGGCCTGTCCCTACATCCCTTGTCCCAAGCCCCTCTCCAGGTTTCCTGCAGCCCCTTCAGGCACTGGAGCTGCTCTCAGGGCTCCCCTTCAGGAGCCTTCTCTTGTCCAGGCTGAACTGTTCCTGATGTTTCTGGGATTTTTGCACAGATTTTGTAAAAGTGGAGGCCAAATCCTGGCTTTCCCAGGGAGGAAACCAGTTTGGGAGATTTGGGAGGGGAAAAAACAGAGGGAGTTTGAGTTTAGACCCGCATGGCTGGGTGAAATCTCTGCAGCCGCTCCAGCAAAGGGGTGACTCTTCCTCCTTCCCATTTCATGGCAAAAGCCATGGAGGAAGCCGAAATCCTGGCAATGCTGGGTTATGGTTTCCAGCAAGTGATGGAGTTAAACCTTCAGTGAATTCCCAGACAGAAGCAGGAGCGAGCAGCTCCGACGCTCCTGTGGTTTCAAAGCAATCTTGTCCTGGGACATATCTGGGATGGTTTTATGGACTGGAGGGAAGCAAAGAAACCACCTGCTTATTGAGGTAATGCATTCCTTGGCCTGGAATGCTGCGTGTGTGGATGTCCAGGATCCATGAGGCACCGGTTTCGGCGGTGAGGCTGGCTCAATGAGGACCAGTCTGTCGGTTGCCACTTTAAGTGCTTTCCCATGTCCCTATTTTCATCCCTCTCCGTTCCTTCAGTTGGATCCTTTGGAAGGTGTTTCCTGCTGTGCAGACAGTGCTGCACGGCCGGGCTATGGCCATCACCGCAGCCAGGGGAGGGTGGAAAGCAGGGTCAGGGTTGTCTATAAAGAACTGTCTTTGCAATGTCTCCAACCTTTTTCTCTTTCCTGGAAGAGCTACATGTGAGAACGTGCTGGCATTTGGCTCTGGAGCAAAGCCTCTGGTTTCATTAACAAAGAAAGCACCTTCTTCTGGCTGAGCTTCGCTTACAGATCCAGCCTTCGAGCTCTTCTTTGGCAGAAGAGGGGAGCTTGGCACTGCCTCTGGTGTCAAACCTAAACCAGTGCACACAGAGCTGATGCCGTGAGGAGGATGCGCTTCCTCTGCCTTGCTCTGCTGCCCTCATCACCCAACTGGGTGCAGCTCCGCATGGTGTGGCCAAGGTCGGTTTTCCATGGCCAAGGTCAGTGTGCATCTCCTCTGCTCTCCTTTTTGTTTAAGCTGATCGCTGTTAAACCTCAGTGTTTCCGATGAATGGACAGGGTTTGCATTGTACAAGAGGGCGTTTTGGGAAGTGGAGATTCAACGCCGTTCCCAGCTTCAGAGGTGATGGTTACTAAATGCAGCTGATCTTGTGCCTTCGCGCTTGCAACTCAGGGTGATAGAAAAGCTTTTGACCTTCTGGCAAACCAAAGGGTTACAAAGCCCCATGCAAGCAGATTCACAAAAGGAAAGCAAAGAGGAGACGCTTTAAAAGCCTAAAGGTCCATGTGTGAAGGTGTTTGCTCTGTAACACTAGTGGTGGGGAGGGAGGAGAGTGATTTACCCTTTGGGAGAGTACACGCTGGGGACATGAAGCACATTGGGATGCTCTAGCAAGAGGCAAAGCCCCCTCCATTTGCCCCATTGCAAGGCAGTCGCTGCCAACCACCCCTCACCCTTCATTGGGGGGATGCTGAAGTTAATGCAGATGATGGATCACAGGGCAGCAGGGATCTGCATGGGTCTGGTAGAGGCAATATCCCAGGCTGCCACCTTGGCACAGGGATGTGGCTGGCTCCCAGGCACTGGTGTCAGCCAGGCAGGGAGCCCTCAGCCAGTAATGGCCTTCCCAGAGCATGGGCAGTGAGAGCCTGGAATGCGTTAAATCCATCTCCAGCTTCTAAAAATGGCTCATCCTCCCTTTTTTTTTTAGAGGAGACCGTCTAGAAAATGCCAGGGCCGAGTGCTCTTGGAGGCAGGTGAATGGGAGCTGGAATCTGGTCTTGCTGCTCGATGGCCTGTCTGGTTTGGAAAGGCACTTGGGCTGCTCCGAGGAAGCGTTCCGCAGAAGCGTGAAGGTTTGTTACAGTGACCCAGCTGTGCTCTGGAGTGGACAATGTCCTTATTGTCTGCAGAAATGACCAAAAGCCTTCAATTCCTAACCTGCATCCAAAGGAGCATCAAGTCCCCATGAAAGCAAGGCGAGGGCTGGGGCCACCCTTTCAGTGCCGTGGTTTTGGTTTGGGGTTGGAAGCTGGGGTGAAGGAGAGAGGGGAGAAGCTGGTGGGATCATCATGAGCCTCAATAGATTTCAGATCGAGTTTGTATTTCCCTTTCTGAAGGTTCTGAATCCCCCCAGAGCTTGTGCTGGGAGAGGTGGGAGTGCTGCTTCCCTTTCAGAAGGAAACCCCACATCTTTGGTGTCAGTGTTGAAGCTCTCCTCCTTTTCCTTAACATTCCCCAAAGCACACCCCCACAAGCACCGAGCTCTGACAGAGCTGGCTGGGTGATGCTGTCCCCACACAGAGCCCATCAAATCAGTTTCATCTTCCCATCCTGCCCGAATTAACAGGGTTCCCCCCTTGGTATCGCCAGCAAAGGATGAAACTGTGCAGATGCAAATGATATCCCTTGTTTAATCCATGCAGGACCATAGGCGACCCAAGAGGATGCTGCATGGAAGATGTATGGTGCATGGGAGGTAGATGATGCGCAGGAGATGGAGGCAGCACCCTTCTCCCAGCTGTGCCTCCTCATTTCACACACAGGCAAGAAAGCAGGTCTGAAAAGCTCTTTTTCTCCCCCCTTTGCAGAAGATTCTGTGCCCAGAGTTACTTTTACCACCACATATTTTCCCCTCCAGGAGGTTCAGCAGGGTATGAATCTAACTCTCCTCTGGTGCAGTGATTTATGGGCTGCCAACTGCACGCAGCCAGTTTGGCATCTTCTCTGACAAATCAAGGTTTAAATGGCTTTACCATTTGTGTTTAGGGCTTAGCTCTGTGTGTCCCTCCAGTAGAATTAAACGGGGAAAGACACCCCCTCCATACTTGAGTTCATATTGCTCGGGGTTGCTCCAGACAGGGAGGGATTGCTATGTGCAGGCAAGTGGAGAAGGCAGAAACCTGCAGCTTGGAGTGGGAGATACCATAATAATCATAACGGATAACTCAGGATAGTTACACAAAACGGGTTGGTTTTCCGCTGTGGAAAAATTCCCAAGGGAAAGATTGTTTTCATCGGGGAAGTATTGACTTCCTTGTTCCTGGTTTGAGTGCTTGGGATGCAAGGGCTTTCCCAGGGCCTCTGCAGGGTGATGCATGGGGGATGCACAGTCATTCGGCCCCTTCCTTATAGGGGGAACCCCCCCTACTGTATGATTCTTGTTTGCTGTATATGTAGAAGAGATAGGAGCAGGTTCCAAGCTGTGGTACCTGGGAATTTGCCTACAAATCATATGCCCATGGGTCAGGAAAGGAATCCGAACCACAGTTACTCAGCACAAGCTTCACCCAAAGGGACTCATCCTAAGAGCTCATTATGCAGGCTGGGTGGATGGTTGCTCATTCACAGTGAGAAATAAACGGGAAAAGACTAAATAAATAGGGGGAAAAAATAACGCTGGCTAAGTAAACAATGGAATTCCTCGGCTGCAAACACTGCTTTTATGGTTAGTGGTCCTTAAATACCACGTTGGGAAAGCTGCTTGGATCGTGAAGTCACCCCCAGACACCTGGGGAGCTTTGGGTCCAGGGTCCTGAGTTTTTGGAGTCTCGAGTCATCTGTTGAGATGGGGCTGTTTATAGCTGGGCACTGATTGTGGAGGCAAGAAACAGCTCCCAGGGACCGGCTCAGATACTGGGTTTTGTGCTGCAAAAAGATGCTTTTCAGGGGCTTTTCCACCTCCCTCAGCCCCCGTGAGCCCTGGTGCAGCTCTGGAAGCATTTGGCCTCAGCACAAGCTTGGTGGCAGGGAAGAAGAGGAGAGAAGCACTTTGGCAAAGGCTAATGAATACGGCTTACTCTAATTGAGTGCTGGGAGCTAAGGGCCAAAGTTCTTCCAAACACAACGGAGGTGCCAAGTCCCTGCTTTCCAGAGCTTAAATTGCCTTCCTCTTCCATAAGAAAGAAAGGGAAACCAATGGGGCTCTGCAGCACCACTTCACCAGAAGGGTTTCTCTTGGTTTAGTCTGTGTTTCATCCCCGTTGTTGTTCCTGGAGCTGGCAGGTGTTCACGGATGCCTCCTCCTTAGTTTGCTTGGAGAACCATGTGGATGGAGTCTGTACCTGTCTGGGATGGGGAGTGTAGGTGAAGGAACCCCGCAGCCAGCGTGGGATGCTGAGAGCAGGAGCCACAAACTGCATCAGCAAGGAGGCAGATGTCCAATGTCAATCCTATGGCATAACCCAAGATCCTCCTGCTCTCATCGGTGACACTGCTGTAGGTGCCTAGAGCCCTGGCTCAGCACCTTCTCTTCCTTACCCAGCCTCCAGTCTCCCTCTGCTCCTCTGGACCAGGCTGTACCCAGGGCCTGCAGGAGCAGGGTAAGGGGGGAACAGCTTTAACCTGCCTGGGGGGAGACTGAGCTGAGCTCTCAGGCAGAAGCTCTTCCCTGGGAGGGTGCTGAGGCGCTGGCACAGGGTGCCCAGAGAAGCTGTGGCTGCCCCATCCCTGGCAGTGCTCAAGGCCAGGTTGGACACAGGGGTTGGAGCAAGCTGCTCCAGTGGAAGGGGTCCCTGCCCATGGCAGGGGTTGGAACTGGGTGAGCTTTAAGGTCGCTTCCAACCCAAGCCAGTCTGGGATTCTCTCATTCTATGACATTGCTCTTGTCCCCGGGGTAGTGTGAATGATGGGGAGAGCCCAGGGCTTAGGAATAACCCTGGAGCATCCTCATGTCGCTCCCTGCGGCCCTGCTCTGGCAGGGCTGGGGAGGCTCTCGCTGCCTCAGTCTCATGCTCTGTGGAGATGTGATGCTTCCTGGCTCCACACGAAGCTGCCGGGCTCTGGGCTCGCTGTTTACATCAGCTTTTGTTTTGGACAACCGAGTCTCCAGAGCCCTGAGCTCAGTGCGGCTGCTGATGGCCAGGCACGACCCCGCCACGTGCTCTGCTGGACCCTGCTCGGAGCTGCCTCCATCACCCACGAGTGACGATGGCCTTGCCAGAGCTGCCTGTGGGTCTAAGCCTGACCCCAGAGCCGGGTCTTGAGCAGCAGGGATGGGTAACCTCAGCATCCACCCTGCTCCCATCCATCCCCTGAACCTGGGGGGAGAAGCACGCCGGGAGCATCCCAGAACCAGCATCACCCCGGGGCTCCCAGTTAAAGCCCCATCAGCCCTGCCTCCATTTATATTGGTGGATTAGGGGTTTTGTTTTCATTCCTGGCCTCTGTTTACATTCCTTGTATCCTAGCTCTAACTCTTCCAAAGCTCCCCAAGCAATAGCATCCAATACATGACACCCTCCGAAAGGTCAGGCACAAGGAGGCTGGAAAAAATGACCACACGTGGGAAAACCTACAGTAAACTGCTGGGCTGACTTCAAATATAGGGGAAGGAAGGTCAGGCAGCTGGTGAGAGGGTAGCACAAGCTCGTGTAGGGTTTGGAGGTGCTGGGGTGAGAGTTTGAGCTGGGTCTTGAGAGAGACCTTATAATAACCTTAGTATCTAAAGGGGCTACAAGAGACATGGAGATGGGCTTTGGGCAAAGGCCTGAAGGTATTGGGGCTGGATGAGCTTTAAGGTCCCTTCAACCCAAACCAGTCTGGGATTCTATGATTCGGATGCATGGGTACAAGTAATGTCAGTTCTATCTCAGTGGGGCACAAAGGCTCGTCCGCTCCAGCTGCGCAGCTCGGGGTCATCCGCACACAAGCTGTTAGGGGCACGGTCAGTGCAGCGTTCTCCTTCTCCAGATTTTATAAGAAGCCCATCCAAGGCTGTTAATTCAGGGAAGACACGAGATCTTCCCTTTGGGAATGGCTTGTGTAATTCCATGACCGGTTCTGCAGCCAGCTGAGCTCGCTGCCTGGGTTGAAGCCCTCCCTGCCTGCTTTCCCCTTGCTTTGTGCTGGCATTTGAGGAAAATGCCGATGGTTGGGGAGGTAAAAACCCTGCCCAGGGCTCAGGTGAAGGGTTTTGCTCCTGGGTTTGCTCCTGCTTGAAGGGATGGGGTGGTTTAATCCTGGTTGGAGTGTGGATGCAATCTCCAACGTGCACAAGCCTTAGTTTGCACCTCGATGCTTTCCTTGGAAACTGTCAGGTTTGCAGAGAAAACAGGAGGGTTTCTTGGTCCCAACCTCTTGACATTGGAGCCATGAGCAGGGACTTTTCAGGCTTTTGGGGGATCGGAAGCTGCCATTCCCCACGGAAAGCTGCTGCTTTGCTTTATTTTCAGGATAAAACCATCTTGTTTCTCACTTTCTCCACCGATTTATTCCTGGCTCACAAAGGGCCCTGAGGGCTCGGTGCCGTCCTCATGGGGTTGGTTTCACACGGTGGGATGAGCAGGTAGCTGGTGGGGATGGATCCTGCAAGCACCTGCAGCACCCAGCATCCTGGCTCCGAGCATCCCCTATTCCGACCTCCCCCAGGTTTTCCACCACAAGGAAAACCATCCCAAGGGCTTGCTGAGAGCCAGGCAGAGCTCGCAGCGAATCTTTTCCTAGTGCCTTTCCAAGGCCCTGCATGGGGACCGGCTGTTTGTTTGCAGCCACTCCGGTCTCTATTGGAGATGGTTGGTGTGTGTCATCCCCGTGAGGAGGCAGCACTGCTGCCCGGTCCTCATCCATCAGGATGCTCAGGGGTGAAACTGCGCCGCTTGCTGCTGCATCCGTCGCTCTCAGCAGCTGGGAGAGAGGGGGGAACAACCCAGATGAAGCAGGAACCCCTCTTCAGCTGCCTGAGCTGGTGTTTCACCTCGTGGCAGCACACGGGGATCTCGCTGCTGCAGGCGGAGGTTCTTTGGGAAGCGCTGCCTGGGTTGGCTGGAACAGCGCTGCGATGGGAGCAGGATCCAAGAATGAAGTGGGAAGGCAGCTCTTAGTGCGCATCCAGCTTCTCAGCATTAACATCATATGATGAATACAGGAACATGAGCTTGCATAGGCTTGTCAGCCATCAAAGAGCACTGCTGCTGGCTGCCATGGGATGTCCCCATCCCAGCTTTTGCAAGGGGTTGAAACACTATTATTTCCATGGGTTTTGGTTTTGCATCCATCGCTTCCACCAACAGCTGTTTACGTTTTGGAAGTCTTACATCAGCATTGGCACAGCACAACCCAGCTCCTTTGAGCTCTTTGGCATTTCTTGTGCATGAAAAGAGGCTTGGTCACATTTAGACGTGCAAGGGCGAGCACAGGTACCTTGGCAGAGGGTGATGCAGCCGCATCAGTGGCTTAACCAGAGTTTAAACCAGTTCTGCAGACCCCATTTCCTTGCTCTCCCAAATGGATCCGGTTCGGACTAATGCTAAGCCCCCAGGGGTTTGCAAGCTCCTTGCAGGCACCCAGCAACAAGGAAGCCGAAGGGGTCTGATGGCCATCACTCGTGAACCCAGCACAGCTCTTGGGGGGTTCTTCTTCTGCTTTCTGCACAGGAACTGGGGCTGGTGCCCAGGAACCTTTTCAGGCCAGTCCTTTCTTCCCTGGAAATCTGACTTTCCGCTGGTTTCCAGATGGGGAAGTTTGAGGGAGCCTTGGTTTTCCATGGAGCTTTTTAACTGCTGGAATGTCGTGCTTGAGACCAGCCCTGTTCTGTCTGGGGAGGCAAAGAGGACACAAGGGGCAGGAGCCTTGCCCTGGTCCCATCTTTCCTCCAAATCCCTTCAAATCAGCTGGTTCCAGCAGCCACTTCCGAACAACCCCTCTGAAAGCCGAAGCAAGATGCAAAGTGCAGGACTGTGTAGGCCTTCTGTGATTGTCTTTATCCCACAAAGACCAGCTTGCCTTCCCTCTGCACGGGAGAGTTTCATTCCCAGCAAGGGATTTCCCCTTGCATGCCCTGTCTGCGGCCCCGGGCTGGGAGCAGGAGGAGCAACTTCTGCTCAATCCACATCTCAGGAATCCCTCCCTGTGGGGTCTCTGGTTTAAATCTCATCCGAGCTTCCTGCCCCAGCTTCTTAATATTTCCTTTTATTCCCTAAAAAAAAACCCTTTTCAACTTGCACCATCCCGGAAACGCATGGTGTTCCTTCCAGCTGCCGCTCTCCCCTGAAGTTCTGCTCCTTGCCCCAGAGCTCCATAGGGGAAAACCAGCTGGGAATTGTAGTTAGGAACCGAGTGCATCTGTCGAGCAGCGCTGTGCTGGTGGACCACTGTGCAAACAAGCTACAGAGCATCCGCATCCCTGCGCCGCTTTGCATCCCTGCGCTGCTTTGATCCCCTCTTCCAGACACGTCCCCTCCCACCCGCAGACCCCAAATGTGTTTTTCCAGGAGGGAAGAGGGGAGAATGAAAAGAAATTGGATCTTCCAGACACTCTGTGTCATCCAAGAGCATCTCAAGAGGAGCTGATCCCCCTCCTGCAGACCCCAAACTGTCCGACAGGCACTCAGAGGACAGAAACATTGGTGCTTGGATCCATCCCGAAACGTCTTTGTTCTTGGCTGGGTGGGAAGGGGGGGGGCCAGTCCCCATCAGTGACCTTTGCTTGCTCTTTTGCTTCCAGGGGAGGAGAGCTGGCACCATGGTGGTGAATGAGGCAGGCAGAGCACGCTGGTTTTGCCTTCCTGTTGGCTGGGAGGTTGGTCTCACCTGCACGTGGAGATGCTCCCATCCACGAACAGGACTTTGTGCTGGATGGTGGGTAGGGAAGGACCTCCTGGCTCACATCTACTGCATGAAAATTAACCACAGACTGGGTTTAGCTTCTGTGCCTGGAAAAAGCAGCAGCAGCAAGGGGCTGGATGGTCCCTGCTGGAGCCAGCCTGGCTGGGATGTGTGGATGGTCTGTGGGTGCTCAGGGCTGTGTCCCAACCCCAAAGCCATGCTGGGAGCTGGGCTCCTGCTAGAGCTGCCTCCCAGGCATCTCTTCCAAAGGGTATCCCCAGCCTGAGGACGAAGAGGATGGAGGGAGAATGTCCCACCCTGGGAATGCTGATGTACTTTGTGTGTTTTCATAGATAGGTTTGGGTTAGAAGGGACCTTAAAGCTCCTCCAGCTCCAACCCCTGCCACGGGCAGGGACCCCTTCCACTGGAGCAGCTTGCTCCAAGCCCCTGTGTCCAACCTGGCCTTGAGCACTGCCAGGGATGGGGCAGCCACAGCTTCTCTGGGCACCCTGTGCCAGCGCCTCAGCACCCTCACAGGGAAGAGCTTCTGCCTAATTCCTGCTCCTTTGCTGTTTGCCTCCCAGAGGGGCTCTCCTGGGTGCTTGTGCAAGCAAAGACATTCTCGTGTCTGGGTAGGTGCTGAGGAAAGGAGATGCTGTGACCAGTTCCCCCAGCACTGCAGTGCCTTGCGGCATCACAGCAGCCTCCTTGGTGCCGTGGGTACTGGCACCCTCTCTTCTCCACCCCACCCGCGGCACCTGTATGGGGGTGGCACCAAAGCAGAAGTGGTACCCAAGCAGAGGTGGCATCAAGCAGATGTAGCACCCCACAGCCATCAGTGATCCCCTGCAGACCTTCCATGACCAAGTCCTCATTGGGGTGCAGGGTTCCAGGGCACCCCAGAGGGGTGCTGCAGGAAGAAGACTGGGGTGATGCCATGGGCCTGAAGTTCCCAGCTGGCCCAGCCCTGCTGGGGAGCCGATCCCTAAAGGGTGCTGTGTCCATGCAAAGCCTGTCCCCTCTCCCGTCCTCTCCTGCTGTACCTCCTACAAGTTTCGCTCGTCCCTCCCACTCCCTCCCAATGCTCGCCTTCTGTCAGGGAGCCGGGAAAGGCTGGGATAAGGAAAGGGCTCTGTGAGTGAGGCTACCAGTCTGGCTGGCTGCCTCCCGCGGATGCTCGGGGCCGGGGAGCAGGGCAGCCGGCGTTCCCATGGACCTCCCCAGCGGGATGCTCCTCGCCTGCTCCCTCTGCCTCCTGCCTGGTAAGTGCCTGCTCCCCTTCCTGCGCCCACCCCGATTGCCAGGGCAAGGGGAAAGAACCGGGAATAACTTCTGCTTGTTTGGGAAAGCTGCTGGAGGAAGCCCAGGGTTAATAACGCTGTTGGAAAACTCTTGCAGGGGGATGGAAAGGGATGGAGACCTTTGGACTCTCCGGGAATGAGCAGGCTGCTCCGCATCCTCCCAGCCCCCTCCTCGGCTGGGCTGCACTTACAGCAGGATTAGTCCCTGTTTTTCTTAAGCATCAGATGGTGGGTGAATAAAATGCCCCCCTAAATCCAGACCCTTTTACCTAGACTTAACTTTCGTGCCCCACAAGTTGTTTGTCCGGTGGCACAAGAGAGGGGCTGCGCAAAAGACGATTGTTTGGGGTTAAATAAGTTAAAGAGGAGCTTTCAGGCAAGCGTTTGGTTTCAGGAGGCTGCAGCTTCCCCCCATACGTGCGGGACGAGCCCTGCCAGGGGCTGGGATGGGAACGGAGCGGGGTTTAATGCTGCTTCTTGGCCCCTCGCCGGCGCTTTTGGGCTCTGTCCCTGCAGAAAGAGCCTGCCCAGCAGCGGTCATTGCCGCTGTAATTCCATCTGGCACCCTCCTGCACGCAGCCGGGGCTCCGAGCAGCCAGGCTGGGGCTGCTCAGTGCTGGAAAGCAGGGGAAAGAAAGGAGCTTTTCCCCATTGCCAGGAGCGCTGCCACCGGCTCCGAGCATCCCCATGGAAAAGCGCGCCGGGGCGGTTTCTTTCCCTTTTCTCCCCCCCTTTCTAATTGCGCTGCTGCTGCATCCTTTAAAGCAAGCCGCAGCCGAGCCGACTTCCTTTGCTTAATAGGGACCATGTGTGCGCCCTGCATGCAGGCATCGGGCGCGGGGCTGCCTGCGTGGAGGGCCCAAAGGGGGGACCCCATTAGGGAGATGCTGCTCCGAGATGTGTGATGGGTACTGGGGGGAGTTGGGGGATGCGGCAAATTGGCAGCTCCGTCTTGGGCTGGGCAGAAATGCTCCACATGAGCGTTTCTGCCCATGGGTTTTGCTGTATCTGGTTCTATCCACTGGGATTTCTCTCCATGGGGGTTTCTATCCATGGATGTTTCAGCCCGTGGTGTTCCTGCTCATTTGTAGAGCAGCCAGCAATGGCAGTGCTGGCAAAAAGGGTTCATGCTTCCACTGCTCCGTGGTGGTCTCCGGACTAGGCTATATTGTGGCTATGGGTTGATGTGTTTTGATGAGGACTAACGCTGGTGTTTTGTTACCTGGAGTAAAAGGAAGCTTGTGCAGTGTGTGATAGCCTGCCACGGGCTGAGCTGAGGGTACCAGGTTGGGATGTGCATCCTTGGGGATGGTCTGTTTGCCTGTGCTGTTGCAGACCTTCGGGTGCTTCACTCAAGGTGTCCCTAAACTTTGGGTCAGGTCAGTTCCTCTTCCTCAAGGCTTGGGTGCAGGCAGGATGCAGTTCTAGGCTGAAAGTAGGGGAGCCCAGCCGAGGGATGCTGGGCCATGGGTTGTTGAATGAAACACCTTCAGTGGCAGTGACTGGCCCCGTTGATCCCTGACACTGCAGCTTCCAGAAGGATCCAGGGAGGATGAGCTGAGATGGAATCACAGAATGGTTTGGGTTGGAAGCTCATTGAATTCCTGAGAGGAAGGGACACCTTCCACTAGACCAGGTTGCTCCAAGCCCCATCCAGCCTGGCCTGGAAGCTGCTCTCAGGTCTCCCCTTCAGGAGCCTTCTCTTCTCCAGGCTGACCCAGCCCAGCTCTCTCAGCCTGGCTCCAGAGCAGAGCTGCTCCAGCCCTCGCAGCATCCCCATGGCCTCCTCTGGACTTGTGGTAACTTCCCTTGTGTCAAACCATGCGTGTGTTTTCCCTCACTGGTCCAGTTTTCCAGGGGAGGAAGTTGGCTCCATCTCTCTCTAAAGGGTCTCCAATTGATAAAACCATCGTGCTGGCTCCATAGGGCACATTTGGGATTGTCCAGGTGGGTTCCCAAGGGATCCAGGCTTTGATGGTGGCTTTCATTTGGGTGGCTGCACAACCACAACAGTGGGGCTGAGTGGAACCCCACCTATCTGCTGTCCATCCGCTGGCCAGGGAAGGTCTCATAACCAAGCCCCTGAGGTACATGGGGCCCTGAGAAGCCACCCCCCCCATTCCTTCCACAACCTATCACTTTCCTGGGGTCTCCCTGGGAAAAGGGGCAGTCAGAGACCTGCCCCTATTTATTCCTGATGCCATTGGTGTTATCACTAAGGAATGTGCTGCAAGTGAATAAGCAACCCGTTCCTTAGGGCTGCAAAACGTGGCCATCAACCAGCTCCTCCCCAGCTTCTGGGGGCCAGAAAGCTGGAGTTATGGCAGCACAAGGTACTGGTGTAGCTGATGCCCTGGGGCTGTTTGTCAGAGATCCTGTGGGTAACCAGGAATGTTACAACCCAGGAGCCGGCCATGACTGATCCTCTGTTCATCCTCAGTATTCCCTGGCTCTCCATCCACAGCTGCAGCAGCCACCAAACCCTGGGTTGTTTCCTAATAGCTGATGACAAACGCTGGCTTTGAGATAGGGACCTGGAGGGGAATCTGGTGCTTTCAGCATCTCGTTCAGCTTCAGAGGGATTAAAGCTAGAGGGAAACACGGACGCATTGCCCTCCTTGCTCCTTCTCGGGGCTTGATGGCGTTTGCCCAAATACCCTATATAAAGCTTAAAGATTTCCTAGATAAGCGAAATATTTCCATCTTCAGAAAAGAAAAGGTCATGTGCATGGTTGTAGAGGAGGATCTGATACCACCAGAGCCCATGTGGCGGTAGGGATGGGGTCAGCCCAGCATTGGGTGGCCAGCAGCATCCCCAGTGATGCTGAGGATGCAGGGATCACAGTGGCGATGCTGGGGTCCAGGGACCTGCTGCACCATTGCAGAGGTCACCTCTTCTCTACGTGCTTGAGCAAAGAGGGTGGAATCAGGAGCAAGAACAGCGAAGAGAGTTTCCAAGTGCCAGACTGAGGTGCTTGACCCTGAGATGCTCCAGGTCTTGGCAAATCACACAATCCCAGACCGGTTTGGCTTGTAGGGACCTTAAAGCTCCTCCAGCTCCAACCCCTGTCACAGGCAGGGACCCCTTCCACTGGAGCAGCTTGCTCCAAGCCCCTGTGTCCAACCTGGCCTTGAGCACTGCCAGGGATGGGGCAGCCACAGCTTCTCTGGGCACCCTGTGCCAGCGCCTCAGCACCCTCACAGGGAAGAGCTTCTGCCTTATCTCCAGTCTGAACTTCCCCTGATTTTGAATCCATCACCCCTTGTGCTGTCATTCCAGTCCCTGATGAAAATTCCCTCTCCAGCATCCTTGTAGGCCCCTTCAGATACTGGAAGCTAATTCAGCAGAGGAGCCCATGCAGATCCACATAGAGGTTCCTACAGGCCGGATGCAGCAGCAGCCTTTGAGATGCTTCTCCCCACCATGCCACTGCCTCTCTCCAGAAACCCTATGAACGTGGTGGAGGCCAGTGAACAGGCTGGGTTTGCACAATGCAGTCAAACACATTGACAGCTTTCCTTGCACTCAAAACACAGCAAAGGAAACGCTTTGCAGCAGCCCCATTGCCTGGCTCACATCTTCTTAAATCATAAAGCTTTGCAGCTAAAGCCCCAACCGTCTCATGGCAGCAGAATACAGGCTTGGGGCATCACAGCAAGCACCACCAGGATGTTTTACAGCACCCTCCTAGAGTCCCTTTGCAGAGGTGAATCCCATTGCCTGCCCAAAGGGTACAGGCAGAGGTATGGGCAGGAGAATGATGCTGGGGCTCTGAGAGCATCCCCATCCTGGTGGTTTCCCTTACGGTGAGGACTTATTTTTACCCTTCCTGGCAGGAAAGGTGCCGTTTATTCCAGTATTGTTCCCTCAATGTGTTTTGCTCTTTTCTCCTTAGTATTTGACCCGACAAGAATCAAAAGCTTGGACTCCACAGAAGCTCTGGTTTGGAAGGGAGGTCTTGGAGGCTTCCTGCCTTTGGCAGCCTCGCAAGCAAAACATGTGGCTTCTGGTCACTTCTTTCTGACAGTGATGTCACTCCTGACAAGAAGATGAGGCTCGGCTCTTTGGGCTGCTCAACCTCTCAAAAAGCTCCCATTAGCTGAAACCCATTTAAATACCCTCTGATTATTTATTTCCTTTCCCTTTCTGCCTCCAATGCACCCGCATCTGGCAGCTTCCGGAACCCTCCCTTCTGTATCCAATGCCTGGAAGCTTTCTCCCAGTCCATTTTGCTTTTCCAGCCCCACCACCTCTCCTGGTCCCTGCTACCTGCTGCATCCCTACGCAGGATGCTGCAGCACGACGAGTGGCACAAGCTGCTTGCAGCCCTTCTCCCTGCTCCCCCTGCCTCAGACACATTTGCACTTTAGGAAGCATTCCTGCTATTTATCTGGGGAGTTGTGTTGCTCTTCATGACCAGACTGGCTGCACAATGCAAGGATGGGGGTCCCCAGCTTGTCCCAGTGCTCCCACTCCCCCAAAACCTCTGCTTGGGGCTCTGCAGTGCAAAAACCTCTGCTGAATGCAACAAGAATCAGACCCAAACCCATCACATCCTCTTTGACACTTGCTCTGCAACCCAAGTGGTGATGCCTCTGCATTACCTGGAATTGGACCTTGCTTGATATATAAAGATACTGATATATAAAGATATTGATATATAAAGATATTGATATTTAAAGATAAAGATATTGATATATAAAGATATTGATATATAAAGATATTAATATTTAAAGATAAAGATATTGGTATATAAAGCTTTTAATATATAAAGATATTAATATTTAAAGATAAAGATATTGGTATTTAAAGATATTAATATTTAAAGATATTAATATTTAAAGATAAAGATATTGGTATATAAAGATACTGATATATAAAGATATTGATATTGATATATAAAGATATTGGTATATAAAGATATTGATATATAAAGATATTGATATTGATATGCAAAGATATTGATATATAAAGATATGGGATACATAAACCCCAAAGACCCCCTCTTCCAGGCAGGTCTAGGATGCCACCCCATGCTCCCAGCATCCCTATGACCTTCCCACCCCTCCCTTTACCCATCACTCCTCTCAATGGCCGGTCCTGGCCTCTGCATCTCCAGTGGGAAACGGTTAACTCCAGGAGGTTTGGGTTTGGTTTGTGATGTTAAATCAGGTCAATGTACCACAGAATGTGCTGGCTCCCATCCCCGCCTCCTTCCCCTCCCTGCTTTCTAGAGTTTCTCTTTGTAGGATCCTTACCTCAGCGATCCTTGGCCACACTCCGCACTTCTCTGCTCACGGAGCCAGGGCTGCAGATCCGGACTGCAAAAGTCGGGTTTATCCTGAGCATTCCTGCCTATCAAAACAATTCCCATCGCGAATTCCTCTGCCTGGGAAGCGCCATTCCCAGCCTCTCCTGTTGACAGCCCCTTTAAACACCAAACGTGATCCTTCTGCTGCTTTTAAAGCTGTCCTTCAGGAGGATGCTAAGCTGCTTCATTGGCATGAACCACCCAGCAGCTACTCTCTGCCCAAAGGTGTATGAACATCCAGGATACCCTGGCTATCAGCATCCATCCCCGCAGCTCCATCTCCCACATGGTCCTCCTGGGCCATGTCCCTCTGTGCTTCATCAAAGCCAGGGAGGAAATAACACTGTGAAGATAAAACCCCAACATCTCCTTATAGAGGCTGTGAAGTCTTTGCACCCATGGAGGGTTCGGGTATGCTGCTGGCCTGAGCAAAGCGTGTGTGTCTCTGGATAAAGGTGTGCACTGGGTATCATGGGCTGATACCTGTGGGATGCTGACCATGGGATATCATAGAATGCCAGCCTGGTTTGGGTTGGAAGGGACCTTAAAGCTCATTCAGCTCCAACCCCTGCCACGGGCAGGGACCCCTTCCACTGGAGCAGCTTGCTCCAAGCCCCTGTGTCCAACCTGGCCTTGAGCACTGCCAGGGATGGGGCAGCCACAGCTTCTCTGGGCTGCAGCATTTTGCATCCACCAGGAATAGAGGCAATGCAGAGCTGGAGCTCCCTGGCACAGATACTGCTTTTCCCCCTGCCCAGGGGTGCCCTCTGCCCCCACCAGTTTCTCCATGGGAGCTGTGGCCATGATTCGGGCAGCTCCTGCACCCATGGGTAGGCAAAGGGGCATCTCCAGCAGCCCCAAAGCACTCTGGCCCTGAGTCCAGCTCCTGGCTGGAGGAGGTTCCAGAGCAATCCCCCAGGATTTGCTCCCTGGCAAGCAAGTTGCTGTCAGAGGGGAGGAGGGTGCTCTCCTCCCCTCCCCTCCCCTCCCCATGCCTGTCCTGGAATCCCTAGCTTCACCTGATTCACTTTCACAGCAGCCTGGAAGGAAAACCCCATCTTCCTTTATCATGGTTTATCACCCTTCATCAAGATGGGGTGAAACCAGAGACACCCTTTTGCCCTGGTAGTGTGCAGGCTTGAAGGGGTTACCTCCAGGGCTTGCACAGCTGACGTCCCTAAAGCCTATAATTGAACCTGCTTAAAGCTGCAGCTTTGGGATGGCTGCTCCTTGGGTGCTCAGTGCTGGAGGGAGGAGTGCTGGGTGCCTGCAGGTGAGGCTCTTGCAGCTTCCCCTCCATCACGGCTATGGCATAGAGCTGCTGTGCTGGGGTAAACCCACCCCTGCTCCACATAGGGTGCTCCTGGGGCTCATTGTACGATCTGGGGGATGGCTGGAGTTGGAGGCACCTCTGGAGGTCACCCATCCCAAGCCCTGCTCAAGCGGGCTGGCCAGGGCTGTGTCTGGTGGGGGTTTGGATATCCCCATGGATGGACGCTGCCAGCCTCTTGGGTCAGTCTCTGACCGCAGTGACAAGGGGTTTTCTCTTCCCATCGCAGCACTTTGACTGACAGGATCCTCCTTTCCTCTCGCCAGGGTTCACTGACACCTTCAACATCGACACCAAGAGACCCAGAATCATAGCTGGCTCCAAGGAAGCGTATTTTGGCTACACGGTGCAGCAGCACGACATTGGAGGGAAGAAATGGTAAGTGAGCTCTGCGCCTGGCTCTGGAGAGGGGGGGAGCTAAAGCAACCTATCCAGAAGGTTGGAATTCTCCTTCTGCTCCATCTAACCACCAGTTTGGGGTAGGCAGTGCTGCTGCTTGGAGGGAAGCTGAGGTTTGCTCTTGGTGATGCTGGTGCCAAAACAGGAGGTTTCTATGGGGGATAACAGCGTGGTCTGTACCTGATGTGTGTGTGGATGGAAGGTGCTGTGCTGTGGCAGGTGCTGTGCACGGGGCTTTGCTCCAGGCAGGTCCACGGCTCCCAGGGCCCCTTGGCCTCCAATGCTTGCTGGGTTTTGGGTCGAGGCCATCCCCTTTAATACAGTTTCCACCGAGGTGCCGTGGTCTGCAGAAGCGCTCAGCCCTGCCCGCATCCATCAGGAGCACGGGATGGGACTTGGATGGGCTTTGCTCAGGTTTTGGGTTTCAGGGCAGGTTTTGCTCCTCGCCAGGGCTGGGGGATCCTGCACAGATGTTGGCAGGGACCCTCGGTGCTCTGCAGGAGCACATCTGGATGCTGCAGGGATGAGGGCAGCTCAAAACCCCATCAGATTCCCTGCAGCTCAATGACGGTGGAGCCCAAGGATCTGCCCTATGGGTGGGTGACAGCAAACATGGGATTAGTGCAGATGGATACCCCTGAAACTCAGACCTCAGAGCTGCGTTGATCTTTGCTGGTGGGGGCCCAGGGCTGTGTCCTCAAGCTGAGCTGTTTCACTGCAAAGAGGAGCAGGGAGGTTTGCTTTAACCTTGGTCTCCCAAGCTTCCATCAGCATGGCCTGCTCGCTGCTTCCCTAAGGGAGGGTTGGGGCCAGGAGCCCAGGCACGCTGTGGTGAGCCTTTCCACTGGCTCCGAGCCCCACTTCCCACAAGGATTGTGTGCTTTCCCCACATGGTCCCGTGCGTGCTGTTAATGGGGTGATGCTGATGCTGTGGGCGCTGTCTGAGCTCCAGTGTCCCCACTGCACCCCAGGGAGCTGTTTGCAGTTAAACCTGTGCTGATGTTTCCACTCTCTGGGTCACTGGTTCCTTCCAGCAGAGACCTGAGTTGATATTCATAATGGGATAAGGCTCAGCTTCCCGCTGGGAACGCATGCTCCGGGATAGCCTGGGAAGGGAGGAGGTTGCCTGGGGTGCAGCCCCTGAAGCTGCCCCTGTCCCGTTGCAGGTATGGGTCCTGAGGAGGTATTTTAACACCCAGCATCCCCTCTGAGGTTCAGACTCGCATCTGTGTGATGGTGATGCTCAAGACCCTGCTTTGGCTCAAGACCAAGCCCAGGGCTGCTCATGGCCAAGCTGAGTCTCCCCAAAAGCATGACCATGCCGTGTCCCAGAGCATCCTTGCTAAGCCATTGGGATCAGTGCCTGTCCAGGCTGGTTTTGCTGCTTTGCAGAGATTTCTGCCCAAAGTGAGCTCTCTGAGGGGAAGGCCCTATGGAGATTGGTGGAAAACACCCACTTCCTACTATTTTCAGTCCAATTTTAGCTGTAGGTGCTCTTTTAAACATGATCCTGGCAGAGGGACTGCAATTCCTGTGCTATCTCTGGGTTCTTATGCCTTTCCCCCCCCCCTCTTGCCACCATCACTGATGGGCTGGTCAAGCACTGGGGACCAGGAAAGGGAGGGGTTTTCCTCCTTTCCCAGCAGGACACTGGAGCAAAGACCTCTCTGGTTCATTTTGGTCCTTTCACATCTCTCCTGCCAGCATCAGGCAGGACCCAGCTGTGGTTTTCTCTTCTGTTGGTTCCTCTGCATGAGGAAGGGGATGTTCTCCGCACAGAGCAAGTGTGTCCGTGTGTAAGTACAGCATCTTTTTGGATGTGCAATTATGCCATACAAAATGTCTATTAAATACGTGGACACAGTTAAAAATGAAGCCACGGTGACTCACTGTGGTTAAAGGATAAATGACGGAGCAAAGAAAGCATCTATAGCATAAACCAAGGGAGTACAGCTGAGCCTCGGCCAACCCCAGGAGCTGGCAGGAGAAAGGGAGATGCAAAGCTGAAAGCCCAGCTGCTGGTCGAAGCCAGACGAGCATCGTTCAGTATCATCCCAGAGGAGCCCAACGAAGCCTTTTGAAATGCAGAGGAGCTAAATGGTTATCTCAGAAGGGGTTCCTAGAGGAGTGATGGCTATAACAACGTGCACAGAGCCGGCTGCCAAATACCAAATGTGCAATCTGAGGACTTTGGCACCTATCCTTCAGTCTGAGTCTTTTAAAGCTGCTTTTGGCTAGTGTGGATGGCTTTAGAAGGGTTTCAAAGCAGCCTATATATATATACACACATATGTATGTGTGTGCATAAAGACATATTTGAGTGTGTACAAGCTCATATATCATATCCTCCAGGTATATTTTTAGTTGTGACCATGTCCCTTGTTCTAACCTGTTGATGAAGGAGCCAGGTCCTTTGCAGGTGGGGGCTGTAAGTGCAACCCCAATAGTGGAAAATCTGGGAGGAAAGAATGCGGATTATTAAACTCCAGGGGGGGAAGAAGTTTGGAATACACTGCTCAGAAAGCTCATCAGTTCAAGGGGCGGCTTTCCTCTGCTCCCCATCTTCCAGAGCAGCAAGAGGCTTTCAGACTTCTCTCTCAACGTGTTCTCTCCCTCTTTCATTAAGCTGGAGGGGCAACCCAAGTGCCTTCTGCAAGTATGGGAATGGAAAGGATGACAACAGGCTGCTAACATTGACCCTAGTGAGTAGGTCCATACAGCAGCAGTCAGGCAGTGCGCTCCTGGTGTCGGCAGTGCAAGTGGTACCCACGTTATGGGGTCTGAGCATCCTTGATGAGCATCATGGGTGAAACCTGGGGGAAATGGGAGCTCTCTGTGCTTGGCAAAGTGGCCTGGCAGGAGCTGTGGTTGAAGGCAAGTGAGTTGCTATAAGGGCAGAGATGATGCTGGTGTTGAGCTGAAGTGGTGAGCAGGCTCTGCCCCAGGTCATGCCTTCCTTCATGTCGTTGTGAGGGTATTTAAGGTGTGAATCATGTAAGTCCAGGAAGGCTTATTGCTGTCGTTGGATGTATCTGAGCAAAACAAGTGTGTTCAAACATGCAAAGAGTTTCCACAAATGGGATGCATGTCCCTCAAACGTGGAAGCTCCCATCTCCATGTGTCCTCTTCTCATGCTGCTCATGGGTGTTTGTGGCCAACAAACTGTAATCACATGGATCTGGGGAGAAAATGTTCTTAGAGGTCCAGAATCAGGGGAAAAAAGGTAAAAAAAGTCTGCTCCATCTTTCACCTCCTCTCCCAGTTGCTTTTCTTGATTGCTTCCCGTCATCCCATAAGCAGGAACTGGGTCTCTCCCTAAGGAAGGACAAAAGAAGCCATTCCCTGCTCCCACATGTGCACAGGAGGACACACCAACCACTGCCCTCAGCTCTTCATTGCCACCAGACACCCCAGTACAGAAGCAGGAGAGGGAAAGGAGCCTGGGGTGCAGGTTGTGCCTCCACGGAGCAGAGAGCAGCATCTGTGATGCTCCATGCAGGGAGTGCTGGGACTTCTGCCCTGGGCTGGCTTGTGGATGGGAGGATCGAAAGCTTCCAGCTATGTGAAAAATGAACTGGCTGTGGAAGGAAAACCCTGGGAATAAACATCCATTAGCCTTCAGAAGCTGTAAAACTAATAAACACAGCATTCCCAAGCTGGCTGTGGCTGGGCCTTCGCTGATGCTGCTGGCAAGGTGGCAGGGCTGGGGAGCCGATGGGCTTCAAGGGATGCAGGCCTGGTGTTTGGGATGCTGGATGCTCTCTAGGTACTCTCAGCCTCCTGAGCTCATGTCTAGTGCTGTCCTCACCCTGCTTTGCGGCAAAGGGCTGCAAAAGGGAGGTCCCCTTGAACCCCTCCATGCACAGCTCCCCACTGCCCTCAGCAAGAGCTCATCCTCCCAAGGCTAACCCCATTCCACAGGTGCCTGGAATGGGGCATCCTTCAGAGCCCCATCCCCACGGCTCCTCCAGGCACAGACAGGACATTTCCAGTCTGAGCCTGGGCAAAGGGAAAAAGGAGGAGGGAGAACAGAGACAAATCTGCTCGGTGGATTGAAGGCTATAATTGTGCTGATCTGGAAAACCAGTTAAAGGTCTGCTATTTCCCTACTCCTGCGAGCGGCTTTCTTGGCTCCCGTTCTCCTGTGGTTTGGCCGGTACCCGAGCGCCTGGATTATTTTGGTGAAAGGGTACATAACTGCAGAGCATTCCTCCGGCACAGGGATCATGTCTGCTCCCAGCTCTCCCTCCCACCGGGCTGGGGCTGCAGGCACGGGTTGCCCGCAGGGTGTGGGATGCTCCGGCAGCCCACCCCATCTCCTGCGCTCAGGATTGTCCCTTCTTTGGGACAACACGGCCTTTTTATCCCAGAAAACCCCCCAGGCTTTGTTATAGCATCACTGGGCTCTTTGGGACTGCTTTGCCTGGCACTTTCCCAGGGTGTCTTCGAGGACATGGGACATCTGGCATCCCTGCAGCACATCCTCCTGGCCATAAAGCCCTGTGGTTATCAGAGGCTCCGGGGCTGGTTTGCCTCAGCTGCAAGGTTGGGCCCTTTCCTTTCTTTCTTTCATGTGCTTTTAGAGAGCATTTGATCTACTCAGAATATAGATGTGGCCCCGTGTTACTCACTGCGGGGCTTGCAGGGGGACATCCCCTTGCAGACAAGCCAACGCTCAGCCAAGAAGAGGAAGGAAAGTGTTTGATGCCCCATCCAGCAGGAAAGCAAAACTGCACTTGGTGTCCTTGTTCCCAAGGGATCTGATGGGTGCCACGTGCAGAAATGAGGATTTGGGCTGCACAGCAAATCCAGCGGTGGAGAGCAGCTGCTCAGGGGGACTTTAGAACAGCTCCAGTGCCTAAAGGGGCTGCAGGAAACCTGGAGAGGGGCTTGGGACAAGGGATGTAGGGACAGGCCAAGGGGAATGGCTTTAACCTGCCCGAGGGGAGACTGAGATGAGCTCTTAGGCAGAAGCTCTTCCCTGTGAGGGTGCTGAGGCGCTGGCACAGGGTGCCCAGAGAAGCTGTGGCTGCCCCATCCCTGGCAGTGCTCAAGGCCAGGTTGGTTCTATGATTCCTGGGCTCCCAGACATCCCAGCAGCACCTCTACCCTGCCTGCCCCCTGCAAAGGGGGGGAAGTTTCCTCTGTCCCAGCCCTGTGGGTTTGCCAGAGGCTTTCCCAAACCCCTGATTCCCTAAACTGCCTTTGCTTGCTGTGATGCACGGTTGGGCTTTCCCCTTTGAGATGCACCAGGGTTCTGAGGAAGAGCTGGAGGAGACCCACTAAGGCCAAGTCCTTGGATCATAGAGGAAAACTCCCTCCTTGGTGTTTTGTAAGGCATCCTCATTGCACCATAGCTTTAGCTTCTATTCACCAGTGCCCCTACTGTAGTGAGGCTGGAGGTGGATGGACACTGGCTCCTGCTGTGCCACCACAATATACATGTGCTGCTCACTTAAGATCTCTACGGAGGAAGAGGGTCTTGGTCCTTCCCAGTCTACATTATTTACCCATTGCAACCACATCTTCATTATTTAGAGCTTGGGGGGGCCTTGGTGCCTGGTCCAGGGCAGCTGGATTGAGCTGTGATATTGGAGCTAGTGACCCACCGGTGCCTCCCATGCAGAAATCCACGGGTGGGGGACCCCCCAGACACTGTTAACTGGGGCTAATGGGTGACTGGGGAAGAAAGCAAGAGGCCCCAGGCAAGAACCAGAGCCACGGATCAGCATCTGCTTTGGAAACCTGCAGGAGGAAGCCAAAGATCACAGGGGTCCTGAGGAACACGTGCAGCCGACAGCTAACACGGAGCAGCAAATCCCTGCGCCGCACTGGAAACCTCACCGAGAGGCCTTGCCTGTAAATACCTCTTCATTGCAATAGCCCTCAGTACAAGGGAAAAACTTACAGCAGGAAAAACAAGCGAGCATCATTACTGCCGACCGCAGTATGCTGCGAGCTCCTCAGGCGGGTTCTGCAGCACCATCAGAGCCTATTTTAAGGCGAGCACCAGTGATTTTCCTTCCTGGGATGCTGTGGGATTGCTGCAGCATCAAGCAGGGCTCACACCCTGCTTGTGCCCATGTCCTGGTGCTGGGGCTCTTCCCATGACGTGGCTGTTTGACGTGGAGGGAGATGGTTCCCCCGGTGCTGCCCGGCCACGGGAGGGGTTTGCAGACGTGCTGTGGGAATGGGATGTGTAATTAGGAGCATCATTCCCGGCTCGGCCCGGCGTGCACAGCCGCAGGGGAAATTACAGTCGTGTTTGTGTTTCGCTTGGCAATGAGAGGGTTTGTCCTAAAGCAGGAGGAACGCTGGTCAGCCTCTGAAAGAATAACAGCCAAGGGTGTCTGGGAGCATCAGTGGCAGATGGACACCTTCTGCAGGCACAGAAACCCCCTAAACCGCCCCAGGTGGGGATGGAGCACTGTAGTGTCTATGAGGTTGTCCATTAAGTCCTTACTAGAGGGTCTGTTAAGGTTGTCTAAGCGTTCAAGGCCAGGTTGGACACAGGGGCTTGGAGCAAGCTGCTCCAGTGGAAGGGGTCCCTGCCCGTGGCAGGGGCTGGAACCGGATGAGCTTTAAGGTCCTTTCCAACCCAAAGCATTCCGTGTTTCTATTAACTGGGCTAACAGAGGCAGGCTGGGAGTGAACGATGGGCTCTAACGCCCATCGGAGGCTCTGTCCTGCATGGCCCCTGCTCCTCAGCAGAGCTGTCTCCTATTGAAAGATGAAAAATCGCCCACAGGTCGGTCCAATGATTGGCCAGAGGCTGCCCAGAAAGATGCTGTCAGCCCAAGGGCTCGTTTTCAGGTCCCACATCCTCCTGTGCCCCCTCTCGTTGCCTCTGCCGCTGTCTCGGCCTCTCCTTGGAATCCCACTAAGGGTTTTTTTCCATCAGTGTGGAGAAAAAACACTCCGAGGTCCATTCCTCTGTCACACCCCCTCCAAGGAGCTCCGATCCCGGTTGAAGTTTTCCATAGCTGAGCCCTCCCTTTCCTGAACCTCCTGAATCACTTCTTCATCCAGTTCCATCTTGACTAAATTAACTGCAAGTGAATTTGCCTTACAGGAGATTAAGTGTCCCATTGATTGAAAAATCCTGTGAGAAGTATAGCAGCGTCTCCATTCCTTCCCTAATCCCTGTGTTCCCGGCTCACCAGCGAGACATACCTTCCTTTCCTGATTTCTTTCCATTTAATCAAAATAACTTCAGGCTCAAAATGAGCTTTTCAACGTCTCCTCAGTGCACCCGGGGAGCCTGATGTGCCAGGGGAGGGTTATTCCATTAAAAAGTCAGGAATTTGCTGGATGCAGAAAGGTTGAGGGGTCTCTGCGGGGTGCTCGGCTTGGGGCATGGGATCATCATGTGTACGGGGTAAGGGGCTGGGCTATGTCTGGGCAAAGATGCTGGTTAATACAGCCCTGGCAGGAGAAAGGGCTGGGAAAAGCCAACAGCACTTAAAGGGCAATGGGTAGAAACTAGCAATTAATGCAGGAGAGAATACTAAATGAAGATAAATAGGGGTGGAATAACTGAAGCAGAAGCAGAGCCAGGCCTGTCGGTCTGACGATGGGATGCTGGGGATGGGCGCATCCTTTTGGCTCGGCGCAGGAGCCTAGGAGTACATCTGTGGATGCTGAAGGGATGAACCCTGTGACAGATTTCCCAGGGAAGCTCTGGCTTCTCCCTTACCGATGCCTTCAAATCAGGGATGGATGTTTTCCTAGGAGACGTGCTGAACACCATTTACCAGGTTCGTTACCGAGATAACTGCATGAATTAGTGTCTGTGACCCAGGGAATTTCACCACATTGTGTTTTGACTGAGGGGAAACCCCCCCAATAACTCAATCAGCTGGGAGCTGCTGTGATTTTAATTGTCTCAGACACTGAAGCACGGCAGCGGCTCGGGTTGTGTGCTGCACACGCTGCTCATGTGTATCGGACCCCCTTCAACCAGTGCTAAAAAGAGATGCAAATTGAGTTTAACACATCATTTTGATGTTTGCAGCCCGGGCAGGGCACCAGCAGCAGGCCCCAGCATGGGGGCTTTGCTTGCAAAGCAGAAGCTGGGTTTCCGCTCTGCTGGCTGTGCTGAGGCTCCTCGAGTATTTCCACCGACAGCCTGGTTTTCCTTATTTCTCTTGTTTTTTCCCAGATGAAGGTTAAAAATACATCCTCAGACATGTTGCTCTGAGCAGTCTGCGCCTATTGCATTTAATCCCCTCTTCTATTCTGCTTTTGTTGTCCCCATACGGAGCGCATGAAAAGGAAGGCGAGGGCGGGCTTGTTTGGTTCTTATTTGCTTTTAAGGCTTCATTTATTAGCCAAGCCATGACGCAAGGGCCGGCTGCTGCAGAGGCTTTGCTTGTTTAGCATCGGGCTGTGGCTGATGGGGGGGGATTGTCACCCTCTGGGGAGATGTGGGGTGACCCAAGGGTGCGTGGGGAGGAGGAGAGCGGGGATGGAGCAGGGCTCCCTGCTGCAGTGAGATGCTGTGATTGGATTTGGGTGCTTTGGGATGGAATTTTTCCTTTGAACACAAAAACAACATTTAAAGCACAGCTTTGCAAACCACAAAGTGAAGGAAATGGTTTGCAAGCAGGGCTGTGAGCTGGTGAGCAGAGCAGCATCTCTGACAGCCCCCTTTGGGGACCACTCACAGCATCCTTGTGACCGGCACCTTTCAAACAGCTGGAAAAGCCTCTTCCTGAGCTGCCAAGTTTCCATGAGAGTTTGACAGCTTCAGCTAATTAATCACTTAAATGTAACTGGAAAGGGAAAACAATTCCATTGTCTTTGGGAGACAAGAATTCTGGTTTCATGAGCTCCACATTGCTGGCAGCGCCTGCAAATAGTTGGGCTGTCTTTGAGCTCCCTGCCTTGACGTGGGGCTGGGAACTGGGGGAACGCGGTTTGCCCTCGTCAGCGTCTCACATCTGGATGAGATGCTTCGACCTAACAACAGCTGGTGTTCAGGAATGTTTATTTATAGGAAGTGTGACAGTATTAAGATGTGAATGTTAATCAATGGGAAAATCCTGGACAGGATTCCAGAGGGGGAGGCCTATCAAGGTGGAGCTGCTCTGAGTTCGCCTTAAATCCCATTTATGTTAAACCTGTGGGGATGAAGAATTAGGAAAGGAGAACTTTACCTTCTCGAGTGTCTCAACCTTTATTTCTTTTCATCTTGAAGGTCTTTTTCTCTTGCCCTCCCACATTTCACCTCTTCCATCTTCCCCCCATGTCTGACCACGAGCAAATGGGCACTGACAGTGTGGCAGAGGGGCATGAGCAAACTCCTTGTAGAGGTTAGGGGGAAGGTACCAGACTTCCCTGAGCTTCTGGCTGCTGTTGAGGGCACCTCCAGGTGGTTGCTGTTTTCCCCTAATTAATATCCTCATTAGCAAAGAAGCTGTAAGACAGGAAGTATTTCCATGAGACTCCTTGAACGCTGCTTAGGATTTGGAGCTTTTAATTCGGTGGCAATCCCATTTTACAGTGATGGAATAAAAGAATGAGAGTTCAGGGTCTTTGTAAGAAGCAGCAGCTTCAAAAATGACCATTTCTGGTCTAACAGGGAACATCTGTGCTGGGGACAGCTGCTTTGCCAGCTGCTGGGGAGGGTGATGCAGAACAAAAGAGGTCCTGTTGATCTGGGGATCCACCGGTAGGATTTTGACAGCAAAAAAAAAGCAATGGAGCAGATGTATTTTGGGCAAACACATTGGGAGCAGAAGATGCCAATAACTCGTGGTTGAGGGTATTTTTGAACTAGGCAGGAAGGAATGGTCAAATTCCTCGGGTCCTGCTCTCCTCCTCCTTTGGTTTGCTGTTCTGTGCCGGTTTGGTCAAGTCTTACAAGTCCAAGTGAGAAAAACACCTCTGATGTCCCAGATGCAAAAGTTCCTTGTGGATCCCTGTGGGAGCTGCTGTTACTGCTGCGTCACCTCCTTGCTATTTGGAGCATCATAGACTGGTTTGTGTTGGAAGGGACCTTAAAGCCCATCCAGTTCCAACCCCTACCACAGGCAGGGACCCCTTCCACTGGAGCAGCTTGCTCCAAGCCCCATCCAACCTGGTCTTGGACACTGCCAGGGATGGGGCAGCACATTATTATGTATTTATTATTAGGAGAGAAACCCTTCCCTTGGTATCTGATGGGCATTGCTTCCAAGCAGCACTGAGTCATCATCCCCAGCTTATTGCTGCTGCCGTCACGGGAAGGGGAAGTTGAATTAGTGCGGTGAGTCAGGTCAGGGGGATGATGGTGTCCCCTCTCCTGACACCTCCTGAACCAAGCCAGGGGCTTGGGCTGGGATTTCCTTGCCTGTGGGTTCATTCCCACACCTCCCACCCAGCCTTCGTGCACTGATGGACCCCTCTTTCCCGCAGGCTGGTAGTGGGAGCTCCCTACGAAACCAACGGCCAGCAGAAGACCGGAGATGTCTACAAGTGCCCAGTGACCAGTGACAGCCACAGCAACTGCACCAAACTCAACCTAGGTACCGCACATGGAGCGGGGAGAGATGGGTGTTTTAACGTGGTGCTTCTTCTCACTGCTTTGGTCTGTAAAGATGCACCCCAAAGGGCAAGATTGTCCCCAAAAGCAGGAGGACTGCATGTTTTAGGAGGATTTTTAAATGAGGAATTATTGGTGTCCTGGTGCTGAGCTTTAACCAATATTGGGGTAAAATCAAGCAGATCAGAATGAAGTAAAGAATTTATTTAATATAGCTTAAACTGGCTTATTAAACGATCAGAATGGGCCTATCAATGGATAATGGTCCCTCTAGCAAATACCTGGCTCCACATGGCAGCGTCTGTATTCCCTCTTCAGGGGATGCTCAGACAACGTGGCCACTGCAGCAATTCCCTCTGCAAAGGCATTTTGCTCCCAGGGTCCAGCCTGCTCCCATGGCTTTGGTATTTGGGAATTACCACCCAGCCCCACCACCTCTGGGCCCCATCAGTGTTGTCACAGGAGCAGAGACCCCAGGGGTGCTCCAATCCCACAGGCATCCCAGTCCCATCTCCCTGGATGGAGGAAGCAGGCTCTTTCTCAGGGTTTCTTGGGCTGGTCTAGCACCAACCGTGCCAGTATCACAGCATCAGGACATGCCCTTCAGAGTGGGGTACCTGATGGGCACATCCCCATCTCAGCAGGGAACGTGAGAGCTTTCTCATGGTCCTGAGGGGCACCGCTGGGGTTTGGGGCAAGGTTTTATCATTGGAGCAGCTGGAGCAGTTGTTCTCACTTCATTTTTCCTCATAGTGAATCTGAACTATCCCGCTTTCTAGCAGAGCTGATGAAGGGAGGAGGAAATCTGGGTCCTCTGCAATATTTGATTGATGGGCTCCAGATTTTTAAAGGTTTTTTTTTAAGCAGAGTTTTGTTTTTTGTTTTTTTTTTTCTTTTTATTTATTATTTTCTGTGAGAACAGCGAGATTCTTCAGGGAGATAAATCTTTCTCGTGTGTAAATTTGAGTCTTGCTAAAACCCAATCTTTTCTCTGTTGGAAATGGGATTTAAATGAGAAGATTGGCTCCATGAGCCCATCCTATTTGATGTATTCCCAATCCACTCACTTGCCTGGTTAGCACTGAGGCCATTGAGTAAAACCAGGCACGGAGATGCCCTGGGGGGAAGCCAGGCTGACAGTGAGCAGGCAGCAGAGATGTCCATAGTGTGGAGAAGCAGGAGCTGATTCCTGACCCTGTGGTCGCAGGGGCTGAGGTACTTGGGTACCAGAGCAGGACAGCGGGTGGCAGCATCCGCAGCTGGGATGCTGGAACATTTATGACATGGGATAAAACCCCTTTTCCTCTGGCTTTGCTGTGGTGTATGCCCATGGTGGGGTGGAGCAACCTCAGGGCTGGTCTGCAGGGGAGAAGTGAGGGTTGTTGGAAGCTCCTTTGAGCTCTGGGTTATAGATCTCGGGTTTTGAGCCTCCCCTCCATTTAACCCTCAGCAAGAAGCTTCCAAAGGCCCCAGGAAATGAAACCACCCCCCAGGTTTACCATTAACTGTCCAGTTTCCTCCCTCTCAGTTTGCTTCTCAGGCAAAACAGCAAAGAGCTCACAGGGAGCTGCATCGCCCCGAGCCCATCAGTAGAGGAAGGGCAGTGTTTGTGCCACAGCTCAGCGATGTTGGCGTTAACAGGGCTGCCCTGGGGGCTGTTCCCAGTTTCTGGCTTGTGAAACACGGGAAAACAAAGCAAAGCACAATGATAAATCAGCTACTAAATGCCTACTGGTCGGGCAATAAACCTTGAGATGCTGGGGCTGCTCAGAGAGGGGTTTATTCCTAGACTGACAGTACAAGAGATGCCATCTCCGACTCACAGCTTCATTGCCTAGAAGACTTTTCTCTTTCTTGGTTGTGGCATCTGAGAGGGAAAAACCAATTCTCATCTTGATGCTCCCAAAATAAATTGGAAGCACAAAGTCTGCAGTGTAAGCAGGCAGAGACCACTCCTGCAGCATTCACCTGGATCCCCCTTGCTCCAGAGGTGATGGGGAGCACCACGGGGATGTGGGATGGGTGCTCAGCATCCCTGCTCAGCATCCCTGCTCAGCATCCCTGCTCAGCATCCCTGCTCAGCATCCCTGCTCAGCATCCCTGCTCAGCATCCCTGCTCAGCATCCCTGCTCAGCATCCCTGCTCAGCATCCCTGCTCAGCATCCCTGCTCAGCATCCCTGCTCAGCATCCCTGCTCAGCATCCCTGCTCAGCATCCCTGCTCAGCAGTGGTCCCTAACCTCATCCTCTCTCCGAAGGACGGGTAACGCTCTCCAATGTCTCCGAGCGGAAGGACAACATGCGCCTTGGCCTCAGCCTGGCCACCAACCCCAAGGACAACAGCTTCCTGGTGAGGAAAGGGGGCTTTCACAACAGTCTGTAAAACCAGATGCATGTACAACGGCATGTGAATGCATGCAACTACACCTCTCCGTGCGTTTATACACGTGCTGCATGCACTGCAGGGCTCAGAAACCTCACTTTCCATGGGGAAAAGGATGCCAAAGGAGAGGACAGCAGCGATTAAAACGCGGCTGTCTTCAACCCACCCCTGATGCTTTGTTTCCCTCCGCAGGCCTGCAGCCCTCTCTGGTCCCACGAGTGCGGGAGCTCCTACTACACCACAGGGATGTGCTCCCGGGTCAACTCCAACTTCAGGTTCTCCAAGACAGTAGCTCCGGCTCTGCAGAGTACGGCAATCAGTGGTGCCCTGCAGCTCTAACCCTGCCTTTGAAGCCCGAGGGGATTCCTGTTCCCTAATCCCTTCAGCCCCATTGAGAAAACAAAGAGATGTCAGTGCTGGGGAGATCGGAGGAAGTGATTGCAGGGAAGTGATTCAAAGGGGGTTACTGGACACAGACATCTGGTAAACATTTTCCTTTTGACTCACACCGGGGGAAGACAAAACCCACCTTCTTCTTCCAAAGCTGGAAATGAAAGAATCCCGAATATTTTATCAGCGCAGTTAGGAAGGCAAAATAGGGAAAGAATTCGGACCTGGGCCACACAAAACAAAGTGCTCATTGACTGAAAGCTGAATAGCTTGGCCCAAATCTGTGATGTGGGTACGTGATTTCATTCTGAGGTATTAAATAAGCTTCCTGGCTTTCCTGTAACAGGTAATAGATTGCAGAAGCCTGTCCTGCAGCATCAGGGCTCCTGGAAGCTCCTTGTTCAGTTGGGCACAGCGTGCGATATCCCAGCTCCATCACCCTTTTGGTGTTGATTCATTCTCGTGGCATAAAGCAGGGCATGGGAAAAGGGGACTTTTGGGTGGCAGAGGCAGTAAAGGCAAAGCCCACCGTGAAGTTCTCAGTGTCCCTGCCCTCTTTATGGCCAGGACATGCTTTTAGCCCTTGCTCTAAAGGGCAAGCGGTGTTTTAGAGGGAAGCTTGTGGGCGAGCATGGCGTTATCATTCAGTAAGTGGGATGCAGAGGCTCCTGGGGTGAGCAGGGGATCAAGGTGGTAGCACCCAGCTGAGGACCACAAGGATGGAGTGGTCCCCGTGTGATTCCAGTCCACGGATGCGCTAACCCATGGATGCCTGCAGGAGATGGGAAGGGCCGATAAATCTGGCCCTGGAAAATCCAGCATCTCCAGGTTTTCTGCAACTTTCCTCACTAATACTATAAAGTATAAAGAAGGCAGATGATGCTGAGCAGTTTTCCCCACTGAAAACCAATTGACTGCCTCAATCCAGAGGCGAGCCCTGGGGTCCTCACTGGGGTTTTTGGCTGCCTTTCGCAGAGGATTTAATGGGAAGGGGAGGAAATGCCCGACTGGTGTTCTATGGCGAGTTCAGGCAGGGCTGAGGAGTGACTCAGGGGGAAAGCATTGCTCTGCGGGAGGAGCGGAGGCCGGATCCTGCCTGCAGGGGCCACCCTTTGAAGTCTGCAATGATATTAGACCGGATAAAAGCTTAAATCTGAATCAGAAAAGATGCAGCTGAGTGTTATTCTTAGCAAGTTCCCTAGTCCTTTCTCAGCAGGGAGGATGCTTGTGGCTTCTCTCTACCTTGCTGAAGCCCAAAAGTCATTATAAGGACTGAAATAAGACTTTTCCCCCAACAAATCATAAGAGCAAGCACCTGACAGCGAGGCATGAAGCCCTAAACCTCCCCTTGGCGAGCCTTGCCAAAAGCTCTCAATCACACACCATGTGTTTTCCGCAGGATGCCAGACGTACATGGACATAATCATAGTCCTGGATGGGTCGAACAGCATCTATCCTTGGGTTGAGGTTCAGCACTTCCTCATCAACATCTTGAAAAAGTTCTACATTGGCCCCGGCCAGATACAAGTAAGACCCTGCACAACTCCTGTGTGCCCCCCCGTGTCACTCAGAGTCCCTTGGCCACACTCATGGGGCCCTTTCCAATGTCTGTTTTCTGCCAATGTGATGCTATTGGTGCTGTTGCTTCTCAAAATGACCTCTCAATGTATGGGCTTTAAAGCTGAGCCCAAGGAAACACCGCTCACGTTAATGAGCTATGGAGGGAGCAGCCCCCCACAGGAGGGTGAAATCCCATGGAAATATAGAAGTATGTCCCTGTAGCAAGGCAGCTGGGAATTGATTTCCCTCCTCTTCCTATAAGTGATCATGGGCTGGTGTGGGCAGGGATCTGTGCATAGGTCAACACAAATAACCCCATCTTCAGTCCCCCCTTGAGATGCTGGGGGCTGCAATGGGGCACAGCACATCTGCATCACCCCAAACCTTTATAGCAGGGGAGGAGGGGGCTGTGCATGGCTGAGAGCTGGCAGAGAATAGAAATACATTTGAGCATTACCTATGATCCCTGGAGGGAAAACTGGAGCAAACGGGGA
This sequence comes from Pezoporus wallicus, assembly GCF_028554395.1. Classification (NCBI taxonomy): domain Eukaryota; kingdom Metazoa; phylum Chordata; class Aves; order Psittaciformes; family Psittacidae; genus Pezoporus; species Pezoporus wallicus. The sequence goes on along the minus strand of NW_026642428.1, from coordinate 859,789 downwards.
CAGAGAGACTGACTGTGCCAGTGGCTGCTATTCCATGGGGTTGACCAAGTGTGCAGCCCCCGGCTATGCAGCAGGTGGTTGCATCCTTTGTGCCATTCCTTTAATCCCCAGGTCGGAGTTGTTCAGTACGGGGAGGACGTCGTCCATGAGTTTCATTTAAATGACTACAGGTCTGTAAAGGATGTGGTTGCAGCTGCCAGTCACATAGAGCAAAGAGGAGGTACAGAGACCAGGACTGCCTACGGGATAGAGTTTGCTCGGTAAAAACCACTCACCTTCCTGTTCGTTCTGAGAGCAAGTTTTAAATCACCGTTTATTCTTCTTCCCTCTCTCCCCTTTGCTGTTTCTCGCTGCTTAGAAAGCACCAGGCTAAAAACGTTTCTGCGAAAAGGCTCTGTCCTCAATGAGTGCTTTACCAATGATGCCTTGCAAAACTGCTCCATCCTCAGTTGCAGCTGGACCAGAAGGAATCATAGCAATCCTAGAATGCTTTGTGTTGGAAGGGACCTTAAAGCCCATCCAGCTCCAACCCCTGCCACGGGCAGGGACCCCTTCCACTGGAGCAGCTTGCTCCAAGCCCCTGTGTCCAACCTGGCCTTGAGCACTGCCAGGGATGGGGCAGCCACAGCTTCTCTGGGCACCCTGTGCCAGCGCCTCAGCACCCTCACAGGGAAGAGCTTCTGCCTAAGAGCTCAGCTCAGTCTCCCCTCGAGCAGGTTAAAGCCATTCCCCTTGGAAGTTGAAGAGCAGACTGAAAATGCTTCCTCTCTCTGAAAGCACCCAGAGCTGAGCCCTCAGCCCCCAAACAACCCCGGTATTCCTGATGCAGATTTAGGGCATTTTCCTCATTAAAGGCTCCTCTCCTTCCTATCCTTATCTCCAGGTGGATAAAAATCCTGTTTTAAAGCCCTGCAGTTTCCTGAGGGCCCCAATTGCACCTCCCTGAGGGCTACTAGCCCCAGCACCCCTCGAGGTGCTCTGATGCGGGTGACGGGGCGCACATCTGGGCAGCTGTGGGCGCGTGTGGCGGTGGGAGCCGTGGCCTGGCGAGGCCTGAGCAGCCCAGGGCATCTCTTCAATTGCAGCTCGGAAGCGTTTCAGAAAGGTGGCCGGAAAGGGGCAAAGAGAGTAATGATTGTAATCACAGATGGAGAGTCGCACGACAGCCCAGACCTGGAGAAGGTGATCGAGGACAGCGAGAAGGACAACGTCACCAGATACGCCGTGGCCGTAAGTGATAGCAAAAGCCAGACAGAGCTCACTGATGTCCCGTGCGCCCCGATGCAATGGGGCTGGCAACGCAGCCCATCTCCACCTCTCCCAGCGCATCAACAGGGGTCCTTGCTGCTGGTCCTGCTTTTAGTGGGATGCTTGGCTCTGCAGCAGGCGCCATGGGCAGGGACAGGCAGGACCCTGCATTACATCAGGCAGCTGAATTGAATGAGATGTGCTCCTCTGATTGCTCCCACAGTGAGATGTCAGATGCCAAGGCTGTCAGGTTCATTCCACATGGACACCCCTCAGGTGCTTTGGGACGGCTTTCTCCATCACACAAACACCCCTGAGTCTTGCGTTTCTCCTTCAAACCTAGGTGTTGGGTTATTATAACCGAAGAGGAATCAATCCCGAAGCCTTTTTGAATGAGATAAAGTTCATAGCGAGCGACCCGGATGACAAGCATTTCTTTAATGTCACAGACGAAGCAGCACTTAAGGACATTGTGGATGCTCTGGGGGAAAGGATATTTAGCTTGGAAGGTGAGTGATGCCTGACATGTCCTGGCTTCGGGTGGGCTGTCAGTCAGAATTTGCATGGTTCACACCAAGGCTTTCCCCAATACCTGCTTGATACAGAACCTAAAATCATGCTTCAAATAACTTCATATAGAAGGAAACGTCTTTAGTTTGAGTGCATCCCCCAAGCACCAGGAGCACCGATCCCCTCTATGCAAAGAACACCCCTCACCCTGGCCACTGCTCTTGGCAGAGCTGTGGTGGCTTCACCTGGTTGCAATTGGGAAGCAGAATGCTCTGAATCCACATTTTTGTGCCATCTGGCTGAGAACAGCACCAGGGCAGAGCTGCCAGTACCTGTTAGCAGTAGGATTTTGTGGAATTGTGGTGATCTGGGGAGACACAGGCTCATTTGTGGCAGCTGGGGTCCTTTGCGCTCCAGGTGCCCTAGAGGTGGATGCTCAGCCCCTCCAGGAAAGCAAAGCTCTCCGTTACATACAAATTCCTGCTTTTTCTTTGTTTTTAAGGAACCAACAAGAATGAAATCTCCTTTGGACTGGAAATGTCCCAGACTGGATTTTCATCGCATGTTGTGGAAGTAAGAGAGTAAATGTGGTGGGGTTTTTTAACCCATCCCATGCAAGAGGGCACCCCCGTTCCTTTTATCATCACCATAATGCCGCTGGCTTATCCCATGAGGAAGGGAGACCAGTGCCTTCCTTGGGACCAGCCTCCAGCAGCTCCACCTGATGCATCTTGGAAAGGACATGCTGGGATGTGCCATGGAGGAAAACGCTTGTTGATGGTGGGATGCATTAGGTCGGTCCCTTTCACCCATGGGCTCTGGAGGCTGGCAGGTCCAAGGGAAAAGCCAGCAGGGATTTCTGCTTGGGGTTTTCCAGGGGAGGAAAAGCATGCTGGAAATATATGAATGGGATGGAAATGTCACTCCAGCATAGTTAAAAATCTCCATCTTTTCAGGTGTGCTTTGGAGGTTGCTTTCTATAGATATCATTATTATTATATATAAATATTATATATAGCGTTATATGTTATCGTTATATATGTCTTCTCAGAGAAGCTGTGCCTGCCCCATCCCTGGCAGTGTTCAAGGCCAGGCTGGACACAGGGGCTTGGAGCAAGCTGCTCCAGTGGAAGGGGTCCCTGCCCGTGGCAGGGGCTGGAGCTGGAGGAGCTTTAAGGTCCCTTCCAGCCCAAACCATCCCTTGATTCCATATAGTCTAGAAGTTGAGCTGTTAGGGACCCCGATGTGTGTTCACACACAAAAGCATCCCACTCTGGATGGGTCCTCTCATCCATCTCAGCATGAATCGACCTTACCCATAGGGGAGGCATGGGGGAGAATTGCCTCCCCTTGGCCAGAAATCCCTTCAAACTCCTCCTGCTCTCCCATAGGATGGGATCTTGCTGGGAGCAGTGGGTGCCTATGACTGGAACGGGGCCGTCCTGAAGGAAACCAGCAGTGGGAAGGTCATTCCCCTGCGGGAATCTTATCTCCAGGAGTTCCCGGAGGAGCTGAAAAACCATGGAGCGTATTTAGGTAAGAAAGCTGAAGGAGGCTCTGCTGCCAGGGCTCAGCTCAGGATTCTATGCTCAATAGTAGGAAACACAACCTATTTCTCAAGTGACTCCTAGCAGGAGTGCTCCCAGTGTTGGAGACCGTGCCTGGCTCTTTGCGAGCTCCCACTGGACCCGTGTTGCTCAGGGATGCAGCGGTTGTGAGCATCCTCACCTGGGAAGAGCCCGGTGTCGACCATGGTGAGCAGCACAGAAGTGCTTTCAATGCAGAAGTAGCTCAGACACCGCTCAGCCCAGGTCATCTGCAGCACTTACTGGAATGGTTTAAAAAGCAGTGATGAAATTCCATGCCTAGGGAGGAAATACCTGCTGGGTTAATCCGTTCCATGTGCGGCTGCTGAGGCTCCGGAGCAGAAATAACAGCCTGGTTCTAAAACCTCCGGAGATGTGCGTGCCAGGATGAGCTGCCCCGGGGTTGGGATGCTGTGGGATTGACTGCCAGCGTGTCAGGGCTGCTCCCTGTGCTGGGAATATGAACAGCCCCCGGACACGGGGGTCATCCCTTAGGGTGACAGCCTGGAGTGGGGATGGCTGTGGCTGTGCAAGGGAAATCCATGAGGGTGTGTGGGAGCTCAGCTGGACTCTCGTTCCCATTGTCTGGAGTAAGAAATCCAGAGATATTAAGGGAATGCTTGATTTCCTTACTATTTAATATATAAAAGTGGAGAATCCCAGCTCTCCCAGTGCTGGGAAATGGGGTTTTCAAGGCCGATGCTTGCTTTAGGAATATCCCTTGACGAAGGGAATGTTTAGGGAAACAGAGATCCCATATAGAGGCAATGCCCAGGGAAAGAGGTCCATAAACCCTGATAATCCCTAGAGATGCTCAAAATTCAACTGGATGTGATCCCAAGGGATCTGATCCAGCTTCATGATTGGCCATGATTTCCTAATTCATTTCTAATACTTAATTATCCAAATAATTTCTAATAATTCCTTATTATTTATTTGTAATAATTTCTAATAATTTTCACTGACTGTGAACGTGGAGGAGCCTGGAGCTGCGTTTGAAAACCAGGATTTTGCAGCTCCAGTGTTATATTCCTCCGTAATCCCATCTGCAACCACGGGCAAGCGCTGCAGCCCAGCGTGCAACGTGTGCTGGTGATCCCGGGGATTGCTCAGAATCGTTCACTTACATGGGGTTATTTCCATAAGGACTCATAAGGAATAGTCCTGATGGATTCACGGCTCTTATCAGACTGTGAGTGTTAACATCAAGCATCAGCAAAGTCTTTCATGCCTGGTTTGGGATGTGGGGTTGGAGGGGTCTCGAAGGGGCAGGTACCGCAGCCTCCCGGTGTGCTCGACCTTGCTGGTTTGACTTGATGTGAGCCATGCACTAAAGCACTCATCCAGCCAGGGACTGGGCTCACCTCGGTGAAAGAAGGGTTTTGCACGGCTGCGTTAGGCAGCGCCAGAACTCTGGGCTCAGGGTGTGGGTAGGACCTGAGCAGGCGGCTCAGAGCCCAAGCTCGGGGCTCTGGGCTTGATGTGAATGGCTTTATCTGTGAGGAAAGCCGGGTTTCTTGCTTCCTGACCTGGGAAATGGCCAGAGCTGTGTCAGCAGCTGGGGGTGAATGGAAAGCAGACCCCGGGCAGCGCTGGGAGCAGGGAATGCTCAGCCATGCTCACCCCACGCCTGCCCCCTTCCAGGTTACACCGTCTCCTCCGTCATCTCCACCAAGCACGAGCGGATCTACGTCGCAGGAGCTCCCAGGTTCAACCACACCGGGAAGGTCATCCTTTTCAGCATGCACAACAACAGGAACCTCACCATCCACCAGGCGCTAAAGGGAGAGCAGGTAATGCCTGCTGAGGATGCTGCATGGGTTAACCCATGTGGCACACACGCTTCTCCATCAGTCCTCACCCTTTGCTCACAAACTGTCTTGTTCAAATAGCTCAGCACTGCAGCACATCCATGCGATGCCCTGGCTGCTGCTGCATCCACAGCTCCGAACCCCGTGGCTGCAGCAGGGGTTGAAATGTCCCCACTGGGGCAGTACCCCTGCGTGCCAGGAGCATTGCTCCCATCCCTTCCTCTGTCTCCTCCAGATCGGCTCCTACTACGGCAGCGAGATCAACTCCCTGGACGTCAACGGCGATGGCATCACGGATGTTTTGCTGGTGGGAGCGCCCATGTACTTCAGCGAGGGCAGGGAGAGGGGCAAGGTCTATGTCTACACCCTGCAGGAGGTACGCGGCAGCACCACGGGGCTGGGTGCTAGCACAGAAACTGCATCTCTCCCCTTGTGTCACCTCCCCGGGGTGGCTCCAGGCTGCGTTCACCGACCAGCTTCCATCAGACACCGCGGGGCATGGCAGCGCTGCCCAAAGGCAGCTGAGCTTGGTTTGGAGTAGGATCTGTCTGGTTTCCTTGTTTATAAGCAATCCCAGGGGGGTTTGCTCGCTGCCAAAGGGAATCCAGCCCGCGCTGGAGCAGAGCTGCATCATCTCAAGGCTTTGCTGCTCCCGGTTGGATGAGCTCCCCGGTACCAAGGAGGTGATACCCGGGGTGCAAGGGGGGGCTTTGCAACGCGGGGATGTCTCTATGGGGAAAGTCTCCATTCATTTTGCCTCCCCAAAAGGGTTTCCTCCACGGGCACCCTCCTGCCCAGAGGCTGAGCTGGGCACGGGGCTGTGGAGAGCAGCCAGGTTGGTCCCTCCACCCTCACCGCAGGGCATAGACAGGACATGCACCATCCCCATCCCCTTCCAGTGCTCTGGGGCAGGACCAGCTTCGCTGCAGCCCCCAGACCTGGCTCAAACTGGCGTTTCTGAACCAAATCACGCCGGCAATGAGCATCCGCGCTCTGTATCGAAGGCTGCAGATCCCGCCTGCGGCAGCAGGAGTCCCCATAAGCAAAGCACAGCTTTCCATGCCGTTATTCACATAGGTTGTTACAGAGGGAAGGCAAAGCTGATGCAGGGTTGAGCAGGCTCAGCAGGAAGTCCTGCAGCCCCAGGAGAGTCGCCTCCTTCCCTATGGAAGCTGCTCACGCACACCACACCATTCGCTTGCCTTTGGGGGGTTTCTCCTCTTGCCAGGCTCGCTGCTGATGGTTTGGGGTTGGGGTCTCACCTTTTCCCTTCGGCTGGCCCTGCAGAACCGCTTCATTCCCAGCGGAGCCCTCCTGGACCTGCAGAGCTACCAGAATTCCCGCTTCGGCTCCTGCATCGCTGCCGTGCCTGACCTCAACCAGGACTCCTACAACGACCTGGTTGTCGGGGCTCCTCTGGAGGACGAGCACCAAGGAGCGATCTACATCTTCCTTGGCTTCGAAGAGACCATCCTGAAGAAGTACAAGCAGGTACGGGTGGTTCCTGGGTGTGCTTCAGTTGTCCTCATCCTCCCTCACAGTAAGTGTCATTTAAGGGCTGACAGAGCACGATAAATTCACATTCAGTATTGCACTGTTAGTTGTTATTGCCGGACGTCTCCTCTTGTGAGGGATGCAAGAGAAAGCAGACGTGAGGTATGGAAGGCTGAGAAAGTTGGGGCTGTTCAGCCTGGAGAAGAGAAGGCTGCGTGGAGACCTCAGAGCAGCTCCCAGTATGTGAAGGGGGCCTACAGGGATGCTGGGGAGGGACTCTTCATTAGGGACTGTAGTGATGGGACAAGGGGTAACGGGTTAAAACTGAAACAGGGGAAGTTTAGATTGGATCTAAGGAGGAAATTCTTTCCTGTTAGGGTGGTGAGGCACTGGAATGGGTTGCCCAGGGAGGTTGTGAATGCTCCATCCCTGGCAGTGTTCAAGGCTGGGTTGGACAAGGCCTTGGGTGACCTGGTTTAGTGTGAGGTGTCCCTGCCCATGGCAGGGGGGTTGGAACTGGATGATCTTAAGGTCCTTTCCAACCCTAACTATTCTATGATCCTATGAAAACATGTTGGAAATCAGGGGCAATGCTCAGCACTTAATGCAATGAATTGCTAGAGATGAATCCCAGACTGGTTTGGGTTGGAAGGAACTTAAAGCTCATCCGGTTCCAACCCCCTGCCACATGTAAGGAATAGTAAATACACAGGGTAAATTCAGCAGGAATCTCTGGATGGTGCCTCCAAAGTAAAACTGCTCTCATTCCCGGGAAAATCACTTGGGAAGGGGCATCTTCAGAGGCCAGGAGGTGAATCCCCTCCTGCACAGGCGGGGATGCTCCCGCTGGAAACCAGGCTGGATTCTCCCTTTTCCTTCCAGCGGATAGCAGCTGCGGACCTCGCACCGGGGCTGATGTATTTCGGATGCAGCATCCATGGACAGCTGGACCTGAACGAGGACAGGCTCGTGGACTTGGCCGTGGGCTCCCTGGGGAATGCCGTGCTGCTGTGGTTAGCTGGACCCTCTCGCTTGGCACCTTCCTCTTCCAATGCTCACTGCAATACGCTGCAATCTTTAGAGGGAAAACTGATCTCCCACCTTTCCGCAGTAACAACCCCCTGTTCGGCTGGGCAGTGGGATTTCCATGCCATTGGGCCCTAGAAGGATGTCAGAGTTGGTTTTGCATTGAACTTCATCATTAGCTCCCCAGGAGTCTGAGTCCAGCTCATTGATTTGTGGTGATCGGCCCAGGCTCCCCCTGCTCTTTATTGATTTAGTATTTTCAAACGTTGAATAATGGTTTGGAAAGAGCCTTGAAGCTGTTAGGATGGAGGGTAGCTGCGGCCAGCAGAGATGGGCCACCCTGGGGTCTGCTACATGCATGGAAGGGGCCACAAATCCTGCTCTTGGTGCTGCTTCACTGGCATAAACAGGAGGCAAATACGTGCAAGATATTCTTCACTGCTATATAGATGATCTGAGAGTAGAGCGGGATGCTGTGGTAGCCTTTGGTCTTCCTCAGCACCTTCCTGATGTTGGGAAAAGGGTGAATCTGGAGGCTTCTGGGACACCTTTGGAGGATGCTTTAGCTGTGTTGTGCCTGCCATGCCACAGCCCTTCTCCTGACCCTTGCTTGCCCCGCAGGTCCCGCAGCGTGGTCCAGATCAACGCCAGCATCCGCTTCGAGCCCCCCAAAATCAACATCTTCACCAAGGACTGCAAGCGGAACGGGAAGGATGCCACCTGCATGTCGGCCTTCATCTGCTTCACTGCTGTCTTCCTCTCAGCTCACTTCCAGACGTCCAGTGTGGGTGAGTGCACGGCTGCTCACACAACAAAAACCCCAAGCCCTGGGGGAGCACTTGGCTTCTGCCGTGTGCATCCCATAGCTCGCCATGCCTGCAGGAGTGCACGTTCCCACCTGCCACATCCCTTTTTACCCACAAATGCGTCCCTATCCTGGCTCATGTAGCAGGGGCAATGGCTCTGCCATTAAGCATTGTTGGGGAACACCCCAAGGATGCAAACTTACCCGTGTGTGACCTCTTCCCTCCGCTATTCCCTTGGCCCAAGCTCTGCTGCGGCTTGCCTCGCCATGGTACGTGTGACAGGGATGTCACCATCACCTTGCCAGCCAGCGGCACAGGAGGGGATGTGCCTGGACCACGTCCTGCAGAGCTCATCCATCCTCCCCGCTGCGCCAGCAGGACACATCTGCCCACCATATGTGCCTGCTTTCCTAATAACCCAGGGAATCTCATTAAAGCCATTGGCCAGCTCTGCTGTTAAACCCTTGCATGTTGCTGTGACCCCAAGCGTACCCAGTGGGTGCCCGTGACTCAGCTGGAGCGGGGGAAAGCGATAGTGCCTGGCAGATAGCAAACACTGCCATAGGAAAATCAGATCCCTAGGGCAAGAATCCTGGTTTGCCCTAGGAAATCCAGAGTTTTCCTCCCAGCTGCTGCCTTTGCCGAGCTTGCAGGATAAAGGAAACCCCACTCAGCTTTTTATCTGTTTAATTCCACGCTTACTCCTGCCCAGAAGAGCCACCCCATGGACAATGTGCTCTTTGCTGATGCACGTTCTGCATCACACTGGGGTAGCGGGTGCGAATCCCACCCTGCTTGGCACTGGGTTGGGAACCTTTGGTTTCTTTTCCAAAGCACTGCAGGTGGCAAATGATCTCCAGTAAAGCATCAAGGGAAGTGCCTCAGGGTACGATACCTCCAGGGGAAAGCTCCAGGGTGCGATCCCTCCAGCATGTGAATGTATGATATCCCGCACAGATTTTGCACAGTCTCTTGTAATAATGTATTTTTAAAGCTCCTCATTTGACTTGGAGTGAAACAGGTATTTCTCTTGGGCTATTTTCTTTGCCTAAAAGAAATGCATGTTAGAAACAATCAATACTAACCCGACTTCCCTCATTTTCCTATAGTTGCTCCCTGCCACACTGCTCCCAGCAATAGGGGTTTGAGTGAGCAAAAGCCTGTTTCTCTGACCCGGTGTTGCTATGTAGTGATGGCACGGTGTGGTGCTGATGGCACCATGTGGTGCTGGTGGCACTGTGTGGTGCTGATGGCACTGCTGATGGCACCGTGTTGTGCTGATGGCACTGTGATGGCACTGTGTGGTGCTGATGGCACCGTGTTGTGCTGATGGCACTGTGTGGTGCTGATGGCACTGCTGATGGCACCGTGTTGTGCTGATGGCACTGTGATGGCACTGTGTGGTGCTGATGGCACCCTGTGGCGCTGATGGCACTGTGAGGTGCTGATGGCACCCTGTGGTGCTGATGGCACTGTGAGGTGCTGATGGCACGGTGTGGCGCTGGTGGCACCGTGCGGCGCTGATGGCACCGTGAGGCGCTGATGGCACCGTGTGGCGCTGATGGCACCGTGTGGTGCTGATGGCACCGCGAGGCGCTGATGGCACCGTGTGGCGCTGGTGGCACCGAGAGGTGCTGATGGCACCGTGTGGTGCTGGTGGCACCGTGAGGTGCTGGTGGCACCGTGTGGTGCTGGTGGCACTGCGAGGTGCTGATGGCACTGCGAGGTGCTGATGGCACCATGTGGTGCTGGTGGCACTGTGAGGTGCTGATGGCACCATGTGGTGCTGGTGGCACTGTGAGGTGCTGGTGGCACCGTGTGGTGCTGGTGGCACCGTGTGGTGCTGGTGGCACTGCGAGGTGCTGATGGCACTGCGAGGTACTGATGGCACTGTGAGGTGCTGGTGGCACTGTGAGGTGCTGGTGGCACCGAGAGGTGCTGATGGCGCTGCTCTCCTTCCTCGCAGCACTGCAGTACAACACCACCATCGACGAGCGCAGGTACACACCGCGGGCTCACCTGGACGAGAGCGGGGAGCGGCACACGCAGAAGGAGCTGGTGCTGCTCGCGGGGCAGGAGCACTGTGACAGGCTCCGGTTCCACGTCCTGGTGAGTGCGATGGAGGACAAGGACAGGGTCTCCTCCTCTGCAACCGACCGAGCAAGGATGCTCTTCAGCTTGTGCAAAGCAGCGATGCACTGGGAGATGGTTAGAGGAGCCTTTGGCTTCATGGGGCTGGAAATGAGCATCATCTCCCAGCCTGGATTCCTTCACACTGGGTTTCATAGAATCATAGAATTAACAAGGTTGGAAAAGACCTACAATATCATCAAGTCCAACCATTTGATGTGGTCAGGGATGGAGCCGCCGGGTCCCCAAGCGCTGATTTCATTGCAGACCCAGCTTGTGCTGTGCTCCTTGCCGTAAGCAACTAGCCGTGCCCTCGGGGAGGCCATGAACTCCTGACTCCCGAGGCAGGCTGGTTCTCCAGCCCCAGAATCAATGAAAACTTGTTCTTATTCCATTGGGAAACAAATGCCTGCATGCAAGTCCTCAGTGTTCTCGCTCCCTGCAGTCCTCTAACCACCAGGGTCCCTTTCCCTGGGTGCCGGAGCCGGCAAAACCTCTGCATCACTCGCAAGGAGCAGCTGATGCACAAACCTGGCCAAAATCTGACATTCCCAGTGAATGATGAGAATATTCCTTGGCCAGGGAAGGCTGAGCTGCCAGACTGGCCCAGCCCCAAGCCCCGGCCTGAACTGCCGTGAACTCCTGGGGAATTCAAGTCTGGAGCTCGGGATGGAGCTTGTGATTTATCCCAAGAAACGTCTCACTTCAGAGCATCCAACTGCACCCCGTGCAGCTGCGGCAATGCATGGGGAGGGCTCAGAGAGCTGCAGGAGCCCTGTCCTTCTCAGTGATGCTTTCTGTCTGTTGCAGGACACAGCTGACTACGTGAAGCCGGTGACCTTCTCCATTGATTATGAGCTTGAGCAGCTTGAAAATGGCCCCATGCTGGATGATGGCTGGCCCACCTCGCTCAGGGTCTTGGTGGGTAGCAGCACTGAGCTCCCAGGGTGCCTTTTATCAGGCAGTTGGTCAGAAGTTTTATCTCTGATTCATCTTTAATATCTCAGATTTATCCCCCTTGTGATAACAAGTGTTGGACGTTCACTCCAGCCTGGGATCACAACCCATGGCCCTTGGAGTACAAACTGGAGCTCAAATCATCACTGACCGGCCCTTGTTGTCCCATTCAGGTCCCTTTCTGGAACGGGTGCAATGAGGATGAGCACTGTGTCCCTGACCTGGTCCTGGATGCCAAAAGCGATGTGCCCAGTGCCATGTGAGTAGGTCGCTCATAGCATCCTCCCAACGCGTTATCACACACAACCCATGCTCCATAGACTTGGGCACCACAACTGGTCCTTCTTCCAACACCACCACGAGGTATTCCTCTGCCTGCTCGCTGCCTGGAAGGAATTGGTGGTTTTCCAAGGAATCCACAAAACTGATATTTGATGCCACGGTGATGAGCCCCATGGAGACAAGTCAGTAAATAACAGGGGGATAAACGCAAGGCTGCCATTGCCCACTTGGCAATTACAGGCTTGACTCACACAGCAGAAATAATTACACACTACATCTCATTGCTTAAAGAGCTCTTAAAGGTTATCGAGCAGCACAGGAGCCTGAACATCCACCTCCTATTGACAGCACTGGGCTCTGCACCAAGCTCATGACCAGTGCTGCTGCCTGGGGGTTACTTGTACCCCATAATTCAGCATTTGTTGCTCTGTGTCTCCTGTAAAGCCTTGGCTGAGCTTTATAGGAGGTCCTGAGGCTATGACCCACAGGGCTCAACCAGGAGGGTGTCCAGCCCTTGTTGGGCTGCTCTGCAGGAGTTGCAGGTAGGGATTATGCATGTATCTTAGTGGCTGGAATCCTACAGACGACCATGGGCAGATTCTGTAGCTTACCAGAGTGCCAGACCTTTAATTTGGCTCCTCCTGAAGCCCATGGAATTTTCCCCACAGCATCAATAGGAACTGGATCATGTCCTTCAAGAGCAGCCAGCACAGGGGTGATTTCTGCCAAGAAAACCACTTTGGGGGTGACTTGTAGCAACAGAGCTCTTCCTTCAAACGGGCATCCTGGTTGCTCTGCGATGAGAGGCAGAAAGTGTCTCTGACAATGACACCAACCTATGCTTTCCCTCTTAATTTTTATAGATAAATATATGTATATAATAAATACATATATCATAAAAATATATATGAACATATATACACATATATGTGTGTATATATATATAAAAATAGATATATATAAAACCCATAAATATATATATATAAAAAACCAATACCCAAACACCCCTCCGGCCTGCAAAAGCAGCTGCTGCTGCCATTGCAGAGTCTGTGATGGCAACCTCGGTGGGAGAGCGATCTCTGAAACCTTTTGCTGATGGCACGGGATCTCTTTTCCTGACACCCCAGCTGCATTCAGAGCTCCTCACCGGCTCTGAGATAAGCCAAAGCGATGGTCCAAGGGAGGAGCTTGTGGATTCCTCTTTCCATGGAATAACGGAGGGAGAGCAGGGATTTCCTTGCAGCATCCTACCCAGCCGTGCCCATCAGCACCCTGGGGCTGGGATTTGCCTCCCTCCTCCCGCAGGGAATACTGCAGGCGCGCCCTGCGGAGGGCACCGCCGGACTGCTCGGCCTTCACCCTCTCCTTCGACACCTCCGTCTTCGTCATCGAGAGCAGCAGGAGGAGGGTGGCGGTGGAGGCGGCGCTGGAGAACCGAGGGGAGAACGCCTACAGCACGGTCCTCAACATCTCCTTCTCCAGGAACCTCCAGTTCGCCAGCTTGATCCCCAAGGTGAGGCTGCGGGGGCAGAGCCAGGGCTTTCCAGAGGCGCTCCTCATCCCGGCCGGATGAGAAAGCTGTGTCCCAAACCAGAGCCCAGAACTGCCTCCATCCCTCGTAAATCAGACCTGTTTATGGGCTTCGGTCCTGAGCACGCTGCAGCCCTTTGGTTTGGACCTTCAAAAGCGCTTGGGTTTTCTGTGAGAAGGTCAGACCCCCATGGGATGATTCCCTCTTCGTTTTTCTACTCCAATACATTAAAAATGCTCCCTGCACGTGGCCAAGTTCCTGTCGGGGGGAAGTTCTGCAGCTGCGATAGAACTGCTGGAAGGATGGGATGATAACGGCAGTACGGCCACAGCTCAGCATCGAGTGGGTGATGCCGCTTCTCTATGGGTGTCACCTGCATAAGCCCATCACGTCCCGTTCTCACCCTAACCAAGATTCCCCCTCCCTTTTCCCAGCTAGGTTTGGGAAATATGCTGATGCTGCTGAGCCTTCCCTCATCCCCCAATGACTTCACTCCCGCCCGCACATCCCATCGCCTGCCTTTGTTGTTATTGCGAGCAGTGCCAAGGGAAAACTGTGGGGCACGTTGCCACAGAATGCATTTTTGGGAAGATGATTCCAAGTGACGGGAGGGGGGAACGTTCCGGTGATGCTCCGGAACAGAAAGCTCCGTGCAGAAGTGGTTGCAGGAAATCGCTGTAGCTGCCAATGGAAGCATCGCTGCTCACGGGGTCCTGGCTGCGGCCCCTTATAAATAAGGGAGTTGCCAGCTGGAAGGGATGGGTGTTTGTGTCAGAGGCTCTACAGAGACCCAGTGAAGCAGCCCATAATGTCAGCAGATGAGGCAGAAAGTTCCGGGCTGTCACTGGTGATCGCCAAGGCATTTCCCTGAGGCTGGTGCTTCAGCTCCTGGGTTGAGTTGTCTGGTGGCAGCAGCTTACACTAAGACCCTTGGAGGGTCTGCTCATCTCTCAATGGGGATGGGACTCTGCATACAACCAGGTTCCAGCCTCTTGTAGGGTTGTGACAGCTTGAGACAGAGCCCGGTTGTTTTCCCATCCCACCCCAGCCTGTGCTTGGGCTTTGTGAGGGGCAGGAGCTCCCCCAGCCTGGCTGGGAGGTGTTCAAGCAGCAGGAACATAGCTGTCAGTATTAGTGCTCAGCTGGTGGCCATGCAGAACAATGGCTCTTGTTGTCCTTGATGCTTCCCTGGGACTCGTCTCTCTCACAGAAAATACTCTTCTTCCCAATGACAGTGCCCAGAAGAATCAGGTTCATTCATTCGCTGCTGTTGTTAAATGTCTAAAGAGGCTTTAAATGGGAAAGATGGAAGTTGCCTGCTAGAAGTGCCCCTCTCCAGGAATGGCCCTAGAAATGCAGCTGGGGGGGAGGATCCCATGGGGTTGGTTGGTTTTGTTGCTTTTTCCAAATACTAAAGCCTGTTTTGGGCCCCATGGGTGCGTGTTCGCTGCTTCTTTACGGTCATGGGCCGGTATCGTTGACACTTCATGTCCCATTTAGGATGACACAGACATCAACATCGACTGCATGACTGAGGACAAGAACCCCAACAAGAAAATGTGCAACGTGAGCTACCCCTTCTTCCGAGCCAAGGCCAAGGTAAAGCTCTTCCCTCCTGCCCATGGAACAAGAGCCCTGGCATGGCTGCAGGGCTGTATCCATCCACCTTTGGGCTGGTGGGGGACTTTGAATAGGATTTTTAAGGATAAACGGTTGGTTTCTGCCCTTTCTCTGTCCATTGTGGGTGTGGGAAAGGCACATTAGGGAAGCCAGGATGGGTAGGATGCTGCCTTGATGGTAGGAGAGCTCCAAAATCCAACCCAGTTCCTCCAAGTCAAATGATTTGACTCAGTCCTTTGGAGCAATGTAATGCTGGTTTCAGACCACTGATGGTGACTTCCCAGAGCTCCTTCCTCACAGGATGAGGCACTATTCCCTGCATGAGAGGTTTTCCTCAGGGTCCTTCTGGACCCTTCTCCAAGGCCCCTCGGGTTGGTAGCATCCTCCTTACAGTAATTGCTAACACTTAGAGTAAGCCCAGGTCCAGTGAGCATCACTTTTATGTGCCATAAACCCCTTTGCAAGCATTACACGCAGCGTTAAGGTGGGCAAGGGAAAGGGGAAGATGCCAGTCAGTCACAGGGGCTTTGTGTGAAATCCCATCTGGTCCTGCACCCCCTTGGGAAAAGCAGCCAATGCAAGTGGAATATGAAGGGAAAATCTCCCCCCCCCGCCCCATGTCTGTGTGAAGCCTTTCCTTGTCAGAAGCCTGATAACCCGGATGAGTTCCAGGCACCTCAAGCTCCCCAAAAATCCCTCTCAGATGCCTGTGGCTGTCCAAAGAGCCCAGCAGCCCCGACTCCCCGTGACCTACGGGGGCTGAGAATGCATCTGCGTGGCACCAGGTGGCCCAGGTCCTGCCAAAACAAAGACAAGCTGGAAATGGAAACCTGGCCTAAAGAGCAGCGGGAGCTTTAATACTGCGCTCAGCTGCACAGCCCCAGACAGCGTGAGGTCAGCGCCGCAGCCCTCGCAGATGGGACATCCATCACGTTTTATTGTGCTTGGCCTTTCCCCATGCGGGTGGGAGCGAGCGGCCTCTCGCCGCAGTGTTTCGCATCCAAAGAGGGGGATGCTCGCTCCTCCAGTCTCAGGGGGACACACTGCAGTGTGTGCAGCTGAGAGCAAAGCCTGCAAGCCCTCTTCTTTCCTCCCGGCGGGATCGGGGGGATGCTCCCATCCACAGAGCTCCCACACCGCTCCTAGCTGGTCCTTGGGTGTTTCTTCCCTTCCCTCATGTTTTCCCCAATCTCCACAGGTCGCTTTTCGCCTGGATTTTGAGTTCAGCAAGTCCGTTTTCCTTCAAAGCTTGGAGATCTACTTGGTGGCCAACAGGTTCATGGTTGCTTTCTCTCTTGCATGTGCTTGCAAGGTCATCGCAGGATGTTGCATGCCGGCACTGGGTTTCCTTCTTCCATAGCCAGAGGTGATGCTGGGGGCTTTATTCAGGAAATAGCCATGATACACACACACACACACACACATATATATATATATATATATTAAAAATACCATATATAATTATCTATCATCTACTATATATGATCTATCATCTATCATCTATTATATATCTAAGCCATGATACATATATATACATGGATGTGCATGTGTGTGTATATGTATGTATATATACATATATATGGGTATATATATAAAATATCATTTATAATTATCATCTATTATCTATAATCTACTATATATTATCATCTATCATATATATTATATATCTAAGCCATGATACATATATATACATGGATGTGCATGTGTGTGTATATGTATGTATTTATATATACATATATATGGGTATATATATAAAATATCATATATAATGATCTATTATATCATCTACTATATATTATATATTATATATTATATATCTAAGCCATGATACATATATATACATGGATGTGCATGTGTGTATATATATGTATGTATATATACATATATATGTGTGTGTATATATACAAAATATCATATACTATTATCTATTATATATTATGTATTCTATATTCTATTATATGTCTATAGTTGCATGCTATATATTATTTCTTCCCAGAGAAGCTGTGGCTGCCCCATCCCTGGCAGTGTTCAAGGCCAGGCTGGACACAGGGGCTTGGAGCAAGCTGCTCCAGTGGAAGGGGTTGGAACTGGATGAGCTTTAAGGTCCCTTCTAACCCAAACCATGCCATGGTTCTAGGATACGCTTCAGCCACAAAGCAAAGTTCAGCCCTTCCCCACCTGCTTCCTATGATCCCCCCAAAATCCATCAGAGTGGAGCCAGCTCCTGCCTCACCCCCCTTTGCTCTGCTGCTGTTTCAGTGACAGTGAGGAGAAGGAGAGCACCAAGGAGGACAACTTTGCCCACCTGAATTTCCACCTGAAGTACGAAGCCGACCTGCTCTTCACCAGGTGCGTGTTTGGAATGGGAACGGAGCTCATGGGGGCATCCTTTGGGAAAACCAGTGTGGGGCCCGTGGGAGCTGTGTTCAACCAGAGCCCAGTGCAAGCAGAGCTTTAATTTGGGGGGATTTGTTTAGAAAAGGGGCTGAAGGAACCAGAAAACCAGGGGCATCCTGCTCAGTGGCTCACCATCCGTGAGCAATGCGGTGCTGTGCTGCCATAACTTTTAAATGCACAAGCGTTATTAAATAGGTGTGAGGGCAATTAATTTAAGGGGGAAAAAGTACTTATTGTAGGTAATAATGTTCATAACATGTGTTAGGAACCAGTGTCTGGGCCAGGAGCCATCCCGCTTTAGGGATATGTGGGGAAGGGTTTGGGCATCAGTAACTAAAGCAGAGCATCCTCGGTCCAAGGAGAGCAGGAGCTAAGGCACAGATTTATTAGCCTGATTATAAGTAAGACTCACGGATCCCAGAAGCACATTCCTGGCACTGCTTTCTGTAAATCTGAGCAGATTTGGGAGACCTGCTGTTAGTTATTTTTTACACTAGAGGCAATGGGGCACTGAGAATAAAACCACTTTAATAGTTAAGATTTATGGGGAGTGGGGGGGGTCAATTTAATAAATATCAGCATCACCCTCATGGGAGGATAAAATCAAATCAAATTTGGGGAGAAAACAGTCTGGGGGGATTTGTGCACCTTGTCAGGACACTGGTGAGCAGCATCTCATCACACGGGCTCCAGATGGGCACCCATCCGACGATGCTCCTGGCTCCTTTCCCTGCTTTCCAGCTGCTAAACAGAGAGGTGTTTTACCTCCTCTGATTTACACAACATTCACACCTCCGACCAGGCCCTTGGGCATCTCTGTTCTATTAAAAAGGAGAGAAAAGATCTACCAAGAGAGGGGAAATCCTGCAGAACCAGCAGGAAAACGCATGTTTTCTGCTCACAGTGGAGCCAGACCATGGTTTCCATCCAAAAAGGGGCCACAAGACCCCTTCCTTAGGGAATCTCCCTGCAGAGGGGCTGGGGGCAGCTGGGGCAGGGCTGCTTTGTTCCGAGCTCACCTCACGACTCGTGGTCCTTTGTCACGACAGAGCATCGAGCCTGGACTACTACGAAATCAGGTCCAACAGCTCCCTGGAGAGGTACGACAGCATCGGTCCCCCCTTCCATTGCACCTTCAAGGTAAGGCGGAGGGTTTCAGCCCCAAGCGCTGGACGTGCCCTGGTCCCCCTGCTCATCCCAATCCCATGGGATGCTGGCACCCCATCACATCCCTGTCCTCGCAGCTGCAGAACCTGGGCTTCTTCCCTGTGGAGGGGGTGACCATCAAGCTCACCATCCCCGTGGCCACCCGGGCGGGCAACCGCCTCCTGCTCCTGACTGAATTCCTGGTGGACCAGGTAGGAGGGGGCTTCACCCCATTTAAGCCCATGTAGGTCCCTTCTGCTCCAGGTGGCAATGGGGACACCCCATGGGTCACCTCATCCTTCTGCAACCCTCCTCCCCATGCTCACACCTCGCACAGGCAGCCTTGGCTCCTGCTTGGGCTTCTCCGTTTGCATGCGTTTGGCTGGAAACATGGAAAATGGTAGCAGCCAAAGGATTGAATCCAAGTATTTCCCTGAGCTAGATCTGCATCCAGTGCAATGAATTCTTGAGGGTCTTGAAAGCATCAGCCGTGCCTGGGATGGACTGCAGGCTTGAGCAACCTAACAGAGGGCTAGGAGCAGACCCTGGGGCATCCCAAGCCTCCTGCCACCATGTGGGATTCACCTGCTGGTGATGCAAAGAGCCTGGAATAGAGATGCTGTGTTTATGGATGGATTTGGCCTCAGTGGGGATGTTTTGTATTGCAGCACTGCCAGAGCCCCCAATGTCAGCCCAGCTCACAGGCTGGCATCCAGAATGGGGATCAGTACCAGGCACAAAGCATGGGAATTACTTGCAGTAGGATGCTGGATGGGCTCCTTTTGTGCTGGGACTGCATGGTGCAGTGAGCCCACCACCAGCAAAGCCCAGGATGGGTGCATGGAGCAGGATGCAGGGAGGTGGCTGCTGTGGTCCCCATCCCCATGCTTGGAACCCATTGGCTTTTCCTACAGGAAAACACGACCTGCAACACGTGGGGAAACACCACTGACTACCAGAGGACACCGGGCATGGAGGACCTGTCCCGCACCCCTCACTTGGTGCGTACCTCAATGGCCCTGATCCCAGCCCTGGGCTGAGCCCTGATGCCCCCAAACCACAGAGAAATCGCCCAGGACAGGGACATCCCATGGGATTCAGCTCCCGCTCCCCTCAGTGAGTGCCGGGGGGTAGCCCAAAGGGTTTTCATCCCCTTCTCCCACATCCCAACCTTCTCCCCTTGCAGAACCACAGCAACTCCGACATCGTCTCCATCGACTGCAATGTGAAATTAGCCCCCAACGAGGAGCTGAGCTTGCACTTGCGTGGCAACCTGTGGATGAAGTCTCTGAAAGCAGTAAGCCCTCCCCAGGCAGATGTGGCTTTTGAGGAGAAACCCCCAAAGGAGCCCTTGCACCACAAAACCCCATGTTTTGGTTGGGCTTTTTCCCCTCCTGTGATTGCCTTCCCCCCCTCTCCAGGAGCCCAGCCATGTGTGGGGTGTTTTGTGTCCTCCACGACCACTTATTCTATGGGGATGTGCATCCATCACCCCGCACAGCACCTCCATGTGTGGTGTTTAATCCCAATCAGTCCTCTTTGCTGTAATTTAACCACGCTCCTTGACCCACGTCATCCTTCGCACTGATGCAGCACGCAGCATCCCAGCACGGATGTGACACCCAGGTGGGGCGCTGGGTCCTCTCCCGTGTCTCATGCTCACATCCAGCATCTCTTTGCACAGCTGAAGTTCAAGTCACTGAAGCTCACCATGAATGCTGCTCTCCAGCGACGCTTCGGGAGCCCCTTCATCTTCCGGGAGGAGGATCCCAGCCGCCAGGTAGGACGGTCACATAGGGATCCATTGGGAGCACTGGGAATGCTGCAACGCCCTGTTCTGATGTTCAGCATCCCCATCATCATTCTGTACCATCCCCGACCCTCTCCATTCCTGCTCTTGCACCCAGCAGCAGTGTAGTGTGATGTTCTCCTCCCTGCAGATAACGTTTGAGATCTCCAAGCCTGAGGAATCACAGATCCCCATCTGGATCATCCTGGGGAGCACCTTCGGAGGGCTCCTGCTCCTGGCCCTGCTTGTCCTCGCGCTCTGGAAGGTGAGCAGCCCTTAAGCTCAGCGGAGACCCCCATGTGCGGAGGGACCCCCTGGCCCCACAGCTCTGTGTCCATGAGCCAAAACCGACCCTCTTCCTGCCTCCATAGTATTTATAGTCAGGGTCTAAACCTCCCGTCAATATCCCACTGAAAGAGAAGAGCTGAAGTAATGGGGGGGTTTCCCTCTGTTTCTCTTTGATTCCTGCAGCTTGGATTCTTTAAAAGCGGGAGCCGCAGGCGGGCGGCAGAGCGGGAGCGCAGCACCCAGGGGCTGGAATGATGCTGCCAGGGCCACCAGCTCATCCCCTCCATGCCCCTTCCCAGCCCCTCGCTGGTTCTGGAGCAGAGGTTCACCTCGATGCCGAGGGATTCGGGTGCTGAACTTGGGTTTGCATCGAGCTGCGAGCACAGCCCTTGGTGTGAAACCACCCAAACAGCCCCGAATCGAAGCCAAACCAAAGCCTGACACAGACCAAAACCCCGACGCGAGAGGAGCTTCAAGCTGGGTTTGCAACGAGGTGGCAGCGGCGTGGGGACCGAGGGGCCACTGAAACGACCGTGCCCATCACTTGGGGCAAACCTCGGGGCTGCAAATACCTTTAATAGCCTTAAATAATGGGGATTGCTCATCCTCATGGCTGGGCTGTAGTAAGAGCCCTGGGCTTTGCTGGCCACAGCTCCCAAACTGCGCTGCGTTCCTTAACCAGAGCGATTAGGCGGAGATTTTAATTTGCCTTCTTAATGCACTGAATACAAATGATAGCAAATTAAAGCACCTTAACGCAGATCTCCCGTGCCCAGCTGTACATACTCATTCCAGACCCATTTACCTGCTTAAACAAAGGAGAAAACCCAAATCCAGTTCTTTTGTAACTAAACCCAAAGAGCAGTTTGTAGCAAACCCCTCCAAGGGAGCAGTTTGGGAGAGCTCGTGGCCAGCACGGGCCCACTCGTGTATTATAGCTGTACATAGCGGGGGGTCACGGGAGGATCGGTGCTGATGGATTGACAAAAATCTGTCTTTTTGCCTAACAAACAGGATTATTTATGCTAACGTTAATTTTATGGGTGCCCAGAAAGCAGCGTATGGGCCAGCGGAGGGTAATGAACTGTGTTAAATCCTGACCCAGTCTTTTGTAAGGATTCAAATACAGTATTTTAATGAGTGGAGAGTCTCTGCTTCCCTTCTGTGCTTGTCCAGTTCTATGGCTGGGAATTAGGATGCTTACACCCCTCTGGGATGCAGTGGATCAGGATGGAGCTCAGGCTTGCTCCTTCACTTGTCCTCTGTGGGATGCAAGGTTTTTCCAGCCTATAAAGGGATGCTGTCAGGTGGGATAAGCGAGGAGGAAGGTGTGCTCCCGCATCAGCCCCAGGCAGTGTATACACAGGGGGGAACTAAAAACCCTCTGATTTTTCCTTGCTGGATCCTCACCTTCAATGGGAATTGTTCATGTTGGAGTTTCCAGCTGATTTGGATCTCGGCTGCCCAGGGGGCCCGGCCGGGGTGCAGGGCTATGCCGGAGAGCTGAAATCCCAGGCTGGGTACCAGGGTGGGTGCTTGGTGCTCCATGAATCCAGGGCAGTGCTGACACTGCCAGGGCTCCCATGGCCCTAAAGAGACCACATTTCCCCAGTGTATTTCTTCCCTCTCTTCACGCTCACCCAATTCCCTGACCACTGTTGGAAGCACAGAGAAGGATGCACAAGGATAACAGTGGCGTCCTTCCAACCTTCTATTGCCAGGAAACAAACAACTGCGTGTGTGTGTGTGTGTGTGTTTGCTTCAAGGCTTTGGCCAGAAGCATCTCAGCCCTTGGGGCTGACCTTCAGCAAGGAAAAGAGCTGATGATCAGCAAGGTCTGGGCAGGATCCGTCAGCCTCCAAGGACATGGGGGTGCTGGGTGGCCTCCTGCTGCCTTCCAGAACCAAAGCCACATGTGAGGGCTTAAATACATGCCTGTGTGTATGTATTTATTATGTATTCTCTCTCTATATATATAGACATAGATGCCTATGTGTGTATGTATATATATATATATATATATATACACACACACATATATATACACACACACACACATATATATATATATATATATATATATATATATATACACGCTTCAGTTTGGGGAAACCAGGCTTACAGGCAAGACAGTGCAACAGCGTGTGTGTGTTCACATATATGTGTTTGTGTGTGAACATGTAGCTACGTATATGTGTACGTGTATATAGGTCTGTGGCAAATGTGTATCAGTAAGTGTGTGTGTATATAAGAGAGCATCTCCAGCCTCTAAATATAGGAAGCTGTGGTCAGAGAGGACCCTGCACCAGCCAAGATCTCTCTGCATATGTGTGCACACACACACATATATATAAAAATATATGTGTGTGTGTGTATATATATATATATGCACACATATATATGTATAAAAAAATATATGTGTGTGCATATTCTTACATATTTGTGTGTATATAAAGCATAGCTGTATATAAGACAGGTATATGTGTGTTTGTGTCTCTATATATACATATATATACACACACACATATAGGTCTATACTGTCCATATCCACATACCTCCTGCCCAGCAGCATCCAGGGCCTGCAGCAGTGGTTTTGCCCAGTGCCTGTCCCCTGCTGTGGGCTGACGGGTGTCAAAGCATCAGTGCTGCTCCAAAAACATAAAGAGGGTTTGTAATTACTGAGAACTTGGTTAAAGCCACTCACACCAGCAGCTTGCACCAATTTAACTCCAATCAGCACAGGCAAAGCAGCTGAGCTTTATTTCAGTTCACAGACTCAACAAGTGATCTGTTTTCAACCAGTGGTTTTCTTTGCTAACCCTGCTTGCTGACCCTGAGGCTCTATGGTAGGGCCAAGCAGCATTTCCCTCCACGGAGAGGCAGAAGTCTATGGAATAAGTGAAAAACTCAGCTCTTCATGCAGCTGCACGATGCCAGGACATCCGAGGGCTCTCTCCACTACTGAAGGACCACAGTTTAAGCAGAGCTGACCCAATGATATGAGCATTTTTAATGTCAGCTGCAGCTCCCTCTGTGTGCGGTGGCGCTGCCCTTTTTGCATCCCTCTGGACAGAGGGACCGAGATACTGGCAAGCAGGGATGAGGATTTGCTCAGCATTCCCTCAAGCACAGGCTGACCTCGGCAAGGGGTATTTATAAAGCCTGTTTGCTCTCCAACATCATCTCCCTGCACCAAGCCAGCTCTATAAGTAACAGACCGGCCCCTATAGGCACATACACACATCATCCCTGGCAGAGGGGATGCTCTGACCCCTTTTCCCAGTGAAAGGAGCACCTGTGGGGTTTGTAGGGCATTTTACCCAGAGCTTTAAATGACTCCACAAAGAACAAACACACTCCTTCAGCTTTTAATGCCTGAAAGAGGAATTTCCATACTAAGGAGAGGGAAGGTCCCGGGACACCGAGAACTGAGCTAGACTCTGCTCATCCACAGGCATGCAGGAACAGGCACCCAATGGTGTTTTTTTCCTGTCCTTTGGCCAAGAGCTCTCACTGCCATAGTGCAGGCAGCAGAACAGCACGTCCATGACACCACCTCCCAGGGCTGCAGGCAAGCAGGGACCTGTCTTCATCAGGAACCGGGATGAAGACCAGGGACCGCACTTGAGGCAGGAGCAGCTTTAACATCAGCTCCTGTCCATAGCACAGACACTCCCCGTCTTTGTGAAGTGCTTTGCAACCTACTGACAAGAAGTGTGAGTGCTGCTTCTGGGTAACAGCATCATATCTTTTCAGGTCTTCACATACAGAAATCATCCCAGGAGCAGCATGGACAAAGCAGAACCTCAGCACATACCCTGCAACGCAGAAATAAAGTGGGAAAGGGTAAGAACAAGGTACAGCAAGGCATGGAGACACAGCTTTTCCACATGATCATCTGGTGTAACATCTTTTCCCTATTAAAAAGGCAGAATTCGGGGAGGAGCAGCTTCCTTCACCTCATTATTGCCAACAGGTATTTCAAGCATGCATGTTTGTTCCAGGAACGGTTTTATACGGGCATTTCGCAAGAACACACCACTGAGAGTATCCGTGCCAAAACCAGGTCCTGAGTTAAAACGACAGTGCAAGGAAATACTGCCTTCATCAGCAACACAGCACCTCAACACAACCTTTGTCACGCAGCAAGCAGTACAAGTCGTGTTGGGTGCTCAGCCCTATCCCCTCCTTCCCCCCATTCCCCCACATCAGAAGAACCAAGTCATTTTTAACATGCATATCATGAATTATAAATCATAGAATCCCTGGTCTGGGTTGGAAGGGAGCTTAAATCTCATCCAGCTCCAACCCCTGCCACAGGCAGGGACCCCTTCCACTGGAGCAGCTTGCTCCAAGCCCCTGTGTCCAACCTGGCCTTGAGCACTGCCAGGGATGGGGCAGCCACAGCTTCTCTGGGCACCCTGTGCCAGCGCCTCAGCACCCTCCCAGGGAAGAGCTTCTGCCTAAGAGCTCAGCTCAATCTTCCCATTTCACAAGTGTAAAAAGCAGCAGCAAGGCATCAGGGCTCTGTCTGAAGCATGTGGCACACACAGAACAGATGAATTTTTCCTGTAATACATACAATTTATATACTGGTTAATTTTAACTGAGTCAGCTCCAAGCAACTGTCATGGTTTAATCCCAGAGGGTAACCCACACCCACGCAGCCCCTTGCTCACTCCCCACCATATTCACCCCCAGCTCCAGAGGGATGGGGTGGAGAATGGAAAGAATGTAAACCCCATGGGTTGAGATAAGAGAAGTCCAGTAACTGAGGTATAACACAAAACCAGTAATAACAATGCTAAGGGGAATAACAAGGGGAGAGAATAGGAAACTAAAAGCTGAAAAGGAAAAAACAACAAGCACAAGTGATGCACAACGTAATTGCTCAGCACCCACCAACCGATACCCAGCCCGACCCAAGCAGCAATCGGTCCCTTCCAGGTACACCCCCCCCCCCCAGTTTCTATACTGGGCATGGGGTGCTCTGGTATGGAATACCTCTTTGGTTAATTTGGGTCAGGCATCCTGCCTCTGCTTCCTCCCGGCTTCCCCTCCTCCCTGGCAGAGCATGAGACTGAAAAGTCCTTGATCAGAGTAAACATTACTGAGCAACAACTAAAACCATCGGGGTTATCAGTGTTGTTCCCAGGCTCAAAGCCAAAAACACAGCGCTGCACCAGCTACCGAGGAGGAGGAAAATAACTGCTACTGCTGAACCCAGGACACAGCTAAATAACAACCATGTGCTATGGGCACCCAAGTTGCCTGAGTTTTGGGTTCAAAGCTTTAGTACTAAGAGATGCAGCGCCAAATGAGACACTAAAAGCATTCCCCACATCTCACAATGAGCCACGGGCACTTAAACATTGGATTTTTTGCACTTCCAACAGCCAGGCTAAAAATCACCACCGCAAACACTGAGCAAATACAAACCTGCAGCTTTCCTGATGGCTTCAGGTGCATACAGCAGGAGGAAGACCTTTAGGGTTGCAATTTACAGTAACACAAACACCTTCCCAACCATTTCACACCATCCACTTGTTGCATTAAGGCCCTGGGTGGCTGAATTTGGCCTTGCCATTCTGTCTCATGTTCAGCTGAGAGTCACGGGGTTCTGAGTGTACCTGAGACACAAGTGACAGACATGTTTCTCATTTAGGAGCAGAGTAAGTTCACGGCTTAGAAGACATGGTATTTGTAAAGCTTTTCCCTGGAAGGAGACACAAGAGCCCGTGCTCGTGGTCCCATCCCATCCAAGCAGCACTAGACAAAAATGAGGGGTTAGGAGGTAATGCTTCCACATTCAAGGTTTATTTCTTTGTAATACAAATAGAAACGTGTGCCCAAATCTCGCCTTGAAGGAAGTTCTACCCCGGATTGTTTAAAAAAAAACCCCAAACCCTACAGAACATTCTTTCATCATCTAACAGTTAAAAAGCTGCATTGAACAGAAACAGAGTTTTCAGTAGCCTGTCAAAACAAGTGACATTTTACTGCCGGAGCATCTGCGACTTCTACCAAGGAGAAGTACTCTCTCAAGCAACGGCGTCATTATACAATCAGTTGCTTATCATAAAAGACCTTATGATAGGACAATTTTTTAAAAATCAGATTCAATAGAGATTTTCATAATGAAAGGAGTAAAAATCACATCAATTCCTCCAGTCCAATGCAGGGAGGCACAGACTCCGCTCATCTGGAAAGCCAGGCTCAAGCAGTTTCAAGGAAGACTCTCTTTGGCGACAGACTACTCCATTAGGAAGATACAGCATCTGGAATCCAAGAGTGCAGTTTTACATACTTTGAGTCGATCAAGGTGCGTGTTGATCATTGAAACAACAGAAGAAAACCAAGTTAAAAGCAGTCTGAAATGTTGGGACACACAGAGACACAAATACCCTATCGATTTTCTAGGTATCCATGCATGATCTTTATAGGTGAGCAACTCAGCTACGTAAAGAAAGAAACCATGACTCGGGTTGGTTTTGTTCACTGTGCAAGTTCCTTTTTCAAAAGTTACTCCATACTTACTGCAGTTGTGTAAATGAAGAGCTTGATATTTCAACTCTTATGACACGAATGCATCGTAGCTGAATTTAAACCTGTATTTCCTAACAGAGCATTCCATACATCTGTATGTTGGTAACTGCTGTTCAAAACTTAACTTAAAAAATACAATACCTTTTATTAAACGTTACCATCTTCGGCATTAACTGAAAGGCATAAGGAGATGGTGAGGTATGAGAGCAAGGGACTGCTCTGTACATCCAGACTTCATCTTAAACCAACTACCACGTTCCAATTGTTCTTTGCCACCTCACTCCAAGAAGGTTTAAAGTTTGCAAAGTCACTGCCTCAGTGACACGGGCTTTCAGAGGCGCCTTTAAATAATACCTAAAGCTGCAGCTCCTCAGTGGAGATGGGCACTGGGAACAAAAACATTCTGCACAAGTGACATTGGCATTCTTTTCATTCTGTTTAGAAAAACAAAGAGATAACGAAGCAATTCTTTTAATCAAAAGAAACGACTCGAATCTCAAACATCAGCTGTTGACCACAGGGAAATGATGGGGCTTTTTGCCTTCCCCCCTCCCCAAGATCTGCAGACGGAACCCAAAGGAACCCAAAAGAACCGAGAAAAAACAACTTCGGGTATACATATGCATCCTGCTGTCTGCAACTGATGTCGTCCTGGGATAGCACCAGCACGAAGGTTGGATGTAGCCTAGTGAAACTTCACAAATTCTTCCAGAGTTCTGGGGATCTGGTTTTGGTAGCTGATGTTGTAGATCCGTACTGCTCGGGCAGCCAGGCACTTGAGACTCAGCTTCATTTGAGTTTTAAGGAGTATTTCCGACACCCCTGTTGTACTTTTATCAAGAGGGGTTTTCTTCTGCTTATTTGTCATGTCTGTATGAGCACCGGCCTCCACCAGGTTAATGATGATGGAATGCAACGTCAAGAAGTCACTGATGGGCCGGTGGTACTGGACGATGATGTGGAGAGGGCTATTCCCTTCGTTGTCCACAGCGTTCACGTCTGCACCGCAGTCTAGCAAGAGTCTTGTGACGAGTGCATTGGGAAAGCTGCAGACATCATTCGTGTGGAAGTCGTCAACTGGAGTACTGGAATTGACGGCGTGGTGCAGCAGACTGGAGCCGTCCCGCGTTCTGGGGTCGAGGTGAATCAGGTTATAAATCTGTTTGTTGATCCGGGAGCGATTCTCTTCGCTGCACTGGGTCTTGGTAGAGATGCAGACTAAGTAGAGAAAGGTAAAAATGTTGCATTCGTAGTTGTCCATGGCTGAGTGGATGTCGGAGTCTTGGGTGGTTTTGATGCGGGACATGCCTTGCTCTATTTCCAGGACGCTGCACCTCAGAACGCTCTCAATGTCCTTGGCTTTAACGGGCTCGTTCAAGTGTATCATCTGAGAAAAGACTTGAGCAAACCTCAGGAGGTCTTTATGAGTGTTCCTGTTGCCCTTTTGCCTTAGACGCAACGCATGGAGCCATAGCTTGATACACTGTTCAAACTCCATGTTATCTGCATAAACAGCCCCACGGTAAATAATGGGGTGAGAAACATCAATATTGTCCGAGCCCAGAATTCTCTCCCGCACAATGAGACCCTCCATGTGAAGGGCATCTCTGTCCTGCCTAATAGACTCTAATTCCTGAGGAGTCCTGCATTCAGTCCTGTTTCCATAAGCTTCAATTTGTGGAAGAACTTCTTTCTCAATGATATTCTCGCTGTCTCGGTACCTCTCCAGCATTGCTAAATATAAATAGTGGTAAGTCTTCATTATGTCATAGTTTTCTCTGTCGTTTGCAAACGAGGCACCCAAAAGTTCCAGAGCTTCAATCCGGCTCCTCCGATCACAGTCGGAGTGAGCAAGCAGCAGCTCTACAACATCGGCTTTGCAGCTCTCAGCAGCGACTTTGAGCGGAGTCATCCCGTGGCCATTGACCATCATCGCCGCCTTCCACTTGACCAGCTCCCTCACTATCTCCAAGTGGCCGGCTTCGGCTGCGAAGTGCAACGCCGTGGCCCCGCAGTGGGCTATGGCGTTGGGGTCAGCGTGCTGCTCGAGGAGGTACCTCACCACGTCCGTGTGGCCTTTGTAAGCCGCGATCATAAGGCAAGTGTTGTCGTACTTGTTGGCGATGCTGATGTTGGCGTTGTTTTCCACCAGGTACTTCACGATGTCCAACCTGCCGTCGAAACACGCGGCCCTCAGCGGAGTCGAATTGGTCACCGTCGTGTGATTCACGTTGGCGCCGTGACTCACCAGCAACTTCACTACTTCAAAGTGGCCCGCTCCTGCCGCACACCACAGAGCTGTGGCTCCATCAATGACAAAGCTGAGAACACAAGGACAAGAAACGAGCAGTTACGATGACGCTCTTGTGAAAGCATCTCCTACAGATGGCCACGGGCACGTGCGCATCCGGCCATCAAAAGGTTATTTTATAGCCAGATTGTGTTGTACATGAAGGAACGTACCCGGACAGCCAAAGAAAAGGAATGAGGGACTTATCAACACTTAGACCCCTGAAAAGCAGCACCGTTGGAAGCTGAACATGAAGCACTGTCACAGGGTGCCCAGAGAAGCTGTGGCTGCCCCATCCCTGGAAGTGTTCAACGCCAGGTTGGACACAGGGGCTTGGAGCCACCTGCTCTAGTGGAAGGGGTCCGTGGCAGGGGGTTGGAACTGGATGAGCTTTAAGGTCCCTTCCAACCTAAACCATTCCAAGGTTTCACAAAGCTTCAGAGCAGTCAGGATTCAGCCACGTTTTGCTCCCAGGCTGCTCTGAAGACCCCATCTGCAAGCTCCAGCCCTCAGCCTACAGAGCATGAACAGCCACAAGAATTACCACTACTCTGATGCCTTGCTCCAGAAACTGACACATTAAAAGACAGAGAAAAAAGCTTTAAATTGGCTTATTGACTCAAACATACAAACTCTGAACAATACAGAGGCTCCAGCAGAAAAAAGGGCTTAAGAAGTTCCTACCTTGTTCTCTCTCCCCATGCTGCAGAATTGCCACTGCTTCCACTGCACCGATACCTCTGGTTTGAGAGACTGCACCATAAAGCAGCCCAGCACTGTTACACAAATGGAACTCCAGGAATCAAATGCAATTTAAACGAGCAGAAGTTCTCATAAGCTGGGCTGCATGAGCTCTGTTCTGCGTCATGGCCTTGCAGACAGCTTGCTGGCGTTCGTAAATGAGGGGATAGTTTAGCAAACCATCACGTTTCCCTAAGTTGTTTTTATTCCCAAATCCAGCAGTCGTGTAACTACAAAGATAAAGGCTAAGGTCCTTTCCATCTCCCTCATTTCTGAAGTAGCACTTAAGTGCAGCAACAGGCAGCTCTCACACCGCAGTTAATACAAACACACTCAAAGCACATCCCAAATCAGAGAGGGATAAATCTCTTATTTCCATGCGCCCAAACAGTCACGTTTCCCAAAGTTAAAATATTGTAAGACAGTGACTTCACAGCGATTTTTATCATTCTATGATAAAGCTCTCACGTAGCCCAACAGGATTAGTTGTGTCTGTGGCTGTTTATAAAGCCAACCCCTCTAGACAACACTTCAGAGGCTGTGCAAGGCCATCCACACCTTTATCCACAGTAAGAAGTTCCTCATTTTGCAAATAATGGCATTAAAATGCTTTTATATTAAATCAGGAGGAAAATCAGGGCCTGGGATTTGTTAATGAACAGGAGGTACTTTGTTAGTGTGCTACAGGTGTGCATTTACAAGCCAAAAGCCCGGAGCCCAAACAAGGGGAGCTGCTGTGCCACCTTATCTCAAGAAGAATGACAGCAACGCGGGATCACATGCTGCCTCTCTCCTTGGCTCCCACTGTGCCCATTGTGTCTCGGACAACACCTCCTTTAATGCGACCCAGGCAGCGGCTCTGGCAAGCAGATCACCACCCCATCAAGGCCAGAAAACTCGGGGGGGGGGACACCCAGCCCTTCCTATTGCTTTTTGTCAAGGGAGGCCCTTTCTTTAGCCAAATTTCGGCAGATCTCACCCAAAGTTTTCTCAGCTGGTTTTTGCCTGTGTTAAAGAAGGGCTGGAAGAGAAGGGGAAGGGAAAAAAACCCTAACAAACCACACAGGGAAGTTGGTTCCTCCCCTTTCATGCATGTAAGGCCCAAGCCAGCCTGTCCCTGGGCCAGGCAGAGCTGCGCAGGCACAACTGCAGCTCCTCACGTAGGAGCCCAATGAAAGGTGTTCAAAAGACCAACCTACCGTCACCATTAGTCAGCCTTATGCTGGAGATGGACATACAGGCAAAGCCTTGGTCTTGAACACTGCCAGGGATGGGGCAGCCACAGCTTCTCTGGGCACCCTGTGCCTCAGCACCCTCACAGGGAAGAATTTGTCTCATTTCACTCCCAACCGCCCCATACACTGCTCCCAGCAGTGACGAAGGGATGCTCCTCGGGATGTCTCGTCTGGACACTGAAAACCTTCAGTTTGAGGGAGAACGGCTCGCAGTGCACAGGTACCACCCCACGCTGACCCACACCTGCTGTCACTGGCGGCAGGGCGCAGTGCCACCGAAAAGGCCACTCTGGCACAACCACAGCAGGACATGCTCAACGCCAGCAAACCGAGGAGCTCTCCACACTGTGCTGAACACAACTCTGCCTAGCGTTGGGGGGGGGGGGGGGGGAGGGAACCTCAGGAGAGCAAAGGCATTTATTGCCCATCATAGAATAGTTAGGGTTGGAAAGGACCTTAAGATCATCCAGTTCCAACCCCCTGCCATGGGCAGGGACACTCACACTAAACCATATCACCCAAGGCTCTGTCCAACCTGGTCTTGAACACTGCCAGGGATGGAGCATTCACAACCTCCCTGGGCAACCCATTCCAGTGCCTCACCACCCTAACAGGAAAGAATTTCCTCCTTAGATCCAATCTAAACTTCCCCTGTTTCAGTTTGAACCCGTTACCCCTTGTCCCATCACTACAGTCCCTAATGAAGAGTCCCTCCCCAGCATCCCTATAGGCCCCCTTCAGACACTGGAAGCTGCTGTGAGGTCCCCACGCAGCCTTCCCTTCCCCAGGCTGAACAGCCCCAACTTCCTCAGCCCGTCACCCCTCCGGCGCCGGCCCACAACCACCAAAGGCACTTTCACGGCTCCGAAACCACCATTCCCCACCCGCGCTGGGGGCGCGGCGGGTCCCGAGCCCCTCGCCGGTACCGACGCCCGATGCCCGGCGGTGGCCACGAGCTCTACGTACCCGTCGAAGCGGACCGTGCCGGTCTGCTGCGTCTGCACGCGGTAGTGCTCGAGGAGCAGGCGGACCACCTTGGTGTGCCCGTTGCGGGCGGCGATGATGAGCGGCGTGGAGCGCTGCCCGCCGTGCTGGCTCACGTAGCCCAGCAGGTACTTGATGTCGCTCTCGGAGCGGTTCAGCAGCAGCGCGGCCAGGGTCAGCACTCGCCCCTCGCTCGCCGCCTTATACACGTACCCGGCCAGGCCCTCCATCGCCGCCTCCTCCTCCTCACGACTGCGGCCCCGACGACCGGGCCTAGGCTCGGGCCTGCCGGCCTGCCCCGCCGCCGGGGCGGCCTCTCCCTCCGCCTCCTCCTCCGTCCTGCCTCGGTGCCCGCCGGGGGGCACATGCGGCCCCCTCGGGGACAGCCGCCCCACCCTGTGCCGGGCCAGCCCCCTCGGGCCGGCGGCGAGACGGGGCAGCCCCAGCGCCCACCGCCGCCTCACCGGCGCCGCGGCGGCCCGCGGAACATCGCCCGTGGCGCGGCGGGGATCGAACCCGCGGCGCGGCCGCCGCCCGGTGCCGGTGGGGGGGGGGGAAACGGGGGGACACCCGCGGAGGGGCGCGCGCGGGGCCGCACCGCCACAGGCCGCGCTCGGGCCGCCGCCGCTCCGCCCCCGCCGCCGACTCCGGAAGCGAAACCGGAAGCGCCGCCATCTCCGCCGCGTCCCCCCGGCAACCAGCGGCCTGGCGCGGGGGTTCCGGGCCGCGGCCGCCTCCCCTCCTCGCAGCGTATCCGGTGCTGCCCGCCTCGGGCTGTCCTGCACTGCTCCGGGCTCCGGTTCGGTGGAGATGGGATGAGATGGGATGGGATGGGATGGGATGGGATGGGATGGGATGGGATGGGATGGGATGGGATGGGATGGGATGGTTGGATGGGGTAAGGTCAGGTTCAGTTGGATTGGATAGGGTGGGTTGGATCATTTGGGATGGGTTGGTTGGACGGGGTTGGGTGGTGGTCACCTGAGTTCAGTTGGATTGGATGGGTTGGTTGGATTGGGTAAGGTCAGGTTCAGTTGGATTGGATAGG
Organism: Pezoporus wallicus; assembly: GCF_028554395.1. Taxonomy (NCBI): domain Eukaryota; kingdom Metazoa; phylum Chordata; class Aves; order Psittaciformes; family Psittacidae; genus Pezoporus; species Pezoporus wallicus. Next base: position 826,324 of record NW_026642428.1, on the reverse strand, counting down.
GTAGGTTTGGATCATTTGGGATGGGTTGGTTGGATTGGGTAAGGTCAGGTTCAGTTGGATTGGATGGGGTAGGGTTGGATCATTTGGGATGGGTTGGTTGGATTGGGTAAGGTCAGGTTCAGTTGGATTGGATAGGGTAGGTTTGGATCATTTGGGATGGGTTGGTTGGAAGGGGTTGGGTGGTGTTCGCCTGAGTTCAGTTGGATTGGATGGGGTGGGTTTGGATCATTTGGGATGGGTTGGTTGGATGGGGTTGGGTGGTGTTCAGTGGATTGGCTTGGGCTAGATAGGAGGGGATTCAGCAGGGATGGGTTAGTTGGCTTGGGCTGGGTTAGCTTTGGCCTGGCTCAGTTGGATGGGATATGGTAGAGTTGGATTAATTTGGGATGGTTTGGTTGGATTGAGTTGGGTAAGGCCAGGGGCAGCTGGATTGGGTAGGGTAGGGTTGGATTCAGTAGGGATGCATTGGTTTGCCTGGGTTGATTTCACAGAGGGTTTGGATTGGGTTTGGTTAGGGTGGGTTTGGTTAGCAGGGATGGGTTCAGTTTGACTGGATTGGCTGGATAGGGTTGGGTTGGGGGGGTGGGTTGAGTTCAGCTGAATTGGGTTAGGCTGGATTGGGTTCAGCTGGATTGAGTTAGGTTTGGTTCAGTTGAATTGGATTGGATTGGGTTGGGTTGAGTTCAGTTGGATTGGGTTAGGTTGGGTGGGGTTCAGTTGGGCTGTATTTGCTTTTGTTTGCATCAGTTTCTCATTTTCTTTTAAAGGGATCAGCAGCTTTCATCACCTGGGACATGACTCCACCCCACCAAACCTGTCCTGCCCAGTGAGCACATACAGGACCTTCACCCTTGGCTTCAGGGACACCATTACCAGACTCACCGCATGCGCATCACCTTAACTGAGAGCTGCATGCACCCCACCTGCACGGCCACCTCTCCTCTCCTGCACCCAGATGTCCCCCAGAGACCCTCCGGAGGTGCCCCACGCTGCGATCAGTGACATGAGACCGATCAAGGCCGTGGTGAGTAACGTGATACAGAGCCTGCACCGCCAGCTGTTCCGTGCCATTGTCTTCAAGGGGGTTCGGTATCAGCTGCATTAATAGTTAATTTAAACTCATGCAACTGGAGCTGCAGCTCGCTGTGGAAGGCTTGGCATAGGCTGGGCTGTGCATTATGTATGGGAGCAGTGGCCCGGCCATGTGGCCAGAGGAGTCTTGGAGAGGCAAGAGGGAAGCGAGTCAGGCTGCAGTCATCTCTGCATGCTCAGTCAAGGAACATCAGCTTTTAACAGGCACGTAGGTGTGTAAGGTACAGTGTGACAAGCCAGGTTTGTGGTGAGTTTAAGTGGACCTGTCTCTCACCTCAGTGATCTTCACTTCTCAAGGATATTTCAAGGCCAGGTTGGACACAAGGGCTTGGAGCATCCTGCTCTAGTGGAAGGTGTCCCTGCCCATGGCAGGGGTTGGAGCTGGATGAGCTTTAGGGTCCCTTCCAACCCAAACCAGTCTGGGATTCTGTGTGTAAACCCCCGAGCTCCACCACACTCTGGTCACTGGAGTCCTCCAGCAACAAGGTCAGAAGCCAAAGGCTTCCCGTGATAAAACCAGTTAGCTCATTAAATGCCTGGGATGGCTGGAAAAGCATCTTAAACTGTGTCTCCACTTGAGAAGTTCTGTGCGTTTCAAATGCAGATGCAGCTCCCAATTTAAACAAATTCCATAGGTACAAATCAAGTCCCAGGGGTGCAAATCCTTCCCTGCCTCACACTTTTACCACCCGTGGGTTGCCCCAGACTGACTGCATTTATCCAGACAAAATGGGAGAGAGGGATCAGAGCACGGTGCCCACATCTCCCAGCCCATTGCAGTGATAATGTCCATCTTCCTTACAGCAAGCACAAGTCATTTCATTCCAGGCTAACGGAGATGGGACGTGCCACACGTACTGATTTCCTCGTGGCCGTAAACCAAACCTGCAGCACCTTATTTCTGTTGAACCCCGGGTTTAAGGCGACACAGGGACGGCATGGAACAGGCTGTATGTAGCGTGCTCTCCAGCAGACTTTTCCCATGTCTGGATCTCATTTTCCAGGCTGAGTGGGGACGCATGTCACCGGGGGCGAGAGCTCCTCATTGAACGAGGAATTAAGGAGTTAAACATCCTCCTTCTCCTCGTCCCCTCTTAAAACCAGCGAGGATCGGGCCCTCGGGATGCGGAGGCGGAAGGGAAATAAAAGGAGCTGCCTGGGGTTTGCATGGGGAGAAGGCTTGGCCGAGAAGAGCCGAGCGCAGCCGAGTAGTGACGAGTAGAGCCGAGGCGGACCGGGACGAGCCGATCGGAGCCGCTCCGCTCCGCTCCGCCCCTCCCCGGCCGGGGCGGTCCCGGTGCTCCCGGCCGCGCAGCCGCCGCTCGTCCCCCCGGCCGGGACCGGGAGCAGCGGGGCCGGGCGGGCGCATGCAGGGCGCGGCGCGGCGGCGGCCGTTCCCGGCGGCGGCCCCGGGCTCCCCGCAGCCCGCAGGGCCGCTGTACCCGGGCAGGTGAGCGGAGGGGGCGGCGGGAGGGCACGGAAACGGGACCCTCCTCTTTGTTCCCCCCCCGTTCCCCGCCTCCCCCAACCCATCCACACCCCCCCTCCCCGTGCACCCTGCCCCGTGCTCCCCCATCCCGGGTACCAGCCCCATCAGGATGCTGCGGGAGTCCCGGGGGGTCCCAGCCGCACGGAGCAGTTCCCCCGCTCAGCCGTGCCCGGCGCATCCTGACTTACCTGGATCCCCCCGGCTGGTCCGGGATCCTCATCCGCTTCCAGGGAGCCGCAGCTCTCCCGGCTCGTCCAGGTACCACCATCGCCTGCATCCATCGGGATTGGACCGTTGGAAACACAAGTTCGTAGCTGATCCAGTCTGGGCACCACAGGAGAGCGTTTCCTCCACTTTTCCCGTAGGGAGGTGAAGGTCCGGTGGTGCTGGAGCGTTATTTGATGTAAAGACCTCAGCAGGGTTGGATCAGGCCTCACTCTGCAGAGGATCAGAGTGGGAGATGAAGGTGGTAGCGCGTGCAGAGCATCCCTGTGCTCCAGTACCACCGGGCAGCGATGCATGTTTAGCACTTGGAAGTGCCACAGGAGTTGGATTCTGCTTTGTCATGCAAAAGTTAAAAATAGTTGCACTTAATTCAGCACTTAAGCTTTTCATCCTGCTTTTGTGCTCACTTCCCACCCAGGAGCTGTCTTACGGGGATATTCCAGACTGTATTGACAACACTTTGCCTTTCCATACTGCCTCCTACTCTCCTTCACCTCTCAGTTTTGTTATTTCACAGCTCCCAAAGCCTAGATACGCACCAGCAGCCAGGGAAGCCCAGGTTTGGGGTAGGGATGCAGACCTGGAGGCTGCTCCCTTCCTCCTCGGGAACCTGTGCTAGGTCTAAAGGCTGACACTGTCACTTCTGTCACTTCCAGGCATGGAGCGGTCAAGAGCGAGGACACCTTCAAGACCTCCCCGTTTCACTTGGATCTGTGGTTCTACTTCACCCTGCAGAACTGGGTGCTGGACTTTGGGCGTCCCATCGCCATGGTGAGTGCGGCAGAGGCTGCCACTGCTCCACTTCCTGTCGGCTTGTGTAGGGTGGAGGGCAGGGGGACAGAGCCAGGGTGGGCTCCCTTGAGGAGCTGGCCTCGAGACAAGGACTGCTGCCATGTACTGGTGTAACTGGTACCAAGCGTGTTGTTCCAGTCATGGGGCAACTGGGATTCCTGCTCTTATAGAATGGGTTAAAGCTCCTTCAGCTCCAACCCCTGCCACGAGCAGGGATCCCTTCCACTGGAGCAGCTTGCTCCAAGCCCCTGTGTCCAACCTGGCCTTGAGCACTGCCAGGGATGGGGCAGCCGCAGCTTCTCTGGGCACCCTGTGCCAGCGCCTCAGCACCCTCACAGGGAAGAGCTTCTGCCTAAGAGCTCATCTCAGTCTCCCCTCAGGCAGGTTAAAGCCATTCCCCTTGGCCTGTCCCTACAGGCCCTTGTCCCGAGCCCCTCTCCAGATTTCTTGTAGCCCCTTTAGGCACTGACTGAGGTGTAAATACCCCCACTTCCAGACTGTGTTTTTAGGGATGCTCACTGCAAGAAGACACCCAGCTCCGTTACTAACAGCTACATGAAGCCAAGCTGCCACTTAGCAAGCGGCAGCAATCCCAAGCAAGGATTTTCTCTCTCTTTCAGCCAGCAGTGGGGCTGTAACCACGAGCTGGGTGGTGGGGATGTGCTGATGTGCTTCTCTTCTCGCCCTTCCTCAGATAATCCTACCTTTGGAGTGGTTCCCTCTAAACAAACCGAGTGCTGGAGATTATTTCCACATGGCTTACAATGTCATCACGCCTTTTCTTCTGCTAAAGGTAAACTTGGGGTGCAGCTCTTGGGTTTGTTGGGGTTTTTGATACTAGTGGTTGTAAAACCAGGGCAAACACCACAGTTTTGGAAGGGCTGAGAGTGTGCTTGGAACTTGTGGTGTGAATGGCAAAGGAGTTGTGGTGCCACCTTTTACAGGGCAAGGCAGTGACCGTCTGAACACAACTCTGTTGCCTGCATATGCAAAGCAAATTGCTTCCCCCGGGAATTCTGCATTCCAGAGGAATCAGAGCCCTTCTCCCTGCCTGAACCACAGCATGGTTTTAAGTCAACATCCGTGCCTTAAAAGACCTTTTGAGTCAGCTGGAACTGGAGCAGATTTTCTCAGTTGCTCACAGCTTAATTACACTTGCTCTTTGACATTAGAATTGTAGCTTTAGCTTGAATTCCTCTTGCTTCAGCTGCCAGGCACTGGCTCCTATAAACCATTTATAAGGTTAAAGACTCTCCTGTCGTTAGAAATCTCCTTACATTAAATACGCAGGAGCCACAAGATAGGAGAAAGCAATTATAAATTAGCTAAAAATTGAATTGCATCCTAAGATGTAAATGTTTTTCTCTCTCCTGAGCCTGGCTGGGGGACTTTAAATGCCGTTGTGGCCAAAAAGGAGCAGGCAGGATTCGGCCCTTTGGGGGATGTGGAAGCTCTGCAGCTCAACGTGACCCATTCCAGTCTGACCCAGCCAATGCTGAAGCTTCGCATTTGCTGTCCTGGGCTCTCCCAGCAGCACAGCACGAGGGGTTGGTCCGTAGGAAAACCCATTTGTTATTCAGGATGCGTTCCTGTGCCCAGTGTCCCCTTGAAGGACACGTCCCATCGTCCTCCAGCAGCAGACGAGGGCTCTCCTGCTCCTCGTCCTCCCTGGCTGCTCTGCCGCTCGTGCAGCGGTTGCAGAGAAAGGAGAGGTTAAGCCTCAAAATGAAATAGAAATAAGGAGCTTTTCGCTGTTGATGGAGGGCTGCAAAGCTGCTTTGGCAGCAGGGAGGTGGGAGGCGAAGGTGGCCCCGGTTCATCCTGGGCTGGGCTCATGCACGTCCCCTCACTGCGTTCCTGAGGCTGATTCGGTGTCACCCCCCCCCCAGTTCCTGACCCTCTTGAGCTGGGATTCGCATCCTTTGAGGTCTTCCCCAAAAGAAGAGCTCCTTCATAGAGACAGGCTCCTGCTCCTCATCCCCAGCCAGGCCTGCAGGAGATTAGCCCAGGCTCCAGGTAGCACGGGGCTCCCACCAGCCTCACGTGGATGTCCCTGCCTCCACCCACAGTGAGCAGAGCAGATGTTCAGAGGTTGCCTCAAGCGGTTTTGCTGGCACTCAGGTATTTCTAGACTGAGCTGAGCTCTTAGGCAGAAGCTCTTCCCTGTGAGGGTGCTGAGGCGCTGGCACAGGGTGCCCAGAGAAGCTGTGGCTGCCCCATCCCTGGCAGTGTTCAAGGCCAGGTTGGACACAGGGGCTTGGAGCAAGCTGCTCCAGTGGAAGGGGTCCCTGCCCGTGGCAGGGGTTGGAGCTGGAGGAGCTTTGAGGTCCCTTCCAACACAAACCAGGCTGGGATCCTACAGAATGCAGAGGTGAGTGCGATTCCTGCAGGAAGACAAAAACCAAACCCCAAGCAGTTCCCCACGAGTCCTTTGGAAACCAGTCACTGGGGAGTTACAAAGGAGCAAGCGTCTCTTAGCCAGGGGAGTCAAGTGTGTGGCTGAGTGCTGCTGGAGGCTCTCCCTGCCACTGGAGGGCACAGCCAGCCTTCCACATGCATAGACCCAGCCTTCCTCCAGCAGAGGAACTGAGGAAACCGGCTGCCTTTTTGTTTCTCATTAATCGGGTTTGATCTCGTCTGGTGAAGAAATTGCTCCGAGTGCTCCCTTAGAAGTACTGGGTCACTGATTTGATCTCTTCATTGACTCGAGTTGAGGGTTTGCTTTGCAGAAAGGGCATAAAACCAGAGGTTTATAGTTGCAAACAGGGATAAAGAGTGGACACAAACCTGGAAGCCTTGTAGGCTGCTGGAAACCTGCCTGGGATGCGTCTGTGGAAAGCCTCCATCAGGGAGGCTCATGCCGATGTGCCTGTGTGGCTCTCCCCATGGCAGGACTGTGTTGTCCCTGCAAGGTGCTGGCCACCAGAGCTCACATCTGCAGCAGCACAACCTGCAGCTCTCCGCAGGCCCTTCCCTCGTGTTTTGGGGTGATTTTTGCCAAGCACCGTAAATTCAGGGTGGGCAGAGCCTGTCCCATGTCTCTGCAGGTCCCACCGCGCTCTTTGACACCTCTCTGTGCTTTTAGCTCATCGAGAGATCCCCCAAGACCTTACCGAGATCCATGATCTACGTCAGCATCATCATGTTTGTCATGGGTGCCAGCATCCACCTGGTCGGAGACTCCGTCAACCATCGCTTGATTTTCAGTGGCTACCAGCACCATCTGTCTGTAAGAGAGAACCCCATCATCAAGAACCTGAAGCCAGAGACGCTGGTAAAGAGGCTGCTTTCCACAAGCACTTAGCCAAAACCACGTTGATTGCTTGGTCTTATGTAAGAGCCTCCTGTTCCCTCTGCCCTTCTAAAGCTCTTTGTTGTGTTGCAGATTGATTCCTTTGAGCTGCTGTACTACTACGATGAATATTTAGGTCATTCGATGTGGTAAGCGACTCCGGCTTCCGAACGTGACGGGAGGGAGGGCAGATGTGAGCTGATCAGAGCTTAATGGGGGAAAACACAAAGGCCAGCTGCTGATTGCTGGCTGGGGGTGATGTGCTCGGCACCAGAGTGATCACAGTGGATCTCTCCCTTGGGAAATCACCCCATTTCCCCTGGTTTTGTCTCTGTCTCAGTGATGTTTCTAGGATGCGGCCGTTGTTGGACAGCCATAGGGATGGTTTGTCAAACCATTGGCTGTCATCTCCCACGAGATGAGGCTCGAGCCCTTTATTCACTCCCCTCCTTCACTGTGCATCCTCCAGCGAGAGGAGAGGGCAGGATTGCTCTCAGAGCCAGACCTGTAACAGAGAGCGCTTGGCCACAGTGATCCAGGAAGCTCAGTTAGGGTCTGATTTCAGCGCTGTTGCCCCAGGCTGATCCCAGAAATGCTTGTTCCAGCTGGACAATGGGCTTCATCCAGCCTCACGCCTACCCAGGGGCAGGAACACAGGCAGTGCCGGAGGTGTCCATGCCCTGCTGCTCTGCCTACACCAGACACCCCAGAAGGGTCTGTTCCTTTATGCACTGCCAGATAGTCCTGGGGCTGCTCAGAGCAGGGGGAAATCCCTCGCCATGAGGCTTTCCCAATTTATTTGCTGTTCCTGGAATGCTGAGAAGCAGCTAAATGCTGTTCTTTTACATTACAAAGGGCTCAGAGGTTACTGAAAGCCTGGTCCCCATCCTGCATTCCTGGCTCGTGCATGGTTCGGATTGAGGGGGGGGCAGGGGTTGAAACGCTCCCCAGGCTCACACCAGTGATCAGAGCTGTTTGTGTGTGCAGGTATATCCCTTTTTTCCTGATCCTCTTCATATACTTCACCGGCTGCTTCACCCCTGTTGAGGAGGAGAGCAGGATGCCAGTGGCTGCCTTGCTTCTGATGGGGCCCAGCAGCCTTTATTACTGGTAAGTGGCTTCTGCCTGCTCTGGATGGGTCAGGGATGAAGATGGAGTGGCCCAGAAATACCAGAGGCAGCCCCACAGTGTGCAGGGAGGGCTTATGCCTTCCCCAGGGCTGAACTTGCTGCAGTTTCTGCTCTGCAGGGCTGGAAAATCAAATTAAATCAAATCATATCAAATCCCATTGATATTTGCAGCCACTTCAAGCCTTTACAAGCTGGGACGAGTTCAGGGTCACCCATCAGCACTCCCATCCCTGCTTGGGATGCTTCTTCAACCGCAGCTGGTCACATTGTGACTGCTGGAGCTCCATGGTATTTGCTGTCTCTCCCCCTTCAAAGGCTGCCCTTTGCTTCCCTGATGATTTTGGGGTGCCTGCAGCTCATCCAAGCGGTCTCAGCTCACTGGTGGCAATGGGGATGCTCTCACCGGTGTCCAGACGTCTCGCACAGAGCCCAGGCCATGCGGGTGCTGCTCAGGCACTACCCCCTCCTCTCGCCCTGCGGGTCCCCAATAGCCTTTTGAGAGAGGTCTTATTTATTTCCCATTCTCATTAGCCTCCTCTTCCCAAAGGGGTTCCCTGATGGCAGCCAAACAGCTTCCCATTCATCTCTGGAGATGAGGCTCTCTCTCACCCGTGGCTTTGCCCCCTGCCAGGGCTGCTTTTATACAGTAAATTAAGTTCTGATAGTCAAAATCATCAGCATCATTTGGTCAGTGCCCAGTTCCCCCAATGCACTGCCTTTAACTCCATCAGCACGAAGCTCTGCCTGCTCAGGACAGGCTGCTGCCAGATACACAGGGATTTGGGGGCTAAATAAGCACAACATCCATGGGACAGAACCAGAGTCTGGCTTTGAGTCTGCTGTTGAGCATCCCAAAAACGGAGCCCAAAATCCCATTTCTCTTCATGAAACCCATACGGTTGTTAAATCCCTGATAAAGTGAAGCCAAACCACAGTTAAAAGCTGGCAGAAGGCAGCAGAGCTTTATGGGATGGAGAGCAGGAGAAGGGGAGATGCTCGCTCCGGGCAAGGCTGGAAGTGCCATGTTCTCCATGGGAGCACTGATGGCATGGGTGTCTTTGCTTTGCAGGTACCTCGTGACCGAGGGCCAGATCTTCATCCTCTACATTTTCACTTTCTTTGCCATGATGGCTTTGGTGATGCACCAGAAGCGCAAAGGACTCGTGCTGGACAGCAATGGGCTTTTCCTCTTCTACTCCTTCATCATCACGCTGGTCCTCATTGCCCTTTGGGTGGTTTGGCTGTGGAATGACAAAATCCTCAGGAAGAAGTACCCCGGTGTGATCTACATCCCCGAGCCGTGGGCGTTTTACACCCTGCACATGAGCAACCTCCACCCAGCAAAGGAAAGTTTTTAAGTTTTGATATTTTAGAGGGATTTGGATTAAAAAAAAAAAAAAAGAAATTTAGTTTTTCTAAGTAGATGCGTTTCAAATAAACTCCTGACCAACACGAGCTGCACAAGGCGTGAGTCAGCCAGGGACGAGGGGAGAATGGTCCCTGTGACTGAAAGCCGGGCTGTTTAAAGGGGTGGTGGCAGGGATGCAGCATCCCAGCCCCGCAGTGGTCCAGGTACCACCACTGCCACCCCAGGAGCATCCCGGCCTTTAACAGGAGTCAGGGATTGCAGGGAGAGCCCTCATCCTCCCCATGTCTTGGCACTGGGAGTCGCATCCGCTGTTCCCATGTTGCTCCCAGGTGAATGAAGCACGCAGGGAAGGGGCAGAGCTGCCCTACTTGGATCCATGTGGTGGCTCCTGGCTGTCAGTGCTAGGGTTCAGCCCTCATTGCTGAGTGCAGACACAGTGCAGGAAGGGCCTGGCTGGTGGCAGAAGGACCAATTCCCCATGAATGCAACCCAAAAGGGCATCCATGGGGCAGGGGGTGAGGTCCAGCACCCGGTGGGGTCTGTTCCCACTTGTCACTTCTCCAGGCTGAGGTGATGGAGCCGAGCCCTGCACCTCCAGCTGCATCCCTGTGATGGGTTATGTCTGTGGCGTTTGTATTAGAGCCCGGTGTGACTGAATTCAAGTGGCAGAATTGGAAAGCCATCAGCAAAGCACAGCAAATAAAAGCACTTGGTAAAAGCTGAGTGACTCTGGCTGCTCCCTGAAGCAGCTCTGCCCTTTGAAAGGAGACTCTTGAGGTTTAAGGACCATGAACACCTCACTGTAACAGAGCAGGGTCCGCCCTGGGAAGGGCTGGTCCATGCTGCAGTGGTCACTGTGGCCACTAAATACTCTGTTCTTGGGTCTGGATCTCCACAACCTGGCATCGGGTACCTCGTCCCCTCTCACATGTGCTGACCCTGCTGCTGGGTTTCCTTTTGGGATAGTTCCAGCAGCAGCAGATGCAGAGGGGCTCAGCACCACCCACACCACTGCCTCAGCTCTCCTGATAGGGTCAGGATGGGACAAAATCAGATGCATCCATAGCACTTGCTTTTCAGTGGCGTGAACATCAGCGGGGTGGCAGCAGCAGCGCAGTGCTGGGAGGCACCAGAAGACGTGAGCAGGGCTGTTGGTCCGGGCTGGTCCAAAAGCACCCAGGTTAAACCTCAGAACTCTGTTTCACTGCAGCAGCATCCCCTCGCTGTGTCTGCAGCAAGACCTGGCAGTGCTGGAGACGTCGGATCCAGGCCAATGAATAACACTGCAGACAATGGGGAGCTTTAAATCCCTTACAAACCCTTCCCCTCCCTCCTGCCTGGTGCCCCAGCTCAGGGCACAGTGACATGGCCAGCAATGCCCAGCACCGAGCCCAAAGCACCTCCTGCTGCTGCTGCCACCACCAAACCCGTGCAGCAGCAAATGCCCCTGACCCATCCCCAGCAGCCACCATCGGGCTGGATTTGTGCCCCAGCAGCAAAGCTTAGCGCAAGGTGTGCAGCTATCGGGGATCACTGAACCCTTCGTGCCGCATGAGCCCATCTCCATCCAGCCCGGCCCCAGCACCCCTAAACCCCGACCCAGGGAAGCTCTCACCCCTCTCCTCGGTCCCATCTGAGGCCTTGGGAGCGCCGTTATCCCCATGGCACGTGAGCGGGAGCCCGGCAGGGATCAGGTCTCGTAGCCATGGCAGCGGGGTATTTATTACAGCCTCTCTCCACCCCGGACTTTAGCCCTTAATCAAGTAGGAAAGCAGGAGCAGGCGCCTCCGAGCCCCACGGGCAGCGTTGGACACGAGGAGGAGCCCCTAAATAATGGTGAGTGAAGCGTTTGGGCTGATACAACCCCCCCACCAGCACCACCACTCATTCCCATCTGGATTTTAAAGCCGGTTTTCCTGTTCCCCTTTCCATGCTCCAGGCAAAATTCCTGTCCCAGGATCAGATCAACGGTATGTGTGGGCTTGGTCTGGGTTTGGTTGTTTCTTCCTATTAGCAAGATCAGCTTAAACATGTGTATACATATATACATATATATATGGATGGATAGATGTGATTTGTTAAGTTTGTGCCTATACAAATGGCACTCACTCTGAGCTCGTGCCCCCCAGGCACCTCCAGCGTGCCTCTTTGCCCTGAAACCAGAGAAATCTCCCCAATTCTAGCACAGTGCTGGGACCTGACCCCCTCCCCACATACTCACCCACTGCATTGCATTGGGACCAGCAACCTCCCAACCCCATGAACCCCCCCCAGCCCCGGCCAAGCAGCAGCAGGGACCAGCACTTGCAGTGCTGGGGTTTCCTGTCCGATGGGAGCGAAGGTGGGAGAGGAGGAAGGAGGCTGCAGGAAGTCACTGGGAGGCACCAGGGCTGCGATGGGAAGGGTTTGACAGGGAATGGCTTAAGCCATAATAAAGAGTATTAATGTAAACCTGATCATCTGCAGTGGCCTTGGGAGGAGGCAGGCAGGGCGGGGGGGGGGCACAGCACCCATAGGGCACTCAAGCCTGCAGTAGGGTGTAGAGACAGCCTGGAGAAGAGACGGCTTCTTAAGGGGGGACCTTAGAGCAGCTCCAGTGCCTGAAGGGGCTGCAGGAAACCTGGAGAGGGGCTTTGGACAAGGGATGTAGGGACAGGCCAAGGGGAATGGCTTGAACCTGCCCGAGGGGAGACTGAGCTGAGCTCTTAGGCAGAAGCTCTTCCCTGGGAGGGTGCTGAGGCGCTGGCACAGGGTGCCCAGAGAAGCTGTGGCTGCCCCATCCCTGGCAGTGTTCAAGGCCAGGTTGGACACGGGCTTGGAGCAAGCTGCTCCAGTGGAAGGGGTCCCTGCCCGTGGCAGGGTTTGGAGCTGGAGGAGCTTGGAGGTCCCTTCAACACAAACCAGTCCAGGATTCCTCCCTTAAGCCTCCCGCCCTCAGCATCCTCTCCCACCCCACAAAGTGCTCCCAGCACCATTCTCCACGTGCAGCAGCCTGACTTCACTCTCAGACCTGCTCCGTTAGGCTGAAGGTCCCCCCTCAGCTCCGCTATTCCCAAGCCTGCCTTTGGCACTTACCCAGGGTGGTGTGGTCCCCCCCATCCATCACCCTGAAACCAGACACTCCGCAGCAGACACAATATCCCTGCTGGAACCCGGCCGGGCCACGGGGGAGGAGGCGTCAGCGGCGGATCCGTGTCCTCTGGCAGGGAATAACGGCTTTGGGTTTTAATTAGAGTTCAAGGAGTGTTTTTCCCTCTACGACAAGAAACAAAAGGGGAAGATCAAGGCCTCGGACCTGCTGGCAGTGATGCGGTGCCTGGGAGCCAGCCCCACGCCGGGGGAGGCGCAGAGACACCTCCACTTGCACAGGATCGGTGAGTGCAGCCCATGGGTAACACGTGGAGGTAAAACATGGGTAACGCGTGGAGATCGAACATGGGTAACGCGTGGAGATCGAACATGGGTAACGCGTGGAGATCGAACATGGGTAACGCGTGGAGATCGAACATGGGTAACGCGTGGAGATCGAACATGGGTAACGCGTGGAGATCAAACATGGGTAACGCGTGGAGATCAAACATGGGTAACGCGTGGAGATCAAACATGGGTAACGCATAGAGATCAAACATGGGTAAAGCGTGGAGATCGAACATGGGTAACTCATAGAGATCAAACATGGATAAGACATGGATGAAACAGATGGGGAAATGCAGCTTCCCTGTGGTCTGGAGGCTGCCTGGAGTCCCACAGGGAACAGCCTCCCCCCCAGGTGAAACAGGCAATGCAAAGCAAGAGCAGTCACCAAAGCCTATGGTCTGATGTGATGGGAACAAAGTCAAATCAGTGCACGGGTTAAACCAGTGCCATTGGAAAAGCTTCAAGGCATTTATATTGATTGTGGATTTTGAGGCTGGGAACCTGTCCAGTCCAAGCAGCAGAGGTAGAAGAGCACTGAAAGACATTCATGTGCAGGTACACAAATGAATTCAAAGCACAGGACAAAGAGCAAAGAATGGGCTGGATTAAGAATGCTGGGTGCTAGGTCTGGCATAGACCTTATGCACAGCAAACCCGGACACACAAGTGCTCTAAATGGGTTTTAGGGCAAGAGAAACTCCCCAGGTATGGTCCATCCTGGTCCAGACCAGAGCCAGGCAAAAGGCGCCCCAGGAAAGGGGGAAAGAGGACGGGGATGCTCAGGGCAGGATCCACACCACAAAACCGAGCCATTCCTAAGGGATCTCCTCTTATTTTTCCAGACAAAAACGCGGAGTTGGATTTCTCCACCTTCCTCAATATCATGTACAGGCAAATGAAGCAAGAGGAGCCCGAGAGGGAAATCCTCACTGCCCTGTCCATGATAGACAGGCAGAAGAGAGGCATCATCACCGTCTCGGAGCTGAAAGCCAAGCTCACCCGACTAGGCGAGAAGCTCTCCGAGGAAGAAGGTATTTTGCAGTTCAAAGATGTATTGAATGCTCCTCATCTGATTTCCCTCCTGACTTCCCTCTGGGAAAGGCCCTGTGCCAGCAGGAGGTAGCACACCCGAGAGAAGGGATGTCCCCCCCATCACACACACAGTGTCCAGGGCACCGGCGCATCGCATCTCGCTGTTGAGTCCACCCCACCAGCACCAGTCTCACAGCCACACAATGAGCTTGTGCCTTCATTTAAAAGGCTTTTCCCACATAAAACCAGAGCCCCCAGGGGAGCCCAGACACACACAGAGCAGGGAGCACCCCCAAAGCCAAAGAGAACCATTAGCACCATCAACTCTAATTAGACTCATGTGAGGACAAAGTCTCTCTGCTGTCATCAGCCTTTAGCCGCACCACAATGGCCAAGCAGAGATGCTGCGTCTTGCAACCCGGATGCCTGTTAACCCAGAGACCTCTTCCCTTGCTGGAGCTGCTCCCTGGGATGATGATTTATCACAGAGGTGCTCTATTTAGTGTTCAGGTTGGACACAGGGGCTTGGAGCAAGCTGCTCTAGTGGAAGGGGTCCCTGCCCGTGGCATGGGTTGGAACTGGACGAGTTTAAGCTCCCTTCCAACCCAAACCGGTCTGGGGTTCTATGATTCTAATGGCTTAGCCTGTGTAAGATAACATTTTAAGTCAGGCAGCTGCTGTCAGCGCCAAGGAGTTCCCGAAGCCGGAATGAAAAGCATCCCACTGCTCCCAGGTGCCAACTGCACAGTTACCACTTCTTCAGATGTGTTTTCAGAGAGCCTCAGAGCTCCAGCTGAGATACTCTTCCTTTTCGAACATTAAAGGCCCACCACCAAGTGTCACGCAGATCCACTTCAAGTTGGGCACACCATGTGGATGAGCATTTAGCCTGGTCTAAATTGACTAGGGGCAGGTCTGTTACCCAGGCCAAATAAGCCACCAGAAGCAATTAAAAGGTGTTTTAGACTAAATTTGTGAATCTTTTCCATGTGGGTATCAAGGAGATGGGCACCTCTGCTCCAGAAAGTTGAACTGGGAGATCGACATCCGAGTGTGAACTGGAGATAGTTCAGAACTCTCCGGGACGGTAGCAGAACTGATCCCAGAACTAACAAAACGGGTTTGAAACCCAAATCCTGCACTGCTGCTCTTGTGAAGAACACAGCACCTGTGCCATCTGCCTCTCCAACCCGTGGTTTTCTTCCCCTCTTTCAGTTGATGACCTGCTCAAAGAAGCCAAAGTTGGACCAAACGGAACAATCAGGTATGAAGAATTTGTCCACAAGATTTGCCTTCCAACAGTCGACTACTGAAACTCAGACCAAGAGATTTGGTAAGAGCAGAACCTGAGGCTTACTTGACTTCAATTTCTCCTACTTATTACTTGGACTTGGGAATCATCATTTGCCTTTAAAATCCCTTATTATGCCTTCACAACTGTGCTTACACTCACACAGGATCCCACCCCGTTCCTGAAGGAATGCTGTCACCAAATGTGAGCTGTTATTTGAATAAACTGCATCTCGCATCCCTTGTGTAACGTGTCCTGCTCAAGAAGCAGTAGCTAAAACAGAACAAATTAAAACTCATAACATCAAAAATGACTTTTAGAATGCATTTAAGTACAGATTGTGGCGTAAACGGGAAGTTGCAGTGAAGGTCTCACAGTGACAGCGTCCCAAGAAGTCAGCATCACCACAGCCATTTCCTGCTTCCACACCCCCAAGCTCAGACAGAGTCTTTTGGGTAGGGATTCCCCTGGAAGCTCAACTGTGCACCGACAGTGGTAAATCCAGTGCAACTGTGCACAGCTCCTTGGATCCAGTGCATGATCCCATCAAGTCACCAGCCGCATCCCTGCTGGCTGTCCAGAGCATCACAGACACGCAGCACCAATCCTCTGCTCCCCCCCACCAGTGATGCTCAGCAGAGGACCACTTCCCATTCTCCAATCTCAGCAATGCCCTACAATCACCACCTCCTTCTTCCTCTCCCACTCCTCCAGCACACAGGATCTGTCCTGTCCTGCCTCTGTCCCGTTACTTATTAAGGCACAGGATCTTCAGCACCAAATCTCTGCGCGGTGAACCTGGTTTTGAGGCAACCCACTGCCGATGCTGTGCTTGGTAAACGTATCCGTCACCAAGCTCGGGGCTATCCGCAAGGACACGCTCCCAGAGGCAGCCTGGCAGGGAAGAACAGGGCCGGGGAATTCAGCTTCTCTACAGCAGGGAATCTCACCCATCTCTCCTGGTGTTAAGTGATGAAAACCACTCTGACCCAGAGCGGTTATGGCTGGTCTCACTCCGCCTGGACCTTGGTAGCCTTAGTTAAGGTCCAGAGACCCTCGCAGGAGATTTAGGAGCACATACAGCAGATCCTCTCTGGAGTCGGTCAGAAACCCACACAGAGACCATCACGCAGAAGCAGCCACATGCTGGAAAAGGCCATGGTCCTGTGGGCCTGCAGTGGCTTCTCCCCATGGGAGGCCCTTCCCTCCCCTCCTTCCCTGCTCCAATGCCAAATCTTGGCCACTGAAGCAACCAACGCATCCTTTGCTCTACCTGTGAGCTCATCAGCAGTTAAATCATCACAACCATAGCATACACACTGCATTTATCCCCTGCTGAGGCATGCTGCATTGCCAGACCACGGAAAGCAGCATCACCCAGGGCTGACACACAGAATCAAACAGGACTGTTAGTACCACAAATTTGGTTAGAAACTGCAAAAATAAAACCCCAAACTGAATTATGAGCCAGGTTGGACACAGGGGCTTGGAGCAAGCTGCTCCAGTGGAAGGGGTCCCTGCCCCTGGCAGGGGGTTGGAACTGGGTGAGCTTTTAGGTCCCTTCCATCCCAAACCATTCTCTGACATGAAATCTTAACTCTTCCAAATCAGTGTCTCCGTAAGGCTAAGAATTATTCTTATGGAGTATTATATGGGGGGGGAAAAGGCACAAAAGACTAAATGAGATGCTGAATGCTGTGCAAGGAATGGAAGCGGATCCAGGACGTCCCTCTCAGTCCTGTGTTTAAGACAAAGGGCAGTTTTGTGCCCACTCTCCCTTGATTCAGAGCCAAGCTGCAGAGCCTGCAGTTCTCACGGCAGCAGTCCCCAGCTAACCCAGTAAGCTCAGACTCAGACCCTGATATGCCAAGATGAGAAACCCTCTGAAGAGTGAAGGATTGTGCTTGGAGGGGAAATGAACTTTGCTCAGTGTAGAACTGACAGACCTTGTCATGCCTGTCTAATGCATCCAGCATCTTCTTACTCTATGGACAGAAAATAAACCCTGTTTCTCACAGTTAGCGTTGCAAGCAGCTCAGCACTCAAACACTCCAGATAACAGCATACAGTGAAACGG
Source organism: Pezoporus wallicus (assembly GCF_028554395.1). Taxonomy (NCBI): domain Eukaryota; kingdom Metazoa; phylum Chordata; class Aves; order Psittaciformes; family Psittacidae; genus Pezoporus; species Pezoporus wallicus. Next base: position 809,118 of record NW_026642428.1, on the reverse strand, counting down.
AGCAAAGATTCACCAACAAAACCAGCTCCGACCAACAGCAAAGGATCAGCTTCCCCATGGACCCCTCTTCCCACCCCTCACAGTTACTCCCAGTGTTTGGATACAAACCCCACCTACCTCACCACGGAGCCTTTTGGAGCTCTGCTAACAGCACGGAGGGAGCTCTGGCTGCCCACCGGAGCCCTTCCAACCCTCTGCTGTGGAGGCACCGGTGATGGAAGCGAGCGCAGACCTCGGCTGCTGTGAATAATCACCTTATGAAACACGGAGTGCATGCAGAAGCAGTTGTTTCCAATCTGCATCAATAACCAAATCACAAATGATCCAATGCACAGCTTAATACTTCCCTATTGGCCAGAAGAGCTGATGAACAAATCCTTCCCGCTGTAGACAGTATGAAAACTTGTGTGTCATGGGGACTGATGAGCTCAAAATCACTTTGGATTGCTCCAGAGTGGATCTGGGATCCTAACAGGGGGTCACCATCCTCTCCAGGTGGGTTCACCCTACCCAAATACAAGCAAACAGAACCCCCCCATTCACACCCACTCCAAAACCAAGCTGTAAAAGCTTGGAGAGACAATGCAGACAACATTCCATGCCACAAACCAACCGGAGGCAAAGCATCCCTGTCCAAAAGGGACCTTTGCAACTCATCAGCTCACAGAAAACACCCTCCTCTCAACCCCCCCACCCCAGTTTTCATTTCCCCCCAGGAAACACAACGTAACTGAATGCTTTTTATTACATCTAAAGATTTCTACATAAACAGGTAACATTCAATAGGTAAACCATTTTGTTTTTTCCAATGCATATAATAAATATTTTCACTTGGTACTTTTATACAAACTGACATTGGTCTACTATACATCTTTAAAAGCCGTTTACTGGTTTGGCATGCCGTATGGAAACTAAGAGAAAGTTTTAAGGCAATGAATGACAGCTTTTCAATTCATGGAATTAATGGTAATTTTAATATTCTGCTTATATACATTTTCCCTTTGTTAATTAGAACAATTAACAGCAGCACTTTCGGGGACCACCAGCAATTTTCCCTTGTTAGAAATCTAAGCTCTGTTTAAAAGGAGAAAAGAAAACTGGTTACACGGACAAAACAAACCCTTGTCTATTCAAAATGTGCTTAAACCCCTGAAAGGTTGAACTGCAGTGAAGAATTCATTTGTCAAACGTTCTCCTCACAGCCTCAGTGAGGGTCCAGCAGAGTCCAATGACAACCTACCAGTCATCCCACCCTTGAAAGGCTTTGAGTCCTTGCCATGGGGAGGAAGGGGCGAGCCTGCAGTCGCTGTCACATCTATTGTTATGGAAGTGCTACCAAGATCTTAACACATGGCCTAGGTTAGAGCACCTAAAGGATGGACCAGTAATGCCCTCAGAGCTTTCAAAGCCACTTCCACGCTGCTATTAAACAGCTGTGTGCTCATACCTGACACAAAACAGGCACAAGTGTGTGCACACCCCACCTCTCTGGTGGAAGAACTTGAGGACAAGAGGCCTCCAGGCTACGGATCACAGAAACTCTGCCACGGGCAGCGAAAGGAGCTCTGGATTGCTCTACAGCATCTCTGTTAATACATGAACTAATGGAGATCGAGTTTGGGAGTGACGTTCGCGTGGAACTTGTCGAGAACTCAGACTGAGACTTCTACCAAGCAATGTTAACTGTGGTCAGAGGCACAGAGAATTATCAGCAATAAAGAACACCCTAGCATGAAACAGGAATACTCACAAAGCATATGGGGTTAATACCACAAAGGAGGACTTCAGAACGTGTCTGTCCCTTCTTTGTAGAGCCATGAGGTTCAAAAACGTCACCGGTGAACTGAACAGCCTTCCTTCCCTGCGGGATAACTCGTGAGGAAACGGAAGTCGTCACCATCGGACCTTGCTTTCCAAAAGCTAAGCCAGGCTTAAAGACGCCGGATCCTGCGTTACCACACACCCGCCACGGTTCATTTCAGATGTGGGTTACCAAGGCTTTCATACCACTGTCAAAAGTGACACAAGCTGCTCCTCAGGTCCTCTTTAACAATACAGTCAATGAAACGTCGCCACCACCGTCAGCACAGCAGCCACCAGCTCTCCCAATGTCTCCTGGGTGGTTCCGAACCGGGGCCGCACACGCTCCCTGTTACACCGACAGCACTTGTACTCCAGGTTTACAAAGAGTATTACAGCAAAGCATATGCTCTGAAGTTACCAAGTTAGTATTCATGACTAAAATGTATGAGATATATTCCTAGTGTAGGTTTAATCACTTCAAAATCAGACTGAGTTTAAAAAATAAGTATTTCCCATTTTCTATCCTTTTATTTTATTTTTTTTTTAACTGACATTTAATAAATTATAAAATTGGTGTATGGTGAAATATATATATCAGCCAGATATGTATGAAATACACATGCATGGGAAAAACTATTTAACTCACTTTGAACTCACACACACGGATCTATAAATACATATATACACACACATATACATATAAACACAAACAGTTGTTTCCAAAATTCAAGTCAACTATTTAGTGGCAGAGGGATGCTGTAAAAACACTAAAAACGATTTGGATGCCACATAAGGTGAACCTCTCAAATAACCATACGACTGATCATACAGCAATACCTAATGCTACTTGGATTAAAGAGGGTTTTTTTTTCCTTTTTTCCTTTTTTTTTTTTTCCTTTTTTTTTCCTTTTTTTTTCTTTTTTTTCTTCTTTTTTTAATCAACACAAGAGTTTTCAGACAACTTCATAGGCAAAAGGTGGCCCTCGTCAATGCTCAAAGCAACTAACTGCAATCAACGGGTTTGGACATGAAAAGGTCAGACAAGAATCTGCTCACTGTAGTATTCCTTAACTCTCTCTTCCTGATAAACTTGTTACCTGCACTTTCAACCAGCTATAAAAATAGTTTTCACACCAGAGGAAATATCTACTCTCTCTGACATGGACTTTGGGACACAAGAGAATTGCTTCCTTCCCTCCCCCTTCTCTTAACCTTAAAGAATCTCCTGAAAAACTGCACTCCAGCTATTTACACGTTTCACTCTTGAATAAGAACGGATCAGCCCAAGCGACCCATCGGTTCTCAAACAAAAAGGTTTTTCTACGTCATGCACAACTTAAAAGAACCCAGGGAAGTAAATTATGGCTCAACGTTCAACAGAAGTGTGCGGAAAACCCAGGGGGAATCAAAGGAATTACAAGGCCAGAAAGAGACAACGGAGTTTTGAAACCCACTACCCTAAGAGACTTCAATAGGTAGCAATCATTTGAGTACATGGGCTACAGGGTGGGGCTTTGCTATAGGGTTGGGTTTTGGTTTGAAAGACTCCCATCGAACACTGAGTATTCATTGTGATGGATGTGACCTCAGAAGACAGTGTGTACCAAGACCATTACTGGCTGCACAAACCATGCAATAGTGTGTGGGTATTGGTATTTTCATCCTGTTGTTGACGAGTTCACTTTGAAGCAGAAATCTGATCTACGGCAGCTAAAAGTAGGCTTCTCCAGCCAGAACAAGACAGGCCTCAATTCAATAGGCCGGTTACACACGCATGGCTAACTTTAAAGCACAAGCAGCTCCACAGATTTAAAACTGACACATGCTTAATAATTTGCTGAGTAGGATCTTAAGATATTTGACAAGGATTTCATAGTAAGTTCTTAGATACAAACCCCGACAGTCCAATGTGTCAATGCTTTCATCTGGGGCTAGAGTCTGTAAAAGTTCTCTGTCTTGTCCCACATAAGCACAGCTAAGTAAATTCCTCAGCCTGAGATTTTATTGAGTCTGGCCCTCAAGAATAATTGGTGCACTAATGAGCTTGTAACATGCTTGACTAAAGCATGGAATACAAAACGATCTGAAGAGAGGGTCACACAGAACCAGAAATGACCAAAACAAATCCCAAAAAGCCAAAGCCACTCCTGAAAGGCTCTGTTCTGTGAACAGAGGGGATGCTGTGGAACACTTTGAGTAGGGTTTCTTCCACTTGAAGCATAATGAAATCTGCACTAAGTGTGGGATGGGGGAACTAGATTCCACCACCAAAGGTAAATGACCCCAAGAGGAGAAAAACCCCTCTCATAAGTTTGAACTTTAAAAGTTCAGCTCCATTCCTGTTCATGTTACTGTGAAGAAAATAATGCCGTTTGTGTCCAAACTAGGGGGGGGGGGGGGGGGAGGAAAAATAACTCACATGACAAATGCACAGGTGTAAAATCTTCAGCATCCATAGAAATGAACTGAAGCTCCTTGTTTTTGTTAATTTTTTTTTGTTTTGTGTTTTTTTTTCTTATTTTTACCAGTGAGGCCATCTTAGGTTTATATACAAAAGTAAAACTGAAAATATACTTTTGTTCTCTGTACACATAAATTTTTTTCCCTAAAAAAGGAAAAAAACTTGTCTATGTTTCTAACAGAAAGTAAAACCAAGCACAAAGATTTCCTCAGACGAGTTCATGTATTCCAAAAATCAGTCCAACGAAATAATGTCTGGTATGATACCAAAGATGGACGCTGTGTCCGTGCTGCTCCTACTTGCAACTGGATGACCATGATTCTCTCGCAGGCTGTTGGAGGAAACAAGACTGCTGTTACTGCCACTATTGCTACCATTTGTGGCTGGCAGAGAACTGCTTCCTCCTGCATTTAGCTGATCGAGAAACATCTGAGATGAAGTGTATGGGAAAAAACGAGAGTGTAAAAGTTCTTGATCATCTGATGCAGAAACTGCCGCGGCTGCGGCGGCAAGAAGGGAGGTGTTGTAATGCTGGGGGGGGAAAAACAACATTTGCAAGTTACATTTCAGACACCACAGTTTTGATTCAGACCAGCACAAAAGAAGGTATTTGTAAGCTAAAGCTCTGACAGGTTCTGGGTATCACACCAGCCTGGCTACTCAATCGCTCTGTAAGGCAAGGACTGAGGCAGTGAACTTTTACCTCTGCAACCCTTCATTTCTGAAGCCAAAAGAAACTGGAAATACTAGTATCAGCAGGAACAAATGCTAGAGAGGTAACAGCATTGCAGGACACCCAAACCAGTAAAGACATGGTCAGCAGCAGCACTCTTACCTCTTCAGAAAATTCCCTGGTGGAAAAATTCCCCCAAATTCAACCCAACATTTTGCCATCCCTCTGCTCTGCTCAAAAGTCACAAACCAACCACAGCTGGTGAAACTATGTGCTTAATCACTGCTGGTGGAGGGAAGCATACTGCTGCGGAAAATGCATTTAGAAATAGCACCCTTAGTCCTGCTTGATGGCAGCAAGAGCTGTCCCAAGTTATGCTCTCTGCTGGTCAGCCCCTGAAAAGCAAGAACTGTAGCTATCAAGAATCAGGTTTTAAATACAACGTCTCTGCAGAGGAATTCTGCTCTGGATGTTTCTTTCCACTATGATCAAACATATGTGGGCTATTCTGCCTTGTTCCCCCACATTTATGCACCAGTATAATCGCATCGTATCAGTGCATCAGATTCTGCACTACTTGTTTCAGAATAATTCTCATACCTCTGTTTTACTGAATATCAAGATAGCTTCTCTGAATCCAAACTCTACAGTGCAGGCTCTGGTCTTAATTATGGGAAAGTATCCCTCTACAGTTAGTGCAATTCTCCTGCTTCAGCCTGCAGAACATGATGGGACCAAGGGCTTGTGAGCCAGCTCAGCCCCTTATTTTCTTGGAAGCACAGGAGGAAAAGAGACCAAGTGGGATCAAGCTGGCAATCACCACTTGCCAACCCAGGCTCCTTCTAGGGAAGGACTTCCTTAGCTCCCACAACTAGAGGAGCCAGCACCAATCTAGCACATTTCAGTAAGTATTTACAGAAAGGTGGCAAGCGTGGTCTGACAAACTGTCATGAACCCAGGACACAAACTGAGGTGGCTGGTGGACCTTCAGTCATGGCCAGTGGCTGCCTGAGCTTAACCCCTGGGAACAGAAATGCTTCTCTTATCCTACACCCCTATTTAGGCAATGCTCGTGTTTGATCAGTCTCTGTGTGCATAAAACAAAGCTGCAGCCTGCCTGTATTTACACCTACATCATACATCTGCTCCTTCCTTGCTTATACATCGATGCCAGCAAGTCCTTCTCAGACAAGAGCATCTGCCACATGAATTGATCTTCCTTGACTTACCTGATTGTCTCCTGACAGGAAAGGGAAGAAATCTAAACCTGTAAAGAGCCAAAGGAAAAAATTAACCTTCTCAAAACACAACAGCACCTCCCCGATTTCCCCCCCACTTAGGCTGAAATTAAGCCAGCATAATACTGGGGACACTTCAGATTCTCTTCACTACCAGAGCCCTTATAAACCTTGTAGTATTTTCAGGGGGTCTTAAATACCATCTCATCCTCTGTGGATGCAAAACAGTATTTTGCACTACTGCACTGTCAAACCACTGCATGTTTAAATCCTTCTGCAATAGTTATTACTGCATGGAGAGCTGGACTTACAGCTATCAACAGTCAGAAGCTCACCTTGCAAGTCATAAGGCATAGGTGTCATATGGAATGGATGCCTGTAGTCTTGGATAAGTGATGTATTGATGTAGCTGGTGTCAACAGCAGGAAGGCTTGGTGTTCTTGACACGGGTGATGCTTGATGGGGTAAATTTAAAATGCTGCAAGAAACAAAAGCTTGTTACGGGTGTCAAATACAGTCCTGGCTTTATTGCTGTCCCAAGCAGGGCATGGCTATTTTCAAGTATAACACAAAGCCAACCTCGCAATACTCAGTACGAGCTTTGTGTCAGCTCCCCTATTAAATGCCAAAGCTCCACTACAAAGCATCACAATGCTACAGCTCCTCACTGAGTCTGGCAGGGAACAGAAGCAGGGAAGAGACAGGAGCACCACATGTTCCCCAAGCTTCCTTCTCACAGTTACATTTGATCAGGAAAGTTAATTCAGTCCAAGAGAGCTGAAGCTCAGCAAAATAAAAGCTAAGACAGGCTCAGGCTCAAACAGCAGAAACTGATTTGGGATCTCTGCTATAAATACATTACAAATACTAAGCCAGGACAATCCTAAAGGTATACTGAACCCCGAAATCCCCCATACAAATCTGTGTAATGACACATTTATACCCTCCAAGGTAGGTGGCAATGGAAGACAGGAAAAAAGGTCTTGAGGAGTTTTAAGTGATCACTGAGTCATTTACCTGACTGGAGTAGTAACCACTTCAACAACAGGATCCCTTCAGTGCAGCCTGTTTTCATCCCTACATGTTTATGTAAACAGGGTGCTATTAACAGCTTGGCTACTTAGGTGTAATCAGGTTATTCTGGCATCCTTTATTACTATGCTACTGGCAGTAATCACCAGCAAAACCCACACAACTCCCATACCACACCCATGTTTCTCATTGCTCACTCTCTCTGTATGTGCTGCTTTTACATTTCTTTAGGGAAGAAAAACATTTCCAGATTTGCAAAAACAAAATCCTTCTAAGCCACGACTTTTTGCACCCTTTTATATTCATTTTCGCAAACACATCTGGCAACTGCATCTCGTTACACACTTGACAACTCAAAGTTATTTCACTGTTCTTAAGCCTTGCGACCCAAGATCAGATCTATTTGCTGTAAGTTTCCAATCCAGATACAGAACTTTCTAGATACAATTTCTTTTGCAATGTATTACTACTCTCCATCATGAGTACATTCTCTCTGCACTGGCCTGTTTTTATCCTCACCCCTTATTATTTAATGGTGATGCTGGAGAGACGGAAGGACAGCTTCTCTTTGCAGATGGTTCTTCATCTTCTTCATCTGATGAGCTATCAATGGTTAAATCAATCACTTCTACCTTCTTATTTTTATTTGACTGTTGGTGAGAAGACACCTGATGTTCCAGGGAAGAGCTTATGCATCCTATACAAAGTAAGTCAACATTATAAGATGTAGATTACAACACCGCTACGATCTTCATAACATCACAGCTTATTACATGTCTTCACAAAATAAAACCTTACAACTCAGAATAAAAGACAACAAAATTACATAGCTTTGATAACTTAAAAGTACCATCAGCCCCAACAGGTATTACTCAAGTAATCTCTTACAAATGATCACGAAAAGCTTCAAACATAAGTGCAAAAATGAGCATTTTGAAAAGTTAAAGGAATATCCGTAGTTAACAGTTCAGTGTATCCAATCCATACACCCCAAAACACAACTTACCATCAACTCCATTGTAAGATGCAGTTACTTCCTGCACTTCCTTCTTTGATCTCATAGGAGCCCAGGATCCATCCTCCTTAAACTGAATTTCATCACAATCTGTACAATACTTCAAGATTTCCATGAACAACCTGTCAACCAAAACCATTGAATATCAGTCCTCAAAAAGAGCTTAACACCTTTCTGACTCCAATACCTTTATTAGTCAGTGTAAGTACGAATTACTGTTTCAAGAGTTGAAAGCTGCCATTGTTCTACCCTTCTCTCATGCATTTCCTTGATAAGGAGTCACTGAAAAATGTAAAAGATTATCTAAAACTCTACACAATTACTTACTGCATGAGAGGAATCCTGCCGAGCTCATGACACAGAACTCTGCTTCCCAAAAGGAAAGAAGAATGTGAACTAGCATTAAAAAAACCAATCTCCTCCTAACCCATACTTATCTTAAAGGAGTCAATATAAGTGAGCATGTAATGACTACTATTTCCCAAAACCTCTTTAGAAGCTGAAACTTTCTACCAAAAGCTGAGCATGGGAATCTGAACTTGCAGCCTCTTCTACTAAGCTGCATCTCCCAAAATTTTTAGGATCCTGGCACCACATCACTCCCAGTGGGAATTCCAGCTTTCGACCAAGACTATTCATGTGGTTCTGCAGGAAAAACCTTGGCTTTAATTAGTGAGAAAGTTCACTCTTTCCCGGATTGAGTGCTTTCTACAAATAATTCTCTTTGGGATGCTGCAATTGCACCACCTGATCTCCAATGTCTGTACCTAGCAACACAAGTAAGGAAAAGGCGTTGGTTTAATTCGTACTACTCCGAGTCTTTCCTATTTTAGGCTGAAACATAGAACAAGGAACCCCACAGATCTCTGATCCGAAGCAGAGGACCTGAGATCCATGCAGACCCAAAGCAGCCTGTGCCAGCCCTGAGTGTCTCTTCAAAAGCTACTGCAAGGCCTCAGAGTGAACCCTGAGCAACCTCCTGCTTCACTAGCAGGCCACCAAAATGAAGCACCTACTCACTAAATACAGACTCAGTCATTTGTGAGGGGGTTTTCTGGGGTTCCATTTCTTTCAGGGGTATCACAGTATGCTAGAGATTGGAAGGGACCTCAAAAGATCATCTAGTCCAATCCCCCTGTTTTAGTTTCACTTTTGGGAGGGTCAGTTTGTTTGTTTGGGATTTTTTTGGTTTGGTTGGTTGGTTGCTGCCTTTTTGTGTGGTTTTTCTTTGAGCAAAACATTCTGAGAGTGTTCTCAGAAGATTCTGCTTGTTCTCTTTATCACACTTTGGAAAGAAGATTCCTATCTAAGGAATTAAAATGCAAACCCAGGACTACATACTTGGCATTTCTTCATGGAGATGAATACTAGATTTCTTAGGGGGGTTATGTTTCACAGGTAGGCAGGACCAGGGAATCAATCTCTCTGTCACTTTCTGTATACAGCAGCTCCCCAGCTGTGAAACTGTACATGGAATTATACATGCATTCGGGGAGGGGGGGGGAGTGGCAGTATTTATTTGATCTAACATGAATGTCTGCTCTCAACTAGACCAGATTTGTGCCATTGCTCCATTAAAAGACAACATGTGCTGTTTTCACCTAGGAATGCAGCACTACGGAACACTGGGGGTAAAAAACCCCAAAGCCACAACTATTCTGGGCAGGACAGGTCAAAAACCTACCTAGGACTGGAAAGAGCACCTTTCCTTATTATTATCTTTAACAGTTTGATGACCATAGTTCTTCCAAAATAATGAATGAAGGGGTACCTGGTTAGTAATTCTTCACCAACAGCAGGGAAATTAAATAACTTAAACCAGATCACAGCCAGACAACCAAGATTTCAGATCACTGCATTTTGTGCAGCACAAGAACACTAAGCAGAGAGTGTAAAGTACTTTATTTTGACTCAAGCTTTACTTACCCATCAATAATGAGATGTTCATAGGGAGCCTTCTTATCACAGACAGGGCAAACCCAAGTTGGTTTCTTTTCATTCATTTGAATATACAGAGTGGCATCAAAACACTGCAGGTGGGAACAAGTCAGGGCCCTACAGGGTATAGTTAGCCGCATTTTACCAAGCTTTAAGAGAAAGAAAAGAACAAGATTAAATCATTTTGGTATGAAATTAACAAGCAGGGCTTTTCTGTCTGAAAAGAAACAGAGACAGGTTGAGTTCTACTCCACAAGCTCTCACAAATCTGAGTTTTGATTAAAATACATGTCACATAAACCGTTCCCTCCTTCCTATAGGTTTGATTATTGCATAAAAGTTACCGAAAGTCTCATTTTTAACTACATTTGACCAAGGAAACTGAAGACTACATCCTTCCATATTCCCTGGACAAAATGCTGAGCTCAAATAGCATAGCAGTGTCCTGAATGAACCACAAAAAGACTTCTTATCAGTACTTTAAAAGCTGATGAACGTGGGTCAGAGCTCTTCTATCCTCACGCAGCTGAAGTCCGTATTCAAGTTGCTGTCCGTACCTCAGGCAGCAGGGTACCACCAGAACCACTTGTTTAACTTGACAGTCACAGAAGCAATCACATAGAAAATGCATTTATGGATCATTTCCTGACATGTTTCTCTAACCATCATTTTCACTCCTTTCTCCAGGAAGTGACTACTCACAAAATAATCCACACCTGCTACCTATTAAACCATTTTATACTCCTCCTGCTGTGATAAACACCACTACTATGTATCAGTTGTGAGCCAGCCTGATCTCACTGCCTTTTTCTCATGTAAATACAAATAACTGACTATCCCCTAAAATACCATCATACCTTTTCAACACTGCAAAGGGCCTGCAACTGATAACAGAAGATGAGACAGGAGAAAAGGAAGAAGTTCTTTCCTGTAAGGGTGGCGAGGCACTGGAATGGGTTGCCCAAGGAAGTTGTGAATGCTCCATCCCTGGCAGTGTTCAAGACCAGGCTGGATGAAGTCTTGGGTGAGATGGTTTAGTGTGAGGTGTCCCTGCCCATGGCAGGGGGGTTGGAACTGGATGATCTTACAGCCTTTTCCAACCCTAACTATTCTATGATTCTAAAATGAGTTCTAAAGTGCACTTTCAGATGGGGACCACCCTTCCTTCAAGTCTGTAGTCAGCGGACAGTGAGGTTTTGCAGGTCAGCACAAAGCTTCCATGAGTTTAATACAAAAGGCACAGCTGAGTGCTTAAGCTGAGCAGGTAACATAATGAGTGCTACACAGCGAAGGTGCTTAGGCTAAATTGTACAATGGGAATACCTTTGGATTGGATAAATCAACGCTAACCCAGACCGTAAACCATCATCATACGATTACACTGAATGCAAAACTGATTACAGTGAAAGGCATTTCATCTTGATCTGAAATTAAAAATCTTGCTCTCCTCAAACAAACCCCAAGCTGTTGTTTTCTGGCAAAGTGCTTACGCTGCAGTTTAGGAGGGGCTTTAACTGACCACACTAAAGGTAAGAAGCAGGAATGTCTAAACAAGACTTTTCCCACATTAAAAAACAACAAAACAATTACTTACTCAGCTCTATTTATACTGCATATTTAGAAGTTCTATATATTTGACTAAAATAAACACAACTATGTCATTCAAAAACCTTCAGCCCATTCTAGCAGTCGACAGGAGGAGGAACTGGTTTTAGTAGGGCTTAAAGCAAGCACGGGGGCCACACATAGTGATTCTGAGCAATACAGGATGGGTGCCACAGGATGGCACTCAATCTCAGAATATCAGAAAACTAAAATCACATCAAGAACAAAGGCTCTACACACAGTCCACTACTTCCTCCATGATGCTTTTTCTTATGCATCCCCCGTAAACAGCAATCCCTCCACCCCATTCCCAGCAAACTCAGCTACACCAGTGGATCTGGCTTGTTTTGCTTCCTTTTGGCTCTCAGTCACTGTCACAAAACCCATCACCAGATGGGAGGGGAGTGAAAAACTCCCTAGGGAGCCGGCAGTTATGGTAGTGGTGAGCTCAGACTGCAGGAGGTGCTGCATGTGCCATGTGTTTGGCACCCCCTCCCCCAAAATCCATGACCAAGCACATTATTTCTATGCCATCGCCAACCCCCAACAAAGCAAGGCCCCCTGATCCATGTCTGTTAGGAATTCTTATCTCCCAGATGGTAGGTCAATGGCTCATTTGTCTTTTGGGCACAGTAAGAGTCTCCTGGCTCAGCGAGGATCCAGAGTAAGGGTACCAGAGATAAAACCTGGATGCTTCTGTGCGATGCAAAAGAAAACTAAGGAAGGTCAAAGACACGTGCTGCAGGAAGAACATAAATACCTGTCTCCTGAGAAAAAAAGCACACTTAAACCAGAACATTTTCACAGGCTGTTGGTATAAAACCTCTTAATTTGTAGGCAGCGCTTGGATTTAACGGAAGCCATACACATGCAGATGGAATCAGTATTAACAAGTGGATGCCTCCTTTCCCATTTTTGGCATTGAACCTCCTGGATCAGCTCTGCCATGCTGGCCAAGCTGTGTCAGAACTGACAAAAGAAAAGGTCATAAAAGAAGGGATGCACCCCAACTTGTGAAAAACTGTGTTTCCCAACACCGTTACTGTTTTGATTCCTGCCTGTCGGCAGCCAAAGACACACTGCCTTCACTGCTTTTACAAGCATACAAAACACTGCTATCTGTTCATGCTAAAATATGCACCTAAACCAGGAGCTGAGGAATCGTAAACAAAGCTGCAAGCCCTCCAGGAACATGCTGCATTTGGAATTTTTGTTCACTTCAATATCTGATCCGGCTGCAGAGCCTGTGGAGTTATTTATTTTCCTTTCAAAGGAAAACAAGACCATGAATTCAAGTGCCTTCCTGACACAGAGCCCCAGCCCTGCCCATTTGCTGCTGTATCTCGGATGGATGCAGGCAGCAGTTAAGGACAGCTTTTTCAAACGTACTCCACGGGCTGGGAGGGAGAGGAGGCCTCTGTGCTAAAAAAAGCTCAGCAGCAAAACAAAACACATTCGGAGGAAGCTGCCTCGCTCTGCGCTTTGCTTTGAGGGCAAAAGAAAGGTTCTAAAGCCTAAACCTCCCGTGCCCAGGTAGGTAATTCCACTGAGTTTATTGACGTGCACACACAAGAGACTGGCCCCCCTGGCAAATGAGATGGGAGAACAGCACCTCCCATTAACAGAGCTGAAGATGCACCGTTCTGTCATTTTTGGTTGTGCTGCTGGAGACCAAATCAGTGTTTTCAATGTGTACTTTCAAAGCATACGCTGTGCATTCAAGCATTAGAAAGGAAGCACAAAATATTGACCAAAAAATTCTCCCTGAGCCAAATGCTTACAAATGAGCAAGTAAAAACATGGGAGCTATAACAGAATTACATTCAGACCCGAGGACAGTCTGAATCATCCTAATAATGTTTCTATTCATAGGCCAGGTTGAAAGGTACAGTCTCTGACCCAACGAGCTCTTGCAATGATGGATTATTCCAAGAGCTACAGGGAAATAAGACGGCACTGAGTGAGGAACTTGCTGGAAAAAATGTCAAGTGTGTAGGTTTTGTAGAGAACGGAGATAAATACACTCAAAATAATCTGCTACAGACTTGGGTTTGTACGTCTATCAAGGTAGTAGTGAATTTCAAAGAGGAAATACTGACAGAGGTAGGACTTCTGAAGAGCTACATCCTAACCTCTGATTCCTGTTCTGGTTTTACCCCTGGCAGGACTCTGAGAAAGCAAAGTTGAATTTGACATCTTTAGGTATAAGCAAACTTGGAGTTTTACAAGCACTGTTGTAGAGGATATTCCTGCTCTAACACTAACTCATCCGCATCACAGCCAGCAAGGAAATAAAAACGCATGTAACAGCACTGCAGAAGAACTTTTACCAGTAACAGAGGCAACTGAGACAAACAGAGATGTGTCAGAACATTCCCATGGAATCATCTATAAAGGAAAATAGGTGCCTCAAGTGGCAGCTCTGACAGAGGTACAACTGAAGTAAAAATCTGTAGCTCCAGAAGACACATGAAGGTTAATTTGAGATAATGAATTAATACACAGGCACTTCCAACAGATATTTAATTCTTACTAACAGATTACTATTTTTGCCTGTATTGGAAACTCATTTTAAATGGTAAAAACACTGTGCCTAAAGAGTGACAAGGAACCCAGCAGGACTCTCATCGTGCTTTCTAGAACAAAGTCCTAACAGCACAACAAGAATTCGGCTATGACAACTCAGCAAAACCAGCTGCCAGGTGTGGACCTGAAACACTCCAGTGCTCCGCATCTGCAGCAGTTTCGATGTGGCATGTTTCATGGGTTTGCAATATTACAAGTTCTGAGGTTCTAAGTTTACAGATCAAGATATTATTTGTAAATGCAATCAATCCCCTTCTCTTTCTTACATGAATTTTATCTTCCTTATAAATGTCTTATTATTTAGTTAGCATCAGTGCTGATATGGAGAAAGTCTTAAGAGTGAAGATCTTGAAAATACCACATTTAAGGATTTACAATAACCTAATGCATATACAAAAAGCAACCACAATGTCAAATATGCTTCTTCTGAAGCAAAGCTTATCTATCTAAAAGGTTTACCTCTTCACACCGGGAGAGTTTAAAAACATATTAAATTACTTGAGAAATAAGCTTCAATTCTGCAAGAATAAAGTCAGGTTTCTTCCTAGATTTCAAAACTGAAAATTTCATGTCAAGCTTGAGCAGACTGAACCAAACCAGGAAACAGATGTATCCTTCAAAAGAGGTTAAAAAGTTATACTGCAGTAAAGATACTGTGCCAATCACTACAGAGAGCGAGTATTCTGAAGGTGCATGGGACTTGAAACAAGATCAAAAAAGCACACATAGTATTAATGTTGTGCAGTTTACCAGTGATAACATAAACCCAGGTATAAACTACCAGTTACCTCTGCAGCTACTTGGTTAAAAAACAATTACAGATCAAGATCAAGTACATCTCTGCCTCTTCCACGTTCAGAGAATCCCAGGTTGGAAGGGACTTCAAGGATCACCTGATCCAACCCTTAAGGTCCAACCTTCCATTCAGTGGAACTGTATTCTCCCACTTCAAATTTGGAATAAATCCTGTCTGACCAACCTCTAGGAGACTGCTTCAGTTTTAATCTAACATTATTAAATGCTCAAAGTGTACATCACATAATCACCTTCACTTAAAAGATGCTCAATTCTTTGACTGCAGACACTGGCTGAAGAGTGATTTTCTATCGGCAGATTCACCTACCTCTGATTCCACCGAAAGTGGCTTTATCATTACCAAGGACGCAAACTGCACACTCTGATGATCTAGTGACAGATTTAAATGTATGCCTGCATACACTTTTGAACAGCATTTTCAAGTTAATGGAATACTCATTTTCTCAGGGGGTATCACATGCTTAAGCACAGTGGCAGGTAACTTCCACACTGGGTCCCTCTCCCCACAAAGTTAATACACAGGCAAACACAAGGTAACCTCTGTTGGATAAATGTCCCAGAACAGCCACATTTTGATCAGAATCAGTTCTGAGGGAATAAAAAACAGAAAACTTACCGGACAAAGGAGAGAAACTCTTAAGCTTGTTGTTGCAATTTCACTGTCTGGATCGGCAGTCAGTTTCTCTTTAACTGTTATTGGAAAGAAGAAAAGGTTTATTTTGCAGATGATCTCAAACACGAATTGGATGATAGAGAAATAAACCCAGTCTGAAGCAAGCAGTGGTGACCATTGTTTCAGGCTCACACAATAAATACGTATCCTAAGCAGTCTTTACTCTTTAGAAAGACCATAAATGACAAGATTTAAGAAAGTGAAAAGCAGAAAAGCTCATCTTAAACCAAGATCCCTAGAAAATGCATTTATACAGAGATGTCTCTTCTCATATACATGCAACTTTGTGCTTGACAGTTATTTAAAATCTACCAACAAGATGAGCCACATTGACTTGACTGTTAACTCCAGGCACATTAAAAATGTGTTAGTAACTCCCACGTGGACAAGCACCACTGGAAACCTCTGAAATACTCATCAAGCAACCCTGTGATTTAAAATTGAAGAGGAAACTGAGAAATAGGCTATCAGAAGTACCCTGACAAAATCTGAGTTTTAAATAACTGCAGTGAAATATTAGCACTGCAGAAGTCTTTCATCTCAACCCATCCTCTGCTTAAGGACTGGTTTATGTGCAGTCATTTGCTACATGAACAAGTCTGCTCCATGTTCCTCCTGCTCTGCGAACTGCTCCTACACCCTCATTCTCACCCTGTATACACAGGAAACTCTACATTTTTGTGCATACAAATCACCAGTCTGCATTAGCACAAGCTAATGCCATCGCTGTGTACCACTGGCTTTACAGCATTTACTGGTGGGCTAATTCCTTCCCTTTTGGAGCAGGTCCTGTGCTGTGTACAATGCACATTATCTGAGTATTAAAGAGTATGACCCACAGCTGTCAGGTGCTGGCATTTTCACACTCTTCCCAAAAAAGCAGGTTTTGCTTGCATTTTTCTTACACAAACTTATACCAACATGTACTAGTCAGAGACAACAATAAAGCAGGAAACCTCACACTCAAGTTTGGAAGGGGGATGGGAGGAGCACTGTGCTGGACATTCTCTAGCAGCCCCCTCCACAACATCGTGCCAAAGGAACAAAAACTGTGTGGATGGTGACTTTCCTCCAGCATGTTGGCATCAAGGTTCGTATCAGGCATTTAGTTCAGCTTTGCTTGAGGTACTGAATTACCAGTTAACTATATAAATACAGTTGTTCTATTCTGAGGAAACAAAGCCAGTATGGCTGAACTGAAAGAGATTCTCTTGCATTTTTTCCCTTCACAGTGTCAACAGGGTTCCTGGCCTGGCTCCTAGTACAAACAAAAGCCTCTGAGTCTTTGAATTTGAACTGAATACAAAGAACACCACTATCAGATTCTCAAAACCCAGAGAACTGTAGGAAGTCCAAACCTCAGTTAGCACAGTCCTATTTCAAACCTCCTGTTACAAAAGCTATTTTTCTTTTTGAAACAAGTACTACATCAGACATACTTAGTGCTCTAGAATGATCAGGGTTCCGTATTCCTTTTGCTCGCAACCTCTGCAGTAACACCGTCGAGGACAGCTGCTTTACCAGATAGACTGCCATGGAATAGTTCTAGAAAACAGAACAAAAGATCAAAGTAAGAACTGTTTTAAGCAAAAGACAGCTTGTAGTTTGTACAATGCTTATGCAATTTGTTATGTGATTACAGGGCACTGTGTTTTTCAAGCAGTTACAAGACTTTAAATGGCAAAGTTTTCAGACTAGAGAAAAGCCATTTTGCTTCAGAAAGTTCACAGGGCTGGAGCCTGAGAGATGCAACAATAGTGACTTCACAGTTCACTGGGATTAGATGGAGCTGCAAACCAAGCTATTAGAACAGCATTTAGGGCACTTCTGGAAGTTTTACATTTAACGTGGGACATACAGTTAACAGCCCGTTTAAGGGTATTTTTAAACCAGTAACACTGGGTACTGCAGTTTTGGCAACACAATTAAGGGAGGCTGTCAAGCCAAATACGATCAAAACTTCTTTTTTTTTAATTTTAATAAAAGCTTAGCTTGTTTTCAAACAGGGAAATCAGCAGTGATGCCTCTTCAAAAGCAAAACATAAAAAGAGTTATCATCTGCGGTACTCCCTACTCAGTCCAGAAGCACTCTTCAACCTTCTTTTTCTCATCTTCCTGCACTTACCGCCTATGAAACGCTAACCTTGCTGCCAAAGCTGAACAGAAGTAAGGCAGGTAAAGAGATTGAGAGCTCAGTGGGGCCAAGATGCACTCTAGTGAATACAGCCTGAGCAGGCAAGAAGTCACTGCTCCCAGCTGCCTGTCCTTTCCCTCTGGAAAAGGTTTGGTCACTTCCCCCATCACTCTCAACACAGCCCATGAAATCATTCCCTATCAGTGTCAGTAAAAAGCTGTGGATGTTCACTTCTGCCACTACAGAAGATAATCTGGCACACATGCAGCCTTAACATGGACTCTGCCAGCTCCTGTGTACGTGGGTAAGGCTTCCTCCAAGGGATGAGCAGGAGGGCAGAGTCCTCCTCCTGGCATCGCCGATGGATCTCAAAACCACCGCCTGAGATTCGGGAAGCTCTCATTTTTCTTGTAAGCTCCTAACAACAGCAGGTAATAACTGTCTGCCTGAAAATGTGATCTTGCACTAAGCATTCATCACCCCTCTCTGCCCCCACCCCCGAACCGGAAAGGACAAGATTTGTGTTCTCACATTAGGGTACATCAATTACTTTTTGATATAAGCAGTACTCACTAAACCCGTAGCTGCACGGATACTCTTTAAATTGACAAATGAAAGGCTTCCCCCAGCTACTGTCATGCATGTTCCCACTAACAAAACAAACAAATCCATACAACTGTGACAACTACCATCCTTTATTCAGGATGCCACCCGAATCCAAAGCTGGGATTTCAGTAATCTATCTCACCATAAAACTGCACAAATTGAAGTAGCATCAGAAACACCCCATTTTAAATATTTTATTGTGACAATGACTGCTTCTCCCGTCGTTAAAAACCACTACTGCTTTAACTTGCTTGCTTAATGCCTCAATTAGTATAGAAGTTAGAAAAATGCTAATTAACATTGTGAAATTATTTACCGACAGCTTGAATCTACAAAGCTAGGAACTCGCCCAAGGCAACTTGTACAGAAGGCTCTTGAAACAGATTGTGTAGAAATCACAATTATGACTTCAGGAAAGGTAGAGTACACCAGTTGAGACATGCAACTGGCTCTTAAGGGAAGGGGAGGAGGGGAATTCAAGTGCCATGCTACACAGGCACATCCAAATAGAAAGCAATTCCTCACATTCAACTGCCAAGGTCTTGGACAATCACTTTAGGAAGAGCTGCATCTCCCAAGTGCGGATGTTCTGAATGGCACCTAATTCTCATCTAATACATCAAGAATTAGCCACTCTCCCCAGTTTTGTTTTGCAAGCTAGAGATTAGCCAATATGGGGTTTATAACTGGAATACCCATGAAGCCTGAGAAACTACCTAGATCACAAGAGACTGGCCTAAAGTCCACACAGGCTTGTGACATGTCTTTGCCCTCAACCCTCACCGGTATTCTTAAGCAAGAGTGCAGCCCTGTATTCAGAGCAATAGCCAGGATTCATCAACTTCCATGCAGGCACTTCTGCAGTGTAAACCAGAGCAGGCTCATTTTTAAAGGCTTATTTCCGATACCTGCAGTTCTCATTAGGTAAGAGAAGGCTTTTAAAGGACTCATTCATCCACCATTTATACTGAATCTGAATGGAGACTGTTTTACGCTCCACAAGAAATCCATCATGAAATACCACCGTGATGTTTTATAACTGGCTATTGTGCATGAATGGGCTGTAAGCATTTTTCCACACTGGTTCAGGAATCCTGGGCTTTGCACACTGACAAATTCTTGGACAAGGTTTCATCTCAGGACAATTCTCGGGCCTTCTGAAAACAGGATGGTTGCAACGGCAAAGCTGCTTTTTCAAGTACATGTTGGCCCTATGCTGCACAACCAGCAAATTTTTTGCCATCAGTGAAAGCAGTGCACTAATTCATGGACTAATTTATTGAAGTAACTTTTGCAGCATGTTCCAGATTTAATTAGTCCAGTGGAACATCAGCAATTTTGTAATACCACTCCCAACATCCTCCCCACACACACAATAAAGTTATAAAACCACGACTTTTTAAATATTAAGTATAAGGGTAGCAGTTGTGAGAAGAGAAACGTAAAAAGGGCAAATTAAATCTCCTGGGCCCTGCTGAGGTGCTGGGCTTTGCGTCCACATTTACAGTTAGAAAAGACCACCCTGTACTGAACGTCATGTGCTAGATACAAGTTGAAGATAAGATAAGGTTTGTCAAGACCCTAAAATCAGGCAAACCTTGTAGTGGGAAGTTAAACAAATATGCAAAGAAAAGGTTTACGGGATGCCTTGATCTTATTATCTTCTGGGTGCTCAGAGATGTGGGTAGGGGGTAAAGAGGGAGAGATCACACCAAAATATTTGAGGGCTACTGATCGAAGGGAGCACGTCCTATCTGCCTAGCATAAAGTAATACAATCAAAAGGAAGAGTCTAGTGCAAAACCATCAAGTACTTTCTGCACAATTAAATTGGCTTATCTTTCAAATCCTTCCAACAGATGCCAAGACAGAAACTAATAAGCTTTAGGCAGCATGATGCACCGAGTTACTTACTCTTCCAATTTCTGCAGTCCATGAAACAACGATTGTGTTTGGTACCGTCGTAGACAACCTGACGAGTGAGGTAATGTTGATTGGTCGGCTGGGTCGCTTTGGTTCAACACCATTTTTGGTTGGTGGAAGATAGCCCTAGAAATCAAAGTATTTAATCCCTCAGCAAGAAACAGATTCAATACTGCTTTTGCCACCTCCCCCTCGCACCACAACCCTGCTCCGATAAAAGCTGGGTCTCACCTGAACTGTGCTCCCTCTTCAATTTAAGGAGAGAGATATCAGACAATAAAAGCTGATTGCTGACAGACAGACCCTAATAATGCTATCCAAATGTATATATCAAATAACACTTTACTTACAGGAAGGCTGCACGGTTTCCCATTTACTTTCACACACAAATTGGGTGGGAAGTGATCTTCTTGTGGACAACTGGTTTCTGATAAGCAAAACCTAAAAGCAAAGAAATGCCATCATCCTTCACTTCTGAAGTGATTTAAAGATCATCTCTTTCTTGAAGGAATGTCTTTTCCTCTGAGTTATGAAAGCGTGACAGATCTTGCTAAACACAGCCCCCAGATTAGCTGTAGAGATCATTAAGCAGAAAAGCCCCCCAACATTACAGGTTTGCATTAAGATGGTTGTAGGCTCCTCCTCAGATTTCTTGAATTCCTCAGACTGACTCATTCAGATCTGCAGGTTCCTGTTACATGAGACAGATCATCCCAATTTCTTCCCTACCAGCTCTCCAGCCTGACCTGTTGATAAAAGCCCAGTCTCTTCAACTCCCCCTCCTCCAGCTTTAGTAAAGCAGGCAGCTGTTCAGCCACAGCATCAAATGTTATCCTTGTGCCTATGTCAAGCCTCCTACAAAAGTTCAGGCAGTTTTATTTATTTACTTAAGTTCAGGCTTATTTGCTGCTGGAACTAAACTAAGACACACCCTTCCCTGTCCTACCAAATGGGTGTAGGCCAAGCTTGTGGACAACAGGCATTCAAAGGACCAAAAAGAGCCTCTCAGCTCCACTGGATTTCTTCCAGAGGACCTGTCCCATCCATGCAAACGTACCATCACGTCAGGGTGCGGCTACTGAACAAGCTAACAGGCTGCTGCTCTCAAAGAGGGGGAGCTACCTTCTGTCCCTCTCTTCCCTCATGTCCTCCTCAGTGCTTTGTCCATCTCACCCCACACCAAGCCAACCCAACTTGCTGATCAGCAGAAGGTATCCCAACAAGCAAGACTCAAAGCAGTTGCTTGCTGACTGGCAAGTTACAGCTCATCACACAGGCATGACAGCGGGATGAAAGGCAAGACATATGTTTTTGACAGGAGCAAAATCCAAGTCAGCTGTGCTCACAGCCCTCCATGGAATTACAGGGATACATAGGATTTCATCAACTTACATTTGTCAAAACCTCTAAAATAACCTACAGGTTAAGCCCCAAAAATCTACCATGTATGTTATCTATAGGCTCCATGCAGTGTTCTGACACACCGGGCATCAGGCCACCAGCAACTTTAGGAAAGCTGCATGTAACAGGGACGAGTAGCTAAGTCTGCCCTTTTCAAAGCAGCTGACAGGAAGCTTTCCTCAGGAAAACAACAGGATGAGACTCTCCTCCATAAAGGAAAGGCTGACCTGCTGGGTAGCAGAGATCTCATGTATTTTGGAAAACAACAGCATCAAGGACAGGCGATGCAAACACATACCTTAGCTGGACCTGTACTGTGAAGTCACATTTGGTCCCAGAAATATCCCTAGAAATAGCAGAACACGGGTTAAAACATCCTGTTTACACACAGATTCATCAATACTTTCTCCGAATTTGTTTTAAGTTCAATGAATTTAAACCACGCTTTCTGGTATACGCAGTGCATACCACTCATCCCTTCTGGTCAGTCAAATCACCACTCTCAATACACACTAAAAGGTCTACTTTCTATTAGTCAAAGTAAATCAATCAATTGCATTCTCCCCTGAGCTCTGTAATTTCTTTTTGCTCTGTATAGCATAAGGAAAATTCTGATGGGTCATCATGAAGTACCATCTTTATAGTGAATAAACACAGAACTTGATAAAGGATCTGACAAAGGGCTGCACGAAGGAGAGCTATGTATTTCTACAGCACTTAGTGCAAGAGAAACCTGCCCAATAGTCACTGGACAGTGGTGGTATTTCATTCTCTCTTCCTCATCCCTTTGCTCTCCATCAGCTTATGTATAAAGGAGAAAAGAATTCCTCAGAAGAGGGGATCTACACACACACACCTGTGTTCTTTAAGATCCTGTTTCAAAATGAAAGACAGGATAACCTAGTTCCTTGGCTTATCTCTTTCTATTTAAATGCCATACTACTGATCAGACTCACATTGAACTGCTGATTTGCTGCACTTGCTGTGGCGTCAGTGCAAACGCAAAGCAGGTTTCTCGAAAGCGCTGGCTGTTATCTGAGGCTGGAAGGAAACAAGAGATCATCACTTTAAAAACACCAAATGGAGAATAATTAACAGAACATTTCCTTGCATTCAAGTGTCTATGTATACACACACAGGGTTTAGAGCAAGCCCAACGGTACAACACGCATCTGTTTCTGTAAAGGATTTTAGAGCCAACACGAAAGTTGCCATTTCAACCCTCCTGTAAATAAAAATACAATAAACAAACTCTATATGCATATAAAGCAGGCATTAAAAGAAGTGATACAGATAACAGCAAAGCTGAGACAAATCGGCTCAAGACTTTCTATCAGTCATGGTAACTTAACGCTAAATGTTCTTTGATATCAGATTAAAATAGCCTTAGGAATTGTCATCAATCACTTTTTTATTTCCTTGAACACAAGAGATCATGGATTAGCCTCTGAAAGCAGAGAGTGACGGAGGAGTGCAACACACGGAGTTAAATGCACCAAATATTGAACATGCAAACAACTCATGAGCTACACAAGCATGAAATCTGGTTTTAGAGTCCTTCAGCTCTGTGCCACAGTGCTCCATAGCACATCAAGCACCTGCTGAAAACCAAAGTGATGTTAGATACCTCCCAGATAGTGCTTGTATCTAAATCACATCCCCTCCCCAGGGCTGCGGGCACCACTGCAGTACACAGCCACACACAGTGGCAATGAAAATGGCTTTTCTGACAAACAGAATTACATTTAAAGGAAGAAGCATCTCCCCAGACAACAGTCCAGCACGCTCATCAACACACGCAGTAAAGCTGCGAGAAGCTTGCCATTCCATTTCATTATTCCCAATAATGTCATAAGGTTATGAATAACTAGATTGTGTTTTAAACACTGGGTAAATTCATCATTTTTTGTTTTACTATAATCCACTTCCTGACTCATCCCTGAGTGACAGATGAGTGACTACTTCGGGGTGATACTTCAGAGACTTTGTTAAAAACAGCATGTGGTAGGTTGGAACCAACAATAGAAAAGACACTGACTTGATATAAATATTAACAGCAGCAATCTCACCAGATTACATTTATTTCTTTCTCGTACGACAATGCTGAGAGATCTGTACATTTTATTACATTCTATGCAACAACCACATGCAGTTATCAGTTGCTCCAAAGCCAGATTAATAGATAACACAGACCAAACGGCAACCTCTGTGAAAAACCTATCAAAGGTAGATCTTCTTAAAAGCATTCAGTTCTATACATGTTTGTATTTTATATGCATATATTTCTTCTTTTCCCCAATAGTAAGTTGTACTGTAATGTCCAAAGCAGCATCCGGGCTGAGGTGCAGCCTCGTGTTACTGTTCAGATGCTCACGCTTACAGTACCCTGCTTCTATTTTTACTTTAATACATTTTCGACTAGACTTCTTCAAGTGAGAACCACGCTGAGCCTCAGACAACTGCCACTTGTGGTATCACAGTGCAGGGATCTGCAGGAAACATAAGCACAATGTATACAATTAACAATGAAAATCCATAACAACATTTGGTCTTCAATACCATTTTGTACCTATTTTTAGTTATAAATGGAAGGCTCAGAACTGTGTACTGTACTCAACAAAAGAATTAGCAAAGTCAATGCACTGCAGACCAGAGAACCAAACGAATTCCAGTTATTCTTTCAGATTTTTACAGGGTTAAATGTGGCCTTATTCTGTTGGGTTTATTCTCCTCCCATGTATTGTTTCTTTACCCTGGAAATTGTCAGCTTTGGCTTTATTAGAAACTTTCTGGAAGGTCTTTGTGACCTTTCGTTGTGCACTCCAACACCTTTAATTAAAGGACAAAGCTGCTGAATGTTTAACTTTCATTTAAAACAATTACCCAAAGATGCTAAACAACAGTTACCAAAAAAGGCCTAGGCCCACATTTCCCAAGCAATCTTTTCCCTGCTTTTCCCAAGCAATCTTTCAACTGCTCATCTTTTTGCTTGCTTTGCTTTCACAGCATCCTCAAGCGGAAGAATCAAGCATGTGATGCAGGCAACAAACAGGAGGAACTGAAAGTCACTGCACAGCAGGAAAACTATGGCATAGGGAATCACAGTGGGACGACTGCCACGACTGGAGTTTTCCTCTATTTGTTACTGGCTGGTATTAATGCGAGATGTATTTTTGTCACACAGTGATGTGTGACCTTGAAAAGTGGGGGTCTAACTTCTATGTTCAGTTTCATCATGCTCTTGCATGATTTACACATTACAACAGCAGAAAATTCAGAAGTACATTCTTCAGGGCTGACATTGGAGCTTTGTAATTCCTGTTTTCTTCAGGAGCTGTGGCTGTAGCACATCTATAAGGCAGTAAATAGCCTCTGCTTGAATCAAAATCTTTACAAAAGAAATAGCCACTTCAAACTCATAGCCATTAATATACCAGAGAAACACTGGTAAGCATTACCAGTATCTGCATTGTGCACATGGCAGTTCATGAAGTTACTCTTAACTAGAATCCACCTAAAATGAAGAAGGTGAGGAGGGAGCTGCTGGAGCTGGGGGAGGCTGGTTGGCTTTAACACTACCAGTTTAGACTAAGAACAAAAAGGCTCCCAACATTTCCTCTTCTGCTGGCTACTAACTTCATAGAATCCCAGACTGGCTTGTGTTGGAAGGGACCTTAAAGCTCATCCAGCTCCAACCGCTGCCACGGGCAGGGACCCCTTCCACTGGAGCAGCTTGCTCCAAGCCCCTGCGTCGAACCTGGCCTTGAACACTGCCAGGGATGGGGCAGCCACAGCTTCTCTAGGCACCCTGCGCCAGCACCTCAGCACCCTCACAGCAAAGAGCTTCTTCCTAATGTCTGATCCAAATCTACCCTCTTCCAGTTTAAAGCCACTCCCCCTTGTACAATCACTACATGGCCTTGTAAAGAGCCACTCTCCAATACCCCTTCTTTTCATATGCACTCATCTTAATAACTGTAAGCCAAAGTCTATGAGCTGATAGATCAGTGGTCTTCAGTGATTGGAGATGTACTTCATCACATGCTGCTTGATGTTTTCTTTGCTGTAAACCAGCATTAATATACACATGCCATGTTGCCAATACATTGCTTTTGTGTACAAGCAATCATTGTGATTACCACGGGAGCATGGCCAAATTGCAAAGAAGGAAGAAACAACTTGTTAATTAAGAAAAGATGATCCAAAAGCCAATCAAAATATTTCAAAACTCTTGACAGATCGAGAAGTAGAGACAGAGAAAGGCAGACAAGAAGCTACCTTACTCTAAACTATGGTCAGGCTCTTCGACTAGCTTTAGGATACAGCTCTAACACCTTGGACGTGTAACTACCAACTGGACAAAGCAAATTTAACCACCAATTGCCCAGCTCAGTGTGTGCTACCACATGTAAGTCTAGCCTTTAGGAACAGGCACATTTCAGACCATTATAAAGATATAATTTTAATCTTTACACTCGGCATGATATTAAGAACTGGCAAGAACAAACTATGCAAGCAACAAACAGAATCAGTTTAACACACGCACAAAAGGACTTGTAAAAGAGGCCAGGAACAACAGTGAAAACACTAGGCTATCACACTGGAAAGCACAGCTAAGTTTTACAAGGCCTGTGGTGGTTAAAGCATTACTTCCATTTTCCAGCTCTCAGCTGAACCCCACCATTGCCACTCTACCACCAACACACCAGGATAACTTCCCACCACCCGTGGCAGGGAACCCACTCCGCAGCAGTACTGGCAACCAGGTGGCCAAAGGAAGGGAGGGCAAAACACACCTACCATTACAAAGGCATGGGAAGTTAATTCAGTTAAATATGGCAAGGAAAAGTCAACAGCATCGTAAAGACTCTTGCCACACTTGAAAACCAACTGCCTGCTGACTTTGCTGCCTCCCCTGCTAAAACTAAGGCTGTGAAGGCGTTTGTTATGGGGAGTATGAGGGACACGAAAGGGGCAGGTTAGGGAGGAAGACCTTGTTTGTGCCTCTGAGGCTTGCCTAAGAGGAAGGAGAAATGCAGCAAACCAAGCCAAAAGCATCCTCTAGAAGGGAGATGAAATATGTTTTCTCTTTGTGGTTTTCTCTAATCTGCTCCCACATGGTTTTGCTCAATCTTTTCATACCCGTATCTATTCTTCTTAGATCTATTTATCCTACAAACAATGCACAAGAATTTCAACAAAACACATGAAACAGAGCTAATGTAGCAGCTTCACTATTAAATGCTAAGCTTATCTAGGACTATATAAACTCCTCTACTTCCAAGGACTTCAGACTTCTTAAGGAAGAGACACTGGAAATCTGGAATTTGAGAGTGTAGAAAAGCTAACAGATTTCTATTAGTTCATCTGCTGTATCTGCTGTGTTTAACACCACCAAACAGATCCTGGCAAGTCAAACACATCATCTCCTTTCAAAGTTCTGGAGGATGATTAAAACCAGAAACACACAAATACAGAGTTTTCTACAAGAAAACCGTTTTGATGGCAACCAACGCCCTGCAAACAACTATTATTATTTAACAAAAGGAAGGCAAAAACAGATCTGCAGTTGAAAACTGAGTGGATTAAAATAGACTTTCTAATCTAATAAAGCTGGAATCTAGCCAGGAGAACAGAGTTAATATGAATATTCTTAAAGTTGCCAGGAATGGGTTTGGGGGGTTGGGTTTGGGGCTTTTTTTGTAACTATGAGTTATAAAGTTTTATAACCTGTTCTTCAGCACTCTGCAAATGGTACTGAGGGTTAGTCAGGAGTGGTTCACAGGCCACGTCCCCTTTGCAACCTCAACAAGGAGGTACAGTGCACTAATGTCTAATGGACTTTTTTTATTTACATATAAAGAACCCAGAGAGAGTCACTGAAGAATAAATGCCACGAATCACAAGCATCACTTTACCTGGCTGCTAAAAACCTGCCTGCATAATTCAGAAATCTGAAAGGGCAGGTTTTGAAAGTATAATAAAAAGGTTTTCAAGCAGACCTGGGTAATTAAATGTGTGTCAACAAGGAGAGTTTCAGACAAGACACATAAAATCCACTTCTCATCTTACCAGAATCACACTGGTTTTGAGGGGGTGCTGGAAGGGGGTGGGCAGAGGGGAGTATCTGCTACTTCTTCATTCATCCATCCTAAATCCAGGAAAGGTAATGAACAAAATCCGCATTTCCTTGTAAACACTTACATACACTCAGTAAGGACCAGCACAAGCTCGGGTCTGTTGTCTCTGCAGGTCCCCAGCGTTAATACAACACAGCCTGCAAAGCCTAAAATGCTGCAGAAACATTACAGAGCAGTTTCTTCCTCACAGCGACTTTTTCTTACCAATTCACTATCACCACGCTTTCCTGCATTATTCCATGCTTACCTCACTCAAGCAACGATCCAAACAGCATATGGGATTGGTATACATTAAGTGAGAGTGACCCAATTATGCAGTGCTGGTTGTATATTTTGTTAAGACATTGCACATGAGTAACGAGTTATCCAAATTTCAGCAAAACCTATTTTAATACGTGACAGTAGCACTCCCAGGACTAAAGCACTTAAAATTCTATATGAATGTGCATAGGAATTCTATACATGAGTGTGGATATAGACGATGAATATATTGCTTATATAAGTAATAATGATGCATAAAAAAAAAACACCATTTCCTCCCAATTTTCTTCTTTATTTTGGAAAAACCTTACAGAGCTGGAGTGAAAAAAGAGCCCAGCTTGAGTGGCTGCATTTTCTACAGCTCTAAAAATATTCTGTTCCACCTCACCAGTACCCAGGCCTAAAAATAGCCACACAATCTTTCTGCGGTAAAATACCTCTTGCTGCCTTGAGAAAAAGCCACTCTCTAAAGTTTCCATTCAACAACAGATACCTTCAAATCTTTAATGAAGCTGATGTTATCGCGTTGTTAAGGTGGTGATGCTTCCAAATGCAATTGCAGCTGACCATCATCCTGCCAATATACAATATAATCTTTTCCATCTATCATCACCAAGCGCAGCTTATTAAAGAATGAAGGGAATGAATTACCTTCTAATACAGAAAGATACTTGGACTAAAATTAAACTTGCACTTTACACGGCAGTAATTACCTAAGTTCAGGCCCTGAGAAAAGCTATCATTGAACTGGCCTCTTACCAGTGATTTCCAATAATAGTGTGTTTATTTCCAAAGGCAAAAATAGTTATGTTAAATAAGAGTATCAGGGCTATAGCAGATTTTTGCTCCATGCTGTAAAATAAACAGGAGATGTCAAACTGGTTCTTCACTAATGTAATACAGAACATAATTTGATAAGTCAAATTGGTCAAAAATCAGCCAGGAAAACCTAAGCATTGCAGAAGTTGTCAGCCCAACACAACAATAACCCTGCTTATCTTCCCCAGATAGGTAAGATACCTCATGTTGCTGCAGCACAGACATTCTGCTTTTTCTGTTAACAGAAGGCATTGTATCAATTTATGCTCAGTCCTCTTTCAAATAGCACTGCTGAAAATTTCACACATTGCTTCCAAGCTAGACCAAAATCACTGCATGTAGATTAAGGCACAGAAAACATTTACCTTTTTGAAAAGGTAAAATTCAGACAGGCTTTGAATTATATTCAAATGCAGCAGAAGCCAGGAAATCCATAACACACTAATACACACATACAGCTCCTCATAATATAGTTTGTTCAAAACCTCTTGCATCAATCCTGAACAAGGTTCATTTATACAACTGCTTCTGGAGGTGAGATCAACTGTTGTTGATCCAGTATGTTGTAACAACTCTGCAGAAGCAGACACCAAGCAGAGAGATGGGGGGGAAATGAGAAGACACACCATAATGGGGGATCTGAACATCTCAGGATGCATCATCAGCCCTTTTGAAGCCACCACAACTTATGAAGTTCCTGGGTAATGCAGGCGTTTATACATAAACACTTCCTTTCCATTAACCACAACCTCTGAGCACCAAGCTCCTGCCATCTTCTGGAATCAAGCAGTGGTACCTTTGAAATGACTACCCACCATACCCCAAATGGCCTGCTACCCGTTAAACACACTCGTAGTGTGCAGTACCAGGTTCCTGGAAGACAGGAAAAGCCTCTTGCTAAAGGCCAGAGCAACATCAGAACAGGCTGAAGCTGGACTCTGCACTCTGACCAGCTTCATGCCCAACATCTAAGAGCAGGGCCTGCAGAAGCAGTGGGCTTCGGGAGCTCAGTGGCACCAAGCTCATGTCCAGCACTACGAGAGATCCCAAACTCCCATTTCTGTTTTGTCACCTGCTCACTGTGACACCTCGGCCATTTCACTTCATTTCAACCATTGACCACAATGGATATTGCATGACTTTCAACATGTCAAAACACTTCAAAAGTACCTGAAAGGAAGCTCTGCAGTAAACACACTAATCATTCTTTTCCTTGACAGCAGTGCTTAGCTCTTAACCCACTTCCATGGGTTACAACTTCACTACGCACACACTGAATGACTGTGGAGTGGCAGTGCCACATTCTTCACCTTAAAAGAGATGAAAAACGGACCTCAGGTTCTGGTCAGTCTGCTGCACTTATCACTTGAGATCTTTTCTAGGTTCTGCTCAACTTCAGCGTTACAGTTAACACTCAGAAGGAACAAGCAGAGCTAAACTGGGGGTGGGAAAGGCTGGAAGAAAAGAGACGTGAAGGAGCTTATTTGAAATAGTGCCTAAATATATATATGAAAATAGCCTGGAAATACTCCAAGGGCTACAATTAATGCATAAATATTACATATTTTATAACTGTCGATAATCTGCTGTATAAACAGAAGAGATCCGCTGGAAACTGTGCAATTGGACAGAAATTTAGGTTTGGATTATTGTTTTTGATCAGTCATGTATAAGAGCATCCCTGAAGACCTTCCGTAAGCATTATGGGACAATTTCATGCTGACCTTCCACGCAAGAACACTCCGTGCTCCCAACCCACCTCTGAGAATACATCCACCTACTCCAGCACATCTGTTCCACCATTTTGCCAGAGGGAAGGAACACCACTGGATTCTCTGTACTCAAGTCACTTCATCTCTTTAGGCACCTAAATATATGTCTCAGAACGTAACTGCTGCCATTCAGGCTTGAAAATTTTAGCTTCTCTTCCTAAGAGCACTGGCAGCAGTTAAACACTTCACATGAGTGGCACTAAAAGCTGGCACTGCCACAGCCCTACACAGGGTCTCTGCTTCTAGCATGTTTTTGTTCTCAACAAGAAAGTATCAACTTTCACAATGCTAACAGGAAGGGTACAATATAAGTTTAAGGTTCATGGCTAGATAAGAGAGTCCCAGGATTAGCACACCCCATATCATCTTTATCTAAAAGCCATCATAAAGGGAGATAAAAGTATCTCTAAAAGACTGAGCTACTGAAGACTTCCAAGTTCCAGCAGCATTTCCAACAATTACTAAATGATTTCAACATCTTGGTTGTAAAAATACATATTGCCACAGCAGAGCTTCCTCTCTCACACTATGTGGGCACCACTGCTAGGCCTCAAGCTCTCCAAGCACTCCACAGGGGACACCACGCCAAGCTTAGGTTGGTTCACTGATTATTACAGATTACTCACATGCTTTTGAGTCAACCACGTGGTTTGCTGTAATTCCTTCTACTAAAAGCTTTAATTGGAATCATAGAATACCCCGGGTTGGAAGGGACCCACTGAGCCCAACTGCTTATGAAATTATCAGTTACCAAAAAGACACCCTAATTTGATCATGTAAAGCAAAGTGGCTTCCTGGATCCATTCACATTAGAGCAGCGGTGTCTGAAAACATCCATATCCTGCAAGGTCCTGGAATTTGGGTGATCTCAGTTCTACGCATGAGGAGATTGAGCAATCTGCTAAAGAAAGCAATAATAAATTATACTCCTCTCCTTGCAGCACAAGAGCTACCCAGTTGGTTCAAGCTCTCTCAAAAGAAAAAGACTCTAGACTATGGAAAGATTCCCGATATATGAACTTGAGGCATACCACATGCAAATACAAGTTGAAGCCAAAACAAAGAAACTTAAGTGCACTGTAATTCTAGTTGAGCTGCAGCACATGAACAAGACAGAGCTAATATTTCAGCTGCTTCTTGCACAATTAGAAGCTGTAGAGCCGGAAGTCAGAAAGCTCAAGCCCACATTGAGAATATAGTGTTTTGTTGAACTTCCTCCCCCAAAGTACATTTAGAAAAATAATAAACACAGAAGACAGTAAAAGCGTGACTTTCATCTAAACCGTGGTACACAGCAACAGATCAGCTTGCTGATACAAGGGAGGGAGAAACACTTGCCAAACTAAACCTTTCTAGATTCCACCCTAGATTTCAAAGTGAATTGTTTAATTGTTCAACAGCTGCACCTTGAACTACAGGCACCCTCAAGATTTTAGGCAGATCAGGCGCAAGAGCTGTCTTCAAGAAGGCAGCAGGTCCAAGTAGCCACGATTGATCACAGTCAAAAAGAGACTCTCAAGGTAAATACAAGTCAGAAGCACAAACACTGGTTGTAAGCACTTCATTCTTGAGGGCGGGCACCAGGGTTGAAATTCTGCTTCCTGAGATCCTGTTAAGATTAAGAAATTTAACTAAAACCTAACCAGATCAATACAAGCCTCAGAAGAGCCATCAGAAGCTCCTTTCACCCAATGGAGCCAGTCTGGCAGCATGCTACGTGTAAAAGTAATTCTCTGCCTCCCCAAAACACTTGATGTTTGCCTCCTCCTTACCAGGAGCCTGAGACTTTGTCCTGGTTTTGGCTGGGATAGAGTTAAAAATCCCAATTTCCGTGGCTCAGATGCAAGTTTCAATGTTGTTTTCCATATCATTTAAGCCTGAAGCACAGCAAATAAATTCTATGATCACCTGTACGCCGTTCGGACAGCTTTTAGAAGAGCAGTGTAGCCCACAGCCTCTTTAATAATCCTTTAAACTGAAAAGGTTAATTTCCCCTTACAGGTAAGTAAAGGTCCATAATCTAGTTAAAATGGTTTCTGGAACAACTACACAGCTGAAGCAATTAGGAATGCCATGTGCTGTAACAAGAAGTATTTTTAACGTGTTGTTTAACTAATGTCCCTTCCATCCTCATTTGGCAAAATTCTGGTACTCGTTACTCATCTCCTAGCAAGCACATTTCACCACACAAAAGATCTTATCTGTGTGGTAGAAGTTACTCTGAGAAAACCAGCCCTAAGCTTAAAAAGCAACCAAATAGCAGCATCTGTACACGGAGGGCTGAAAATGGGGGAAAATTAGGTGAAACCACAGCTTTGCTTGAGAAACTAACAACCAAAATTCTCCTGTTTAAAGGAGGTCTCAGTTAAAATCAAAAGAGGAGTCACAATAATAAGGCAACTTTCATATATTCCATCAAGGCCAATTGGACAGCTTTTCCTCCAAAACAAAGAGAGCCATCTCAGAACCCTACAATGGTTTCTGTTGGAACACCTTAAAGCTCATTTAGTTCCAACCCCTGCCACGGGCAGGGACCCCTTCCACTGGAGCACCTTGTTCCAAGCCCCTGTGTCCAACCTGGCCTTGAGCACTGCCAGGGATGGGGCAGCCACAGCTTCTCTGGGCACCCTGTGCCAGCGCCTCAGCACCCTCACAGGGAAGAGCTTCTGCCTAAGAGCTCAGCTCAGTCTCCCCTCTGGCAGGTTCAAGCCATTCCCCTTGGCCTGTCGCATCAAATTGTGGTTAACCATGGGGCAGAGAGCTCAGATTTCTCAGTAGCACTGCAAGAGCTCAGTGCAGACTCATCCACCAACATGGATTTTCAGGATACAGAGCTTTCCCAGCTGGCTTCTACACAAAAGCATCCAATGGAGCTGTTTTCTCAATTTTGCAATGAGGATGACTAATAAAATATGGATCAAATTCACTGCTCTACTGAACATGGACAGAATATCTCCCGTCTCAGATAAACAAACCCACTGACAGAGTCCTTGGGAGTAACGAAATCTCTTGTCACTCCCCAACAGCACAGCCAGCAGAACCACAATTGTCAGTATTAGCCACACAACTCTGCAAGAGCTATGCAGGAGTCCTGCACTTGAAAAACACTCAGAAGGAAGCAAGAGACTCTGCAATGTGAGCAGAGTAACAGCAGGAGAAGAGTCCCACCGCCAGCAGGACCCAGCTGCTATTTTCAGTTCTTCAAACAAGAGCAGGTTGAAGTAGCACAGGCTGCGTTTACGAGTTCAACTAGCTGGGCAAGTCTGCTCTTCTGCAAGCTTCCTACTCCCCACTGCAAGTTGCACAGGCTGCTGTAAGACATAGAAAGTTGTACAAGTTAGACAAGAGCCTTCTAACATTCGCTTGTCACTCATGCTTCAGCCAGCCACGCTCAAGTAAAGCTCCTCAGAGGGTGGTGGCGAGGCGGGCACAGATGGATGCAGCGCTGCACTTCCCCCTTGCCACGAATCCAGTGTGTCGGTTTTAAGCACGGTTCAGAGCAACATTCTGAGGAAGCAAGTGTAAGAAGGTAACATCCATTTCCTCCTTTTGTTCTTGACATTAAAAATAATAGTTAGCTGGTTTAATTTCCTTATCTGT
Source organism: Pezoporus wallicus (assembly GCF_028554395.1). Lineage (NCBI taxonomy): Eukaryota > Metazoa > Chordata > Aves > Psittaciformes > Psittacidae > Pezoporus > Pezoporus wallicus. The sequence goes on along the minus strand of NW_026642428.1, from coordinate 774,623 downwards.
TATTCACATTAGCTTGTGTACTACCCACCTACATGAACTATCTGGGTACAGAACGCATGTTCAAGTGCCCTGCTGTGCAACTCCCTTCCCCAAGTCTTTGTCAGATCGTTGCTTTTCAAATTAATAACCTCTTCTCAACTGGGTAGAAGACTACTGCAGCAAACCTTCCGAGCAATTCCACCTTGACTTGGCAAAGACCAGCGAGAATCACATCCAAAGATGTGCCACGCAATGTCTATCAGGTCATCAGTCTGGTCCTGTGGTGGAGGGAAGCAGTAAATTCAGACATTTCTTATCCCTACTGCCTGAGGAATTTGATGGGAAAATGCAGCAGGAGATGCTGAAATGCTGGCCAAGGAGAAGCTGCCAGAGTTTGTAATATGTATCTGCCATTTGAAAACAAAGCCAGGGAGCACAGAAATTTGACATCTGAGGAAACAAACCCATAATGTTTGCAGCAGTGACAAGGATGCCCAAACCATTTGGGGCACTTATTCAACAAATCATTTAAAGCCTTGTTACTTAGAGTAACTGTTTAAATGGAGAAAATTAACACAAGTCTGCTCCACACTTGCATTTGAACTGTATGCACCATTGCTCCCAGTTGTTTTGAATGTGTACAAAGCTGCATATCACTGGTTATGAATCCAATAGGTTTTTTCATTACCATGTATGTATTTATTACTCTAAAATACCTTCGTGACATTTACAGTTAGCAATTTTACAATCTGTAGCAACATTACTTTCCAAAACAAAAGGAAAACCAATCATTCCACAAGGCCAAGTACAAGGTCCTGCACCTGGGTCAGGACAACTCCCAGCACAAACACAGATGAGCAGACAATGGACTAGGAGCAGCCCTGAGGAGGAGGACTTGGGGGTGTTGCTAGATGAGAAGTTCACTGTGACCCAGCTTCAGTGCGCAACTGAGCCCAGAACCAACCCCCGTGTGCTGGGCTGCACCCCCAGAGCATGAGCAGCAGCTGAGGGAGGGGATCCTGCCCCTCTGCTGTGCTCTGGGGAGACCCTCCCTGCAGCCCTGATCCAGCTCTGGGGCAGCAGCCCAAGAGGGACGTGGAGCTGTTGGAGCGAGGCCAGAGGAGGCCATGGAGATGCTGTGGGGGCTGGAGCAGCTCTGCTCTGGAGCCAGGCTGAGAGAGCTGGGCTGGGTCAGCCTGGAGAGGAGAAGGCTCCTTAAGGGGAGACCTGAGAGCAGCTCCAGTGCCTAAAGGGGCTGCAGGAAAGCTGGAGAGGGGCTTGGGACAAGGGCCTGTAGGGGCAGGCCAAGGGGAATGGCTTTAACCTGCCAGAGGGGAGACTGAGATGAGCTCTTAGGCAGAAGCTCTTCCCTGGGAGGGTGTCCCTGCCCATGGCAGGGGGCTGGAGTGGGATGAGCTTTAAGCTCCCTTTCAACCCAAACCATTCTAGGATTCTACATCTGCAGAAAGGAGTCGCATGCTAAACAAAACCCACTAAACCCCTAAATTAACTGAAAGCACAGAGATTGCTTAGAAAGGTATCTGGTTGGAGTTTGAGCCCCTTCCATTTTCTTACTCTGACAGTCAGAGTCCACAAAGGGGGAAAAAATATTCTATTGCTATAAACTCCTCAAGCAATAAGACATGACAGAGTGAATTATGATCTCTTCAATTTGGGGCTGGTTTGTTAGACACGGAACTGACAGCAAAGTGTTTTCACCACATCTAGGAATAAATACATACCATAGTTCCTGCATTGGAATGCCTTACTGGAATTATAGCTTTAAGTACTTATCATGTAAAAGTGATGAAACACATACTGAGTACCTCATTATCCTTACAACCAGCATTGCCTGGAATGCTTACGGACCAATTAAGCTTTAGATTAAAGCTAACCAGACCCAGTATACCTCTTAAAAGAATACCTGAATCAGAAGATGAGATTATCAAAAACTATGTTTTTACCCTCAATTTTTTAGTTGTAACAACACAAAAAAGCATATAAACAACTGTGCAACATGCTTCAGTAAACCTGCAGGCCACCATCACCACACACGTAGCAGGCCTCCCACACCCTGGAGCTGTTCAGACTGTGAGTGTAAAGTACCTGCTCATTTTTGTTTACAAGGGATTTCTTCTGCAAAGGACATTTTTTGCCACTCACCCACCATCTCCCTGGATCTATTCTCACAAAGCTTTTCCTCCCACCAGCTATTCTCACAGTGAATCCCTTCCAGGGTTTCAAAACAGCAGAAGGTTCCAACATGCAAGCAGCCCCCTTCAGAAACCAACAGGACTATTGTATTGAAGCTGGTTTTTAAGGGTATTAAAAGTTAACCACGTTGTTAAGTGCTGTGTGGAGTCAGTGCCAGAAAGAAATCACACGTAGTTATATAATGCTCTGTAAGCATCAGATTATTGTCAGCAGCCACACAAGTGATTTAGACCTTAATACAAAAGACAGTTTAAAGAAAAGTAGCCACAAAGGCAAAAAGTCTTCCTGAACTCAGGAGTTTGGGCTATAATAGATCACAGCAAAGACCCAGCCTGGCAGATTCTTTCCCAGCACAGATGGGATGATTTTGTGGCCTTGATGGATTTGGGGGTATTTTTGCTTGGCTTTTCAATAATTAAACTGTATGGTTTATAAGAACTCCTGAAAGCAGACAGGGTTTTTCTGTTTTGGAGGGGCTGGTTTGTTTCTTGTCAAACTCACCCCTTCAACATAACAGATCTTTGAACCATATTTAGTGGCTCAGCTAAAGCAACTAATGAGTGTTACGTAAGATGTCTCTCCATGTAGAACAATCTGTTCCAAAAGTTACCAAAAATAGCAATTCTCTAAACACTGGTGTGATGCAATATTTAACCAGCTACTGCATTAGCAGCCGAATCCATCCATTACTAGTTAAAAAAATAAAGACTTGAGAGCTTACTACAACATCTGCAACCTTACCTAGGCTGGTAGGTTTTATCAGCTCATCCAACAAGTCATAAAAAGGTAGCTTCTGAAGTTTTATGTCGGGGTGGACAGGGTGGAGCGCAGATGTGAGATGGGGTAGTTCCAGTTCATGTTTAGGTCCCAGAAGCGACACGGGAAGCAACGGTGAGGTGGCAGGGTGGCCATCGTAACTGAGCTGTGGAATGGTAGACGGAGACAAAGCTGCTGGCATGGAGCTCGAGTGGACGCTGGGGATGGATAAGTCTGCAGGAGTCATGATTTTCTGAGGGAACCTTCGCCTATAGAGTTCTTTGATTTTCATTTGTACGGCAGGGCTGCAGCCAGCCTTTAACAAATGCAGTGCTTTCGTGAGGAGTTCGTGTTTCCGTCCGTGCTTGTTCCTCCCCGCGTAACCCAGAAGTACTTGCAGCTCAGACACTCTAAGGCTCATAACCATTTGCTTAAAAGAAACAAAACAGGAAAAAATTAGTATTCAAGCTACAGCATCTTAAACACGGACATCAGAATGTGGCTTAACCCCATCAAGCACACAGGTTTTAAAGGCATACTGCTCTTCCCCCACTGATAATGTGAAATATAATGCAAACCATACTTGTTCATGGATATATCTACTTAGAAAGTCTGTAACGAGCAACTTTTAAAGGGGTTTCCATTTGCCAGACACAATGCAGGACAGGAGAAGAGAAAAGGACAAGTTGCCAGTACACAATAAAGCTTGTAAATGCAATTATTTTCCACTCCTTGTTCTGCTGGCATCTATAATGTTAACAGTTTTTTCACATTGGCAATATCCAAGTCTCCAGTACTTGCAGCTGAAAGCTGTGCCAGTCCTTAACTCTGGAACATTATTTCACTTACAAGTCTTTCCCTCACTTTTAGCCATGCAGCATAACTAATCCACGCAGGTTCAAAGGAAAGGAGATAAATGATTTTAAAGAGAGAGAAAAATTACAATACAATTTGTGCGCAACCCCATATGATTATTACTGAGTTAAAGGAAGCTTCTTCCAATTATGCTTCCTCCTCACATCAGAGCTGCATGTTCTGGATGGGGGAGATGGGCTTTGCCTTCTATTAATTAGCATCTTCATTTACACTGTCTTTTACTGTCCCCCAGTATAGCCTAATGAACCAAACTGGTCTGACTTGTCAACTGTTTCACCTCTTCAGGAAGCAAGACATAAAGTAACCAAAGCAGCAATGGCTTGCACACACTGACTGCTTCCTCCCTGGTCCAGCTGAAGCCAAGAGGCAATTTATACACTTAATTTCTACTTTAAAACTTCATTCAGTGCTTGACAGCAGCTCGGTTCACCATCACATGTCTTGTGACACCAGCTCAAGTGGTATTTCTGTAGAATCCTGGACTCCCAAGAAATCACAAGGATATACTTGATACTTGAGGTATATATATTTGGGACCAAACCAGCTAATTCAGCATATCAGGGTTCTGCCATCACTGGAAGCTGAATAACCAAACTAGCACTTGCCTTTGCAAATAACCTTTCAAACAGAGTAAAAATGCCCCCATCCTCTCCAGCTCTCCAAACTGTGCAAAGTATTCACACACACATTACTCAAGTTATTTTCACATTCATTTTTAAACCTGAAGTGCTAATAGTAAGCTGTGCCTGGCTTAGCTAAAGCAGCCCCAAAGCCTCATCGATTCCTCAAACCTCCAGCATCTACATGAGACCTTCCAGGCACAGGTATCCACAGGAAGTATTTCCCTATCCTGAAATAGGTCGTGTTATTTAAAAGCCCTAAATCAGATGATTCATGTATTTGATGAGGTGTGCACCAGGCAGATTTAACTACATTTGCTACAAGATTTCTGCTCTGTTGAGCCACACCAAGAGAAGTGAATGATCTTGCTGCAAATCTCAGCTAAACTTTGCTGCAGCCTAAAGCAAACACTTCGGATACAAGCAGGACTTTGCTGGCATTTTATCCTCCGAATACCCAAGAACATACTTCACACTTTTAACCATGGGTCTGTCATGGAGCTACTAATAAGAACAGAGAAGGTACTTTTGTCAGAAACAGAGATGTCTTAAAAGAACAAGGTATTTCAGTTAAGATCTGAAGTGTTGACAGCTGAAAGGGAAGTGAAACAAACAGATCTGAAACACGGAAAAACACTATTTATATATTTATAATGCTTTGCAAGCATTTCCTCAACAGAATGAGTAGTTACAGCTGAAGGGCTTAAAGCCTGCTACCATCACCCCGAGAAGTCACTTCCTGAGCAGGCAGAACCTCTCAGAGCTTCACCCTGTTCTTGTTTTGTAATAAACTCCTAGGCCCAGCTTGCAAAAAACCCTGAGGATGAAGAAATCATCGAGCTAACAGAGGAGCTCCTGCTACAGGTTGGATTTTTTTCTGGGATTTAAGGTAGAGATGACTTAGAAATAAGTAGACAGAAAGCAGGGGCCATCCTGCAGCCAGGCTGACAAACCAAAACAAATACATTCCCCAGATCCTCCCACCCTTGTGCATTCCTTACAAAGGAGGACAAGAACAATTCTGTTTGCAGTGTTAAGGGCACTAACAGATACATCGATCAAAACCAGGAGGAAAAAACAGCACTAAAGGCTTGTGGGTTTATTACAGTTTCATACCTCATTGAGAAACCCTTCTTCTGCAAATATAAAGAGACAATGACTTAAACCAGCCCCCCCCCCGACTCATCCATAGGGCTTTGCCAGCGGATCGTGTCAATCAGTGGCTGGGGAAGCAGAGCCCAACAGGCAGCCGCGCTGGGAAAGTCTCTCCTGTCACTGCAACATGAACGTGAGAATTCCTCTCCCCTCCTCCACCACAGTTGTGTTTTATTTGAGGACACAGCCCCAGCTCCATCAGCAGCAGTGCCACTGCCTGGACGAGCACTGCCCAGGCTACGAGCCCTTGGCCTGGGTCACTCTGGTACCCTAATCTTAGAACAGGCAGGGTAATTATAGCAGGAAACAAATCAAGTGCTGTCAAACTCACAGAGTAAATACAGTAAAAAGCTGCAATCTGTGATTTATTTTTTTTGCCCTGTCATATCTCACCTCATCACAATTCACCCCCCCCCAGCCCATTGCTGGCTTAGGTGCAGCAGCAAAGCTGAAGGGCAAAGACACAAAATGTTTTTGCTTCAGGAAGTCTTGGGGTTTTTCCCCTGTTGCCTGGAGTAGTAAAAAGATCACTCACAGCAGTATAGCTGCATCTGAAACAAGCTCCACAACCCACCACAAAGAGCCTGTACCCCAACAACAGCAAATATCCACAATGCAAGTAACTGCCCCTGTCTCTGGCTGTTTATCAGAACTGACAAAATGTGTGGGTTTTGCTTTCCTAACACAAAAGAAATTAACAAAAACACAACTAAAAAAGCCCAACCAAACAAAAATACCAGGATATATACAGCTACCAAGGGCAGAATGAGGAATAGGTTGCAAACTGCAATTACAGGCAACTAGGTGCATGAGAAACTGATGCTATTTGGCTAGGAAAATGTTGACCTACTGGCTACTTGATTAACTTCGGTGTGAGAAATGCAGCAAGCCAGTTCCAGACGCAGCAAATCCCAGTATCAACCACTGGGTGTTCTGCTGATGATGTGCATTTTGGTACCTGTCATATCTAGGCAATATCTAAAATTCAAAAAAGAGGGTAAGGACAGTAGAAAACCTGCTTGAAGTGTAAGAGTATGAACAAGCTTTACAGAAACTCAACTTATCTCAATGTAGCACAGAATATCTCTATTTTGACTGGTTGTAAAGACCTTTCCAGAGCAGGTAACTCATCTATAAACATCCACCTGACATTTCCTGCTCGACAGCACAAAACCAACACATGCTCCTCCACAGAACCAGCATTAGTCACTGGGATTACCAGGCTCATTATGTATCTTCCCCCTGCAGCCCACGTCCCCTTATCCAAGGCTTGCAACCACAGCCCATGCTTCCCAAAGGAAGTCACCCCATCGTGTGTGTCAGGTCCACAGAAGCAAAGAGCCCAGTTTATTTTCCCACCTCCCAGTTGCTTGTTTCCAAATCTGTGCCTGTTCTCTCCTGCCAGACTGTGTGAACCCACCCATGTGATGCAGCTCATCCTGCAGCCACAGGAGCATCCCCCCACTTCTGCGTGTTGAGGAAACAGCCTCAAGCTATTCATCTGGCAACAAGGACTATTTCCTGCTCCACTCCTCCTTCAGATAACCTATAAGGTTTGGAATAGCTTATGGATGCAAAAGCAATCCATGGGCGGCATCCTACATCATTCACCTACTTCACCCCATGGCTATCCACAGGAAAGGATGTTCTACACACAGCACACTCTCAAAAAAGTTGGTACACTGGTTTTCAAACTAACAGCCATGAAAAGTGAAGTCCCCCAAACCAAAAACTGCATGTAGACACTTAAGAGGTAAGGAAGAACAAGGGAGTTCTCCAGCACATCCACTAAAGGACTATTAAATAAAAAGCATCAGGCTGTAACATCAGTGAATGCTTTGCAGCTCCTGACTCACAGAGTTCTCTCAATAACCAAGCATGTTGGGCTGCAGTAATGTGTCTGTGCCACACTAAAGGACTATGCTGCTTTGGGAATGCTGCTTCGACATTCAGAGTAAATACTTCACCAGGAACTTCAACTTCTAACAGAGCAGCCAACATGAGGAGTCATTTACTTCTGTTTCCCTCTGCAAAGAAAACAGCCAAGATAAAATTTCACTTAAAAAGAACAGTTTTCCACACAAGGCCAGTTATTGCTCCCACCAAGGAAAGCCACTCAGGCCAGGCAGCTTCCTGGCTAGAGAAGTCCAGTTCTTAGCACAGGTTAACAGGTCAGATCAAAGAAAATTGCTTCCAAGAACTGGACCTTGTCTCACTGATCTATGAAGGTTGGGAATTAAGTTTCAAAATATACAAAATCCAACTGTTAGTGCCTCTGGATAAGAAATCCCATTGATAACCCTGCATGGCCTCACTGGCACGTGAATCAGAGAAGTGTGACTAAAGAGACAAGCAGTCAGGCAGAAAACATTCTTTCTAGACTGGAAAATACACAGGGGCTAAAACACTGGTTTGAAATGCAGGAAGACGAGCTGCAAGTCCCACTGCTCAAGAAAGGCACAGATACAGGTATCTGCTGAGATCCAGCACCACAGATGGTGAGCTTTCTCCTTTCTTCCCAGTTTTTGAAGGGAGGGACTTCCCAGAGAGGTAAAAACCAGGCAGCAGCCAGTAATGGACTGCAGGGTCCACAGGAAAGCATAATGGAGAACACTGGAAATTTGTCACTATTAATACCAGCACCACAAGGTTCTGTCTTCAGGCATCTTCATCCAGCAGCAGCAGCATTAACAATCCCAACAACGTAATGAATGCTTTCTAGAAAGAGGATTTCCACATCCCAGTAATCAACCCTGGAATCTATCTGGAGAATTCCAGGTGTTTATGATAACTAGAACCTGTGAGTAAGTTCCAAAACACATCCAAAAGATTTGCCAGTGGAACAAGAAGCTTTTGGCCAGGTACTACACCACATCTTTGTGCCTAAAGCTATACAACAGGTCTTCCACAATTCCATAACCATTAACATGGAAGTTAAAGGGGAAAAAGGAAAAAAAGCACCTCAAACACCAGCCAGAGATGGAAGAAGACAGTAAAGGGGGAAAAGAAAGAAATGAAAAAAAGAGATTCCAAATGGAAGGACACCCATTTATAGCTGGTGATTTGGGACAGTGACAGTAAGTTTCTTGTGCTACTTACATAGTGATTAGCAATAGTTTACTTCAAATCAGGCATCATTATTACAGAAGAGGGCAAGCACTGCAACAAGTCACTTCAAAGGAGAAGGGCAGGACAGAAAACTGACTGCACCCTGTATTCCTTGGAAAGCTACAGAGGGGCCTCTGCTCCAACACCTCAGCCCCAGCAGCACCCAAGGGATCAGCTCTGGCTGCAGTCTGCATTCACAGCATGGGCACAATCAAAGCTCTAAGGCTGTTTTCAAGGACAACACAGATGGATATTTGCCCCTTATGCAAGAAGGAAACCACTACTAAAGGAATTCCATAGCGCACTTCCAAAAGGCACTTTAAAACAACAACAACAAAAAAATAAAAAAATCAAATCAAAACTGTCCTTTTTTTCTAGTCAAAGCAACTGGGAAGCATTAGATTAGTATGGAAATGGGTCTGAATTAATCTCAATATAGCTCCAACACCCAGCTGTAAAAATAGAGAGTTCTTGCATGCTATGAACAGCCTCTTTAACCCCCAGTATAAATCTTCCGAAGAGGAAAGCAATACCTGAGCTGCACGAGCTCTCTACAGTTACACAGACTAAGCTCTGGGGCTCTTTAGGCATTTCAGATTTGTGAAAATGGGAAATCGTGATGGTAAAAATATTCCCATCTTTTACGAAGGCACATTCCTTAGTCCTAAATGCTATCTGCAAGACTCACACGAGGAAGCTCTCAAGGCTAAGCTATAAAAACTGGAACCAGCCTCCCGAAAACCTGCAGGAGGGAGTGAAAGGCCCAATTCATGGAAGCTCCAGTGCCCCAGTGACAGGCTGTAACTTCCTGCGTTTGTCTCCTGCAACCAAAACACTCAAAGGTTGAAGTCACCGTAATTCAAACTGGGGGGGGAGGCAAAGGCACAGAACAACAGTCGTAAATACACAGCACGCTACAGCCTTTAAGAGGGGTTATTGGTTCTCATCATGAAAAACTCATCTGTCTCTTGAAGCAGTACGTACCGTGGTTCGCCAAGTAGGGCGGCACAAAAAGAATAGGTACAAAACAACGGCAGGTACAGGTGTTATTTGCCTTGTTATACACACAAGGCAATATTTCTTAATCAAAGAAACCCTCTATTTACACAGTATATCAGTGCTCATAAAGAACATGCTGCAACTGTACGACCGAATCTATGCATTCGTCCAGCTGGCAATAAAAATGGGTTTAAAATGTGTCATCAAAATGATGGCCATCAACTGTAAATGCCAAAAATAGCCTGGCCTGTTCTTGGTATCTCCATGGATATAAGCTTCTTTAAGGTCAAACACTGTAGTCATGATTTTCATCAGGGAATGTTATTTCTCCATGCTAGTAGAGATATTACACTATAAAGCTGAAGTAATCAGGTGTTATTTACTTTAGCATGCGCACAAACAATATATTTCCTCGCAAATGATACAGTTGTGTATCTGTTAATAGGAATATTATGACCCTTGAACCAATCTACCTGAACGATGAAGCTCAGATTCAAGCCCCTGCTCACACCAGGAATCTCTGGTGATGAAGAGATCACCAAAGAAGTGTAGTAGTGTTCAGTCTACAGGGCTTCTAGACAGGAGGTCCTGCAGTTTCCTATCACCATCCTTCCATGTTCAGCTCATGTTCAGCTCACCAAGTATACTATAACCACTTAACTTTTAATTCCACACATTAACAAGAATAAGGAGCATATTTCATACCTACTCTTGGCTTGCTTGTCTCTGTTGTGCTGGGAAAAGTTGACTACCCTTAAATTTACTGAGTTTTAGTAAGGTCAGAACAATGCTGCTTCATACATGAACACTAATTAAGCTCTCCCTCCAGCCCACAGTTCAGATGCCTCCATCTAACCCTGCACCAGCGACACTATCAAGTTCTTAGATACGCCTGTTGCTTACTGGAGACAAGAAAACCACAGTGATAAAAGTAACACAACTGACTGAAGAGTGAGAGTATATTGCAAAAGAAAACAGTGAGACAGCTCTAGCCCCACTGAACCGCCTGCTAGGAACAACAGGCAGAGGTTGGAATGTTTAATATAATCCCCATGTGTTAAAAATTGTCTTATGCTTTTTACAGATGCCTGTGGTATTTTGCTATGCTATCATATATGTAAAATATCTTCAAGTTAAAAGCTCTGACACATACAACCTGGCAAGTCAGCCCAGGCAATTGCCCTTCTAGACCCCCTTTTCCTAGAGGTTATTTCCTCTGGAAGAGAGACAGAGCAGAACAGCCTGTGTGCCCACGTACCCAAATGCCACTCCAGTGCCTCAACACTGAAATCACTGTGGGATCCGCTGCGTTTTCATACGATGGCTTGCCAACCACACTGCATCCTGCCCTGCCTCCCACTGCACAGTACCACTGCCGCAGCCGGCAGGGAGGGCAGCTGGGGCAGGGACTTGCTTAAACTGCACAAGCTACGTTTGTTGGGAGAGAAGTCTGCCAAGCCTTTAGTCATGTCTAAATGGTGTTTGATTTAAAGTAAGTCACATTTTATCTTAATCCGTAACGAAAGTTTTACCGTTCTCGGGAGGTTTTATTCACTAGGTGAACTATATTATTACTTTTGGTATTAAATAAGGTTGCTGACACAGTAGTAATCTTCATTTCAGTTCTTGGAGACTCTAGGTTTTTTTTTCAACCACACTCAAACTTAATTCTCCCTGGTGCATTTATCTGTGCAGATGGGAATTATTTTTACAGCTCTATACGCTAGCATGATTTTCATGACAAGTAATTGCAGAAATACCAGTTCAGACATCTCTGGATAGAAAACAATGTGCCTCTCCGAAGGCAAACAGCTCACATCTAAGGCCAATAGCGAAGACAATTCTTCTCAGCTATTTGGGAGAGGGTCATTGCCAGACAAATTTACTTTTTATTAAGAATGTTCTTATCCTTAACTAAGCCTTTCAACTGGCTGACAGAAGAGCTAATTCCTATGCAATAAGCTTCTGCAGAGCCCAAGCCAGCCGCACACACAGCTGTCCAAGGAGCCTGCTAAACACAGTGTGCCCTGTTATAATATCTCTGACAAATAACACAAAGGTCTACATCGGTGTAATCAAAACAGAACAACTTACACAGCATTCCATAGTAGTCTGAACGACTGTCTCTTTGGATAAAAGATAAAAGAGGACCAAGAAGTCTCAGTTTCTGAAAGCCTCGTAGGAGTTCACAGGAGCTTCTCCTTCCAAAGTGATTTTAAGAAGAAAACATTTTAAAATATACAATTAAACTAAAGCAATAGTTGCATACACAGATTACAGATAGGGACTTTACTCCATGAGAATCCATTCTGCCATTCGTTCTCAGCACAACACTAAGAATGAAGCTCCAGTTACTTTCTGAATATCTAAAATACCTGCATGAGGCACATGTAGCTTTTAGAAGTCAATTTTGAAAGAAAGCTGGAGAAGAATGTACCTGGAATTCAATGAATGTACTCACACAGCAACATGGATAAAGAGGCAGCTTCCACAACCTCTTAACAGCAAGACATACAATTTCAAGACCTGCATTCTTACATCCAGGGTTTGACGTTGGCTTGCAAGCTATTTAAATCTCTACTGTATCAGCAGACATTATTTCTTTGTATGTGTTGGCCAACTTAAGCATCACTTCATTAAAACAAATTATTGCCATAATAGATGCATATTTGCCTCCAAGAGTTAAGTATCTTCTTATTTCTGTACCTTACAGAACTGCAAAGTGATGTATTGTCCGCATGCCCCAAGTTATCACTCAGTGCTGAAGAGCCAGTTGTCCACTATACACAAACTTTGGCCATTGAATTGACTTCAAATGATGTAACACTTCAGGATACAAGCTCATCCAGCCAAATATAACCAAAACACTTCAAGACCAACTAGCCACTGTTTTCCCCTCATTTGTCCCATTTTCTAGGAGCACAGTTGATGCACAACATCACCACTGACTATTCTTCTGCTATCTCAAAATGTTTTAATTAACAATCACACTAAATTTGGATTCTGGCTTGCAGGCTGAAGCCAGGATGTAATTGAATCTCATTTCCCTTAAAAGTAACCCACTGCTATGTTCATTCCCCAAGAGAGGCAAAACTGGAGTTCTCTCACACAAAAAGACTGCACCAATAGTTAATAACCTCTAGCAGAAAAAGTGGGGAGGAAGGAAAGGCAGAAGGGAGGGAGAAGGAATGGGAAAATTAAGAGATCAGATAAAACATCAGGTATGGGAAATAATCATTTATGATTAAAAGATTTCCCCTTCCCAAGGAAGGGACAGAACACAAAAGAAATAAATCTGCTGACCACAAATACCGACGAAATACACTGGCCAAGACCCTATTCCCTCCTAATCCTGGCCCACTGAGAATAATAATTTATTACTGCTGGCAATTAGTCTGAATTGTTACCAGAGAAATAAGTAATGGAGCCAAGAGTTCCCACCGTGTCAATAAGCTGAGAAGAAACAGGCCATCAAACACACTGACATCTGTATAGCCTTAAAAAACCCCAACCTAGTCATTCTGCACATCACTGCCTTATTTCCTAAGGAATTTGTGTCTAGAAATCACATAAGGAAGCCAAAACACATGCTGCTTTTTAAGTAGTCAGATAGCAGTAAGGCATCAAGACGAACTAAAAGCTCAAACAGTAATGAGAGACTTTCCTTTTACATGACCGTCCCTCAGAGTATCGGGTAAAGGCACCACATCAGTGAAGTACCTGCTCATCAGCTCTGGGGAGATTGCCCCAGGTTTCATACATCAACGTTCTCACAGCACAGACCATCTCAAGTTGGCCTCTACTTTGATGATGTATTGATTTCAAGCATGTTCTAGTGAAGCCCTCCAAAATCACACCTTTAGTGCAGTTCTAAGACTTCACACAGCGCAGGCAGGAAAAGCATTTTCTCTGCTCAAGTCTTCCTCCTCCTTCAGGAGGAGACACCCATTCTCTTGCCTTTCCCCTACTTATTTCTTATACAAAGCCATTGTTACAAAGCAACTTGATGTTCCAAGTTCTTTTCATGCTCCTTGCTTAGCCCTAGTCCTTCCTAGAAAAAGATTGTCCTAGATGTTTGCTGGAGACCAAATCAGGACTAACAGTCACTTCTTTGTTCCTCAGCTATTGAATGTTTTGTTCAGGCACCACCATTTATCTGGGAGCTACTTCCTTGCTTCCCACATTTTATCTATCAACATTGCAGTGGCCATAAACACAAAGATAAGAAAAGAGGGAAGGTTTGAGGGAAAGTAATACTTTTTATTATATTTGGAGAAAGAATTTGCACATCTGGTATTTTCAGCCACATCAACTGGTCTAAGAAGACTTACAACCCTTTGTATTTTATAGAAGCATCTACCTGTGAACCAACAGGCTCAGGTTTTTAGGCACCAGCCTAAAAGCTTAAGACCAAGAAGCAGCACTAATATGTTTACATGACTCTTCCAGTCCATGACTACTTTCAGCAAGTCATAATTGCACATGAAATTCAAAGTTATTAAACACAAAGCAGTCAAAATTGGAGAAAAATTGAAATTTCTCATGTGTTCTTCTCATGACATAGCTGATTGTTCAGGAGAGGAACTTGGGCATCACTTCAGACAACTCTTCCTGCGGCTACAGCCAAACAAGCATATTTGCAGGGAACTAGTAGGCTACAGGACCTTGGAAGGTCCCTTCCAATCTCACATTCTGTGCATGAGAGCATTTTTCAGAACTGAAAGAAAAGTCAAAGGAGGGAATCAAGAACTACAAGTAAGACGTACAACATATCTAGTCACAGAGCCGTTCCAAAAAGGCAAAGAATTTCAAAACACACACTATAAACCTCAAAAACTTGGCCAGAGTTGGACAGGAATATGCGTACCCAAGACTACCCTAGGAACCCATAGGTCTGTGCAACCAGATAAGGACACCACATAGTAGAATCACTCTTACATATCCCAGCCCATTTTCTCTGGCAACACGGTAACTAGAATAAAGAGTAGCCACATAACAGCAAACTGTCTGCATGACAACTATGCGTGAACCACATGTGGCCACCAGTAATTCAAGAAAAGTCAGTTTCTCAAACTGAAGAGCTATTGTCTGTCACAGCACAATAGGGAACACAAATTATAGGTCTGACTATTTATAGAGCAGTTAAAATGTACACTAAAGCCTAATTTATTCCTAACTGTAGAGATGCATTAAAAATTTGAAGTATTTATTTACTGCACACAACAATATGACCTAGAATTAATATTTGTATCACATATTGAGACTGGTCAATTTTAAAGTGCCAAAATACATTTATTATGATAGAAATCAGTAGCTGAATGAAAAAACACAGTCTATGTCACTTGTCCAAACCCAGGTGAAAACACTGGCAGTTAGAAGTTCACCTCCCATTTCAAAAACCCTACTACATCAATACCCAGCCTAGTTCCCACTGAGGTGGATTCAGGATCCTAGGTCAGTCAAGTTAATGAGACATGGATGACTCCTCTGGCTGCTACTCACGACACTAAGGCATCAGTAAGACTGTCAAGAATCACACTGATTCCATTCCAAGTACCAGCACAGCTTGGAAAGAGAGCAACAGGGTGGCAGCGGTGCCAAACACTGGCTGCGTATCCTGGGGAAGCCATCTAAAAGAGCCATGGAGACAAAGAAAGGGAAAGCAGGAAGCTCAGTTTTTCGTATCACCCACAACGACTGGTTTCTTCCCACTATGCAGAAATGCAAAAAGATGATAGAATAATAGGAGAGGAAGCAGATCTTCCTGCTTTTCTTCAGCATTCAAGAGGATAAAGAAAACAGTTTCAAATGACAACATCCAGCCACAGACTGAGAAGATGCATCTTAAGCAAGGCCCAGACTCCTGACAAAGCTGATCCTAATCCTACTTCACCCCTCAGAACTTGGGCTACTCTGCCCTTCTATCTTCCGCTGCTGCCCACACCAGAAAGTGGTATTTTTGCATGTATTAGCTGTACCTCTAGGCTGGAAGACAAGCATGCAGTGCTTAAAAAAGCCATTAGCTCGCAATGACTAATCCCAGGACAAAACACTCAGCAGTGCATTAGAAAGCTAAGAGTACATTCTCTATGCAGTATTTTCCTGGCCCACACAGAGCACAGACAAGGCCTATAGAAACATTTCTTTCCCAGTCACACTGGTACATGTTAAGGAGAGGTACTAAGGATACTTGCTCATTGGGAAGAAGGCTATTTCATTTCCCAGTGCCATCAATGTGACACACTGTCCCCCTCCCTGCCACCTCATCCTTCAAGCACTGTATTTTTACCACTGAAGTAAGACTGAATTCAATTAATCTATTCACACAATAACCTCTGCCCTGCATGGAAACAAACTGCTTAATGGAATTAAGGTTTTTATAAGCCAAGTTGCAGCCACACCTAAGATTAAAAATACATGAAAACTATTGCAAGTAAACTCCAAAAACGACACTGCATTTAATTTGGCTTCAGCCACAAGAACAATCAGAATTGAAACGAGCTGCCTAGGAAAACTTTGATATCAAAGTTAGAACTTCCATGGATATCCTTACCGAGTAAAAACAGAGGGTGTGCAGTGTTTCTGCAGTGCTGGCTGCAGATACACACTGCCTTGCCGAGCACAGGACGGAGGATGCTCCACTCACTGCTCCTTTTCATCTTCACTGACCAAACTCTTGCCCCACCTCATTAACCACACTCATCCAAATCCCACTATGAATAGGAATTTGCATATATACAAGCCTTTTGCAGCTCATTAATGTCATTTGAATGGCTCTCACATGGTCATGAATTTATACTCTGCCTGTCCCTTTGTACACATACAGGTCAATAGCACGGGGGGAGCAGAGGGGGAATTATTTAGGATCTCGTGACAAAACAAACCATTTTCTGGGTTTCAACCTAACACTGAAGTTATGTTGAACCTAACATGCCTCCTCATACACTCACCAGATAAAAATCAAGCTTCTACTTCCAGGTAAGGATGTTGTAAGCATTGTGTTACTTCACAGCCTTGCTCAGCCTCTATGTCAAAAGCAAAGGACAGTCTAGTATCAGGGAGAAAATAAAAACCGAAGCATCAAGATATCAGTCATGCACAGGCCTGAGGAATGAAGGAGTCAATGCAGTCAGTCAACAAGCCCTTTGCTAATCTGTGTGAACGTACTCTGAAAAACAAAGGCACATTTGAAAAAAAAACCCTTTTCTAGTTAACTGAACATAGGAAACAAGTTTCAACACATCTCTGCTTCCCCTTAAAACAGCTTGGCACCACCTCAGAGCTCTACATATGTTTAAAAACAACAGAATAGTACAGGTCAAAGGAAGCCATGTAAACCCAGTCCGCACGCACAAGCTGGCCATTCTTGCAGAATTAATAATATTTTCTTTAAAGAACAAACCATAGATCTTTAGCTGGCTATTCAAAGTTCTTTCTATTACCAGCATGTCCCAGTTGTTCCAAGACTAAACAATAGGGGAAGGTCACGCATGGAGTTCTGCAAGGGCCACGCTGGCACACAGAGCTTAACCTATTCGTTAACGACCTAGAAAATGAAGTGATCAGTGGGGTGACAAAGTTGCTGACAATATGATGTGGCTGCAAACTGAAGAATGACTGAAAGGCCTCAGTGACAGAGCAATTCAATGTACATAAACACAAAGCGATGCCTATGGGGAAAAGCAGCCCAGGCAGACCCAGCTTTACATGTAAAGTGATGGGCTCTGGGCTGACCTTTACCACACTAGAGCGAGCTCCTGGGCCCAAGATAAACAGACATGTGAAAACATCAGCTCGGTAGCAGTCAAACACACAAATCACTGTTAGAAATCATTAGGAAGGGACCAGAGAGCAAATGAGAGAGCATTCTACATTATATCAATCTCTGGTTCACCCAGAGCTCAAAGTGCGGGTGGGTCTGGTGGTCTCAGCTAAAAAGAAAAGGAAAAAGAAAAAAAAGAGAAAACAATAAGATCTCTTAGAAGTGGCAATGCTCACAGAAGCATGACTTCCAGAATTAAAGACCAACAAAAGCTAAGACTTTTCAACCTAAAACCTGGGGACAGATGCGACAGCAGTCTAGAAAGCCATGAACAGCACAAGGAGACCAGACAGGGATCAACTGTACTGTTTCTTTCATTACACAATACAGCAACCAGTGGATGAAGGTCGCTGGAACCAGGCTCAAAAGAAAATGAGAAGGCTCCTCACACTGCACGCAGCAGAACAACAGAAATCCCTACTAAAACACTGGGAACAAAAGAAGTTCAGGAAGAACCTGGGCAAACACTCAGAAAATAAGATTTATTACACCTGTCCAGCCAGTAACCCCCACCTGAACCCCCAATGGGTTCAGAGGATTGAGCTGAAAATAGCTAGAGACCAGGAGAATATTGCAGGGAGGTGACATCCATCTCTCATACTTTGTCCTGGTTTTGCTTTTCCCTGCGCACTCACTTCTGGAAGCTGTAGGAGACAATACCAGGCCAGATGGACCCTTGGCCTGAACCAGTGCAGCTACTTTTACATTCTTATGATTCAGTGTATAATGCATGTTTATTTTTAGCCATTTCCTCAGAAAACCCAAGCGACGTCAAAAGCCTCTAATGAAAATGGTACTTCTCAACTGAAAACAGTCAAATTTTAACACAAAAAAAGGTTAAAGTAACTGAAGGAAAACCTGGGTATACGCCCTTTAGAAAAATATTATCTAAAATCCTTGTAATTCAAACCGACAACAGTTCTGATACTTGATTAAAATAATTTGAAGCCCTGCCATCAAGCAGCCTCAGCAGATTTACTGACAAGATACTGCTAAATCAACACAGAACCTAGGAAAAAGAACAGCTTTGCTTCTGCACCACTGCTGAAGCTTCAGCATTATTCATTTCAGTGCAGTGCATTTATAGGTGCACTAGCAACCCCATCGACAGCCTGAGCAGAGCTTTCTCCCACTTTTCGCTAAACTCCAAACCTACACAAACACTTGGACTGTTTCAAAACCTCTTATTTTGCACCAGAGAAACAAGATACAACATCTGCACAAAAGTGAGATCATTTTGTCAAGGGAGTCTCAGGAAACAGGACGAGGAATGAATGTATCAGAAAACATTCTCATCCATACAACTTTATACAACCCACTCCTGCAGCTCAGATTACAGATTTTACCTGAACCAAACACATTATCCTTATTGGATTTGGCCTCTGCTTTTTAATAAACAAGTAAGTGAGATGCACCTATGCTAAACTGCCAAGCAAAACTGGGCTCACTGCTATTTCCACCTTCTATATGCTATGCTGTGCACTAACTAATCGTGTTTTCAGTTGAAACGCTGAACAGAGCGGCCTTTTTAAGTCCAGACCCTGCTCTACAAAGAGGGCAGGAGGAACATCTTGGAGAAGACTGCAAATGAAGGTAAGGAAGGCGTTTCAGCTCGCAACGATTCTCAACTGTCTGTCCCACTTTAAGGGGCAGTAAATTTCTTCATGTAAGCAGCAGTAAGCGATCTGCTTACGCAGCGAATGCACAGAGGTGCTCTTCTTTAGAAGGCAGATACGCTTTCTCAGGAGGAAGCTCCGGCACTGTCACATGCAGAAAAGCTGGAGGAACCTCGCATAGGCTGATCAGACCACAGGGATGCAGAAGGACCAAGATTAGACTAGACCAGCGAAGGGACTCTCAGGACTACTAGTCGTCCTGCAGAGAGACACAGAGCCAGTTTCAATCCCAGAAGCAACCAGGATGAATTATTTTGCTGAACTCCGTGGTTTGGCTCGGCTACCAATCTGCTCCCCTTTGCGAGCCTCAAGTAGCAGCATCAAGCAAACACACGGTCAAGAGGGCCAAGGCTGAAATCTGATGGACCTAAGGCACCCTACTGCAAACCACATGCTCTGAAAACCTTGCAGAGGACAGATGCTACAGCTGTTCAATGTACAGTACAGAAAGGTAAAGCCACAATTCTGGCTGGCTGCTTGAGCATGTGCCCACTGGAAGAACCACCATGAATATAAACCCCTGCAGCTTCAACGTGACATCGCAGTGTACCTAAAGTGTGCTGTAGTTTTATATTTTGCCAGCTTTTTGGAAGAGAACTGGGTTGGTTTTTTTTTCCCTAGTATAAATCTAGCCTAGAAAATCAGGCCTCTAATCTCAGCTCTTCCCAAAGAGGCTGACTTAACTCCTGCCCAACAGACACTTCTGAGAACATTTATCACATATGTTTGCGCGCTCAAATGGCTGTGGCCACAAAAAATGCTGCTTCAGGAAGTGAAGGCAATGCTGCAACCAAGCAGTAAGGAGCCTGAGCTCAGTTTTCCATCTGCTTTGTAACCACATGTTTTCTGGGAGGGGAGGAAAGAGTGGGAAAGCTTGGTACACCAATTTGCAAAATGGAGCCTCCTGGTGAAGAGATGCTGCTACCTGCTGCCTGTCATCTGCCATCATCTCCCTGCTTTTGAAATCTAATCTTTTCAAAGCAACCTCCACTTTTTACACTGATACCAGTTGACAGTCTCAGGAAATACTTTTGCACATTTCTGAGTATTTTTTATGCATCTTTTCATGCATTTTTTATGCATTTATGCATAACATAAAACCGCAGGAGAACTACATCTACACCATGCACTCATCTGCCCAAATCCCATCCCCAAACAAGCTGCTGGTATCTTAGTGTCTAAGATGGGAGGTACAGCAGGATGAGCTGGCAACAGGCTGGGGGGAACAGAGCTTATAGGCTTGGTGAAGAGCAGGTTTTGGAGGAACCTAATGGCAACTTTCTAACACGTAAAGGAGGTCATGAAGAAAACAGGCACAAGATGAAATAAGAGCCTAAAGTAAATAAATAAATAGATAGGTAAACAAACTGTTTTCACTGTCAGAACAGTTAAGCAGCAGAACAGGTTGTCCAGAGAGACAGTGCAGTCTCCATCCTCAGAGGTTTTAAGGACCAGACTGGATAAAGTCCTGAGCTATCTGTTCTGACCTCATAGCCGATCCTGTCTTGAGCAGGAGGTGGGACTAGAGAGCTCCCAAAGCCCCTTCCAACCAAAATTACCAAATAATCCATGGTCGGGATCAAGGGAGCAACCAGGTGTCAAACTGAAAAGCAAGGAAAGCTGACAGGAGAGTGCTACTAAACTCTTGGTTTGAAGAATTTAGCCTGACAAACCGTATCTGGGCTGGAAACTGGGGAAAAAACACTCTTAGGAGACACTATAAACATGCAAAAGACAGGGAAGAAAACATCTACAGGAGATAAAGGGATACTTCACAGCTTACTGTTGGGGGGAATTTATTGGCTGTGTATCAGCCCCAAAGCAGGGTAGAGATCGAAATTCTCCCTTTCTTACCCTCTCCTGCTGTTAGTAATTCTAGGATGGAAACTGGCAACTGAAGCATTACCTACAGCCCATGCAGTCCTGGCAGAAGCAGAGAGGAAGCAGAACTCATACATGTTTATTAGAATGCATCCAGAAAGCTCATTACCATTTCCTAAACAAAACAAGGGAAGTTCACTACAGAGCAATCTTCAGAGATGCACATAAAGACAGTAACACTTATCTTTCTGTCCTCTATGCTAAATAAACTCTAGCATACCCACAGAGTCTCTGCTCTGCTGCAGAGCTTAGGACTCTATCCTTACCAAGCAACGGTTTTAAAAGCTCCTTTTCCTCCTCCACTCATTATCATGCCACTTCCTATATAAATCTCTTGTATATCAACTCCTATTGACATAAAGGTCAAGCTAAGGTTGACCTTTGGTCTAACTGTATACTAGCTTTACGTTTCTGTGTTTCACGTATTATAGGCAAGCCCCATAATACCCACCTTCTGCTAATTCCTACTCTCTCCTGGTCTTGGATACAATGCTTGCTTACAGAGCACTCTGCTAGCCCTCCAGTGTATGTTAAGGGAGAGAATATATCAGTAGTGACATGGCAGTACATCTGTTGCCATCCCTAATGCCAACAGGAGAATAGGATTAAGCGAATTGCTGACAAACTCCTGGATCAATACAGTTGCAACAGACACGGGAGTCTCAGCAAAACAATAAGAAAAGAAATGACAATCAGGTTCATACCACAGCACGCAGAGAACAATAATATAATGTTACCTGGTTTCATTTGGTTCTGGCTGCCACAGAAAATCTGGACAATAAGCTAACATCTCCCGTCCTCAATTCCATAGAGTCTCATTTTTAAAGGTTTAACATCTTTGACTTGTTGCTGTAGCCCCAAAGCTTCCAATTTACTTTGAAATAGCCACAGTTTGTGGCAGTGACTACTTGTTCAAAATGGCTTTGACAACACAGTAAAATTACAGAAATAAGCACCTTTTTGTAAGCCTCTGGAGCTCCTTTCTTCTCCTCACCCTCTCCTTTAACTACTAAAAGAAGCTACTTTTAAGAAAGGCATTTATTTTCATGAACAATTGACGGTCCTGCATGCAATTTTTGCATCATAAAATCCAATCTTGCTCATTTTAAAAAGCCCAAACCAACACTCTGAGCATTTACTGGTCTGCACAGAACTGGAATAGTGACAGAGCCATGCGACAATCCATAGCCAAGCTCTATCAAGGGGGTTCTGAAATTCAGCTGCCCAAGCGTGCGTCACAGCCAGCACCCAAACAATAAATTTCCCCTTCTCTCCCCTGTAGGAAGAGGACAAACACTTCTCTGTGATTCTTACAGGCACATTTGTGTGTAACCAGGGGTGAAATTCCCACTTACAAGGGACAGCACAAGCTGAGGCAGCTCGACTGCAAAAGACACATAGGGTATGTATCGACAAGTTTTTAATGTAAAACCCACGCTCACATCCTTCACTGAAATCATGGCTTCCAGAAGGCTTTTACTGCTTCTCATGGAGGGGAGAAAGAAGAGTCTTCCATTAGAAGGGCACTCGTGACATCCTTCATCAAAGCAAAAGTTCAGTGGAAGCGCAGCGGCAAAAGCAAACAGACACTTCTAAGACACCCTCAGGTTTGTAGGTAAAAGTCTTTCCCTTGTGGAGCCAAAGGGCCAAACACCATCATCATGTAACAGAAAAACTGCAAGAGATGCAATCCATTTCCCAGCCATAAATCCTCTGGAACTGGGTGACCCCAAGACCTCACAAAGTAACCTTTCAAAACAGGTACTATTACTTCAAGTTGCAGCAGAGACCAGTGAGCCCCATTGATGGAGTTCCAATTAACTCTGGGGTTCAGCTCTGAACTCGCTCATGAGCATTACTACAATAAAGTTTACAGGAGAGGCTTTGGAAAAACGCGTAAGTTGAGCACTCGGAAGACCACAGAGGACTTGGAGGTAGCTCCAAACAGGCATAGGCAGCACTAGAGCCTCAAGTGTTTGGAAGTTCTGTTGGGTCTTCACTATAATGGCACTAAAGAGGAAAATGACCAGATGTTGATTTCTGTGAGAAGGGACCATAGGAACTAAAATCTACCACGCCAAACACATTAGTGACAAGTCTGCACTTACCTCAGGGCTCTGTATGAATGCAGATTAGAGTATGGACCATAGCAGTCAGCTACATCCCCATAAATGACTTCAGTATCTGGATGTATCTTAATTGTCTTCACCCCGCTTCATGGGATGCTTTCAATATTTGTCTTGTGTGCCTGACCCATAAACATCCTTATCAATGGCCAAGCAGTCCTGAGCCCTTCCCCTCCCCAGGCTAACACTTTTCCCTTATTCCCACAGAATAAAGCTAAGTAAGATGCATCTTGTACCCGCCTCTTCACTTCCAAGCCTTTCAACTACAATTTCTAAATACATTTATAACCAAAAGAGAAATGAACTGTAAATCCATTAAAAATAACTGCTACAAACTACCAGCTCTTTTCTTCCTTCTCACAAGTGACAAGGAGTAAGAATTTCACTTGCACAGGGCTGCAAACGCTTCCAGGATGGCCCCTAACATTCGTGAGGGGTTTATATACCAGAAGTGCACTGACACTACATTTACATGTATGCAATGCGCAATCTGGGTTTTATTGGCAATAAAGAAGTGTTATGGATTGGGGCTTTGACAGTTCAGCAGTGATGCACAGCTGCCAATTTTATTCATCTGATATCTGCAGTTCCAGTGTTGGAAACCAAAAGCTCAAAAAAAAAAAATACCTAGACCAAAATATAGTTAAAAATACAATTATAGTGACATACAGCAAATTACAGGCATGAAAAATAACGTAATCCGTGGACTCAGATAACAATGAGAAGTGGATTATATTGACTTTAATCACAGAAATACACAACCCCAGCAACTTATAAAAGGATTAAGCAAAAATAGCTCGTAATACAGAAGAGTGAAATTCTAATTAAGCAATGGAATAGGCAGCTTACACTTATTGGCATTGACGATGCTATTTAACACAACCACATCTCCATACCAGAGATCCATTTGTCACTATCATCAGCAGCACCACCACCTGAAAGCCCTGCCACCAGCCTCTCCCCCTCAAAAAGCTGCTTCCCTGTATTGAGGGGAGGGGTATTTCCCAGCTGAGCACTTTTAAATGGGTTGTTTTCATCACCATTGTGTGGAAACCCTATTATGAATTTTCATTCAAACTCTTGGCTCACTTTTTTTAAGTATAAATTGTGTCTAACAAGAAACACACCAGGGATCTCTTCAATCCCCAAAGGCACTTTCTTAAAAGGAGAGAGAACAAAGGAGAAAACCTCCCAGCATGGGCTTTCCAAACCAGCTTCTTAGGACAGTATCAAGAATGACAATACTAGAACATAAGCTTTTCTTTTTCATTCTTTGATCCATGTATAATTGAATTGATTATTGCAAACTGTGTAATGATTTCCAAAAGACTCGAGGAGAAGGCAAAGATCACAACAATCTAATAACCAATTTAAAGAGATGTAAGAAATATTGAAGGAAAGATTTAATCACTCAAGTATACTCCTTCCAATTAGAAAGAGCTTTAAATAGCTTACCTTGAGATAAATTAGAATCTGTATGCAATTATACAGGAATAGTAATTAAGATCAGGAAAATTCACATAACCCTCAGCCTATAGAGTCAGGGAAGTACTTCACAGCAGAACAGACTTTTCAGTTACCTTGTTTCATCAACAGAGGTGAAAACATACTGGTTTGATTTATCCAAACCTTTGAGAGTACCAAAGAATCCAGTACCCTTCAGCCTGGGATCTGCAAAGTATGTTAGATCTTATCTGATTATTTTCTTTCCGATAGGACAAACATTCTCAAACAGAGCAGGAGACTGAAATACTCTTAATTGTGCCACAAAAATACAGTACAGGAAACGCCGTTTCATGCTTTAGAACTGTAGGAAGCTACAGTAAGGAAGAACGACCACTGCTTTTCTGAAGGAAGCAAGAACTTTAGTTTTACTTATGCATTTGGCAACATCACCCACCACATCACACTCCCCAGTTTACATGTATGTCCATTACTTACACGTAACCCCATGGCTCTTTACACAGGAAGGCAAGAAAGTTTTAGGGACTCAAGTTTCTCTGACAGACTCTATTTGGCAAGGCAGGTGAGCTATGGCACTGCTTTGACTTTAAAGGTCACTACAGATGAAATCAATGCCATTTTCTAATTAATCAACGGAGAAACAGCAAAAAGATTTTACCTAAGAAAACCAAAATAATCCCAGGAATTTGCTGTTCATTCTTCAAATAGCAGAGCCCTAATCACAAACCCTCCCTCAGTCACCGACTTGCAAAAAGAAGGAGGAATTTCCAAGCACGTTTTCTGGGGATGTACTCCTGCGCAGCTGGGCGCAGCGGGTGTTTCTAAGATGTAGCAGCTTTCCATTAGCCACATTTTTCCACGGAGCACTCACCTCATCCAGTACCTAATAACCGAGCTGTACTACTGGAAAAACGGTGTGTTAACAGCTACAGCTCTAAAGAGAAATCTTGTGCCCCCTTGTCTTTCCCTCTCCCTCCTGACAGGGCAGGACACACCCACACACCTCTTTTTCTTTGTACAGCCTAGAGGAAATATATATATATATATATATATATATTGAAGTCATCAAAGTATGAATTTATGAAGTAACTGCTTGACTCACGTAAACTGCCAAGCCCCTATAGCTACCAAAAAAAGCCTCACCAGCTTTTCACAGTGCAGTGCTACCATCCTGCAGTGCCAGCTTGCAAGCAGCACTGCACACCCTGAGCAGCAAAGTGAAACTGAAAAGAAACAATTCGGTTTGGCATTTACCCTTCGGCTCCCTGAGGCAGCAACAGTACTTAAAGAATAAAACTGTAATTTTTTGCTACCAGTTTTCAAGAAGCAGGTTCCAGAAATAGCTCAATAAAGAAGGCCGGGGTGACACACAAACACAAATACGAAAGCTCCACCTGTAAAGCTGCAGAGGAAGAGGCCTCTTCACTACTCTGGCGTGTATACATACCCAGAGGCTCTGTGATGGACAGGCTTCAGGTTTCAAAGCTCCCGAGATCAATGAACTGTTGATTTTGATATTAAAATCGTCCCTTTCAGCACTGTGCCTTGGCCACCATCCTGCCACCTTCACACTTTACAACTTTATTCCCTAGCTCTCATCTCTTTTAATGCCACTTGAGTCAGTTTTGCACAGGAAAGCATCACATAAACCCAAGCCGGCTACCATGCAGCAAAAACTCTTAAGGACAGGTATGACAACACAATGCTCCAGTGCCACATAAGACTAACAGAAGTTTAACATGGGACTTGCATCTCAACCCTTTATCTCAACACGTGAAGCAAAGAGAACTTTGAAGACAACGCAGCTCAAGCAACACGCTCTGCAAGACATCCCCAGCAACAAGGGACAGAGGGGTTTAAACGAGGGTGTCTGTCCTGACATGGCAGACGGAGAGCCCAAGAGCTGGAACACCCTCAAGATTTTTTTCTTCTTTTACATCCTGACAGCTCTTTAAGTATCTAAAGATGAAAGTACAAGAAAGCTTTGATACCGGGAAAACAGAGACCGACTGAAACTCCAGGGAAAAACAAAATATTCCCCCAGTCTTACTCTGCATATTCTGTACTTCATGTTGCATATTTAATATACTTCTGACCTGTGAGTTTGGCTGTATTAACTTTAAAGTACGAGGCAGAAGCCCTCCTGATGAGTAACTGCCCTACGACAACTATAATGAAGTTTTAAAACCCCTGCCAGGTGTGGAAAGCAGAGTTTGCACCCACACACCCCTTGCCAAAGCGGCTGGGAAGTTTTTGGGGGGTCTTTTCTGTTGGATATATTTTATTTATATCCACTTCTTTCAGTGCACAGCGTGGACACCTCATCGCTCACTACTCCATATTCCACTACAGGTAGTTGGTCAGAATACCTGGTGGGATGCACTAGAAAAGGTCCTCCCTCTCCTCCTCCGGGGCTGAATCCCACCTAAAACCACCCCGTAACCCAGCGGGACCCCCTCCAGCTTCACCCCCTGGGGAGCTCTAACTTCGCCCGAGGGTGCTCCCGAGCACCCGGCTCGGTGCGTCCCGCCGGGTGACAAGGGCGGCCGCAAGCTTCCCCCGTCGGAACTCCTCAACATCTGCCCGTGATGTTCTCCATTTACCGGAGGGGGAGCGGGGCGAGGCCAGCGGGGCTCCCCGGTCGTCGTCGTCCCCCCCCTCTCCGCACCGGGCTCGTGAGGAGCCGGCCGCCTGTCAACGGCGGGCAGCGCCGCTCCTCGGGGCTCCCTCCCCGCCGGCGCCGCTGGCGGAGTCCCCTGGAAACTTTGCGGGGAGCCCGGGGAAGCGTCCCCCGCCTCGGGAGCGGCCGAATCGCGCTGCCCAGCGCCGGCAACTCCCGGGGGCTCCCCCGGCCGCCGCCGCCCTCACCCCCGCGACGGCCCGGCCTAAGCCCAACCGCCCCTTCCGCCGGCGCTGAGGGGAGCTCTGCCCGCTCGCTCTCCTCTCCCCCAGGACCCGGCGGAAAGCGGCCGGGCGGGAGGCGAAGGGAGGACAGCTCCGCTCCCCGCCCCGCTCCGTCCCTCAGCCCCCGCTGCCGGCGGGGCGCCGCCGCAGCCACCCCGGCCAGGCAACGCCGCGGGGCCCCACGGGGCGCCGGCAGCGGCTCGCCTCGCCCCCGGCGGCGGGTGAAGCACGGCCCCGGCGGCCCCGAGCGCGGCAGCGAGGGGCATCCTAGAAGGAATTGAAGCTGCGCTTTACCTTTAGTTCCGCACTGTCCGCCATCTTGCAACTCCAGGCGCAGGCGCAGTGAACCCCGCCGGGACACCGCCCCCCCGCCGCCCCCCCCGCCGGCACGCAGCGCGCAGCGTTTGAATCGGGGCGCCATTTTGTCCCCGCTCTGCGCTCCGCCGGGACGGGGGTCTCCGGCGGGGAAGGCTCGGCCGGGTTCCCCCCACAGGGCTGCGGGGAGCCGCGGCCCTTCGGCGGGGACGCTCCGAGGTCGCCTCCGGGGGGCAGCGCTTCGCTGCTGCCGCCCTGACGGGAAAGTTTCCCCCCTGAGAGCGCCGTCCCGCCTGCTCCGCTGGCCGCTCCGTGAGGGCAGCTACGCGCTGAGGGGGGAGCGGGCGGCGCTCCCGAGGCACGGCCGGTGGGGGGGCTCGAGCCCCTCAGCCGCGGGGCCGGGGCCCGCCTGGGATGGGGTCACCAGAGGGAGGAGGAGGAGGAGGAAGCGCGTTCCTGTAGCCATAAGTTGATTAAAATTGCAATTTGCGACTCCGCTTCCTGCGGCTTGATACGCTTTAAAGTGCGCCGGGAGTGGCACAGCGCGGGGGTCCCCTCGGCTCGGTGCCAGCCCCCCCCGCTCCGCTGAGGCCGGCGGTGGGTGCCGGGCCCTGGCCCGGCCGCTGAGCACCCCAGGACGGACTGGGCAGTGAGTTGCCCCGCTGTCGGTACCCGCGTGAGCCGGAGCACCAGGCGGGCAACGATCGGTTTTACCTCCCTGAGCCTACTGCAGAGGGAGTTGGGGAATCAACGTGAGGCTTCCCTCTTAGGAAAAGCAATGCAGGTGGCTTTAGGAAGGCCTACAGAAGAATGGAGCTTTTAGGTCAAAACTTCACCGTGTCATAGCATTTTTGAGTGATATGTGGATTCTTACAAGACCAGCCAATGCACAAGGGGGAACTATACACTAAAAATGCTACCTGGCAAGGTGACTGCATCAGTGATGAAGTTGATCGGTTTAAATACAAGCATTTGAGTCAGACACCTTAGCTTGATTCAGCTTCCTTTTACCTGTATGTTACTCTATAATGATACCTTCTCAACTTGGCCTTAGTGCATAGGGTGGAAAAAATCTCTTGAACGTGGCCAATATTGTACATCCTTTTAAGTGAAAAAGACAAAATTTCGTGGTTTTCCACAGCTGCTGTAAAGTTCATCATTGTACATTCAGAAATGTACATTCATTGTACATTCAATTATCTGCATTGCAAGACAAAACCAGCATTAATATCTCTATGCTACAGATTAAAGAAAGTGTGCTTGAGGCCACACAGGGAATCGGCGGTAAGAAGATTACCACTCATGATTATTACTGAATTATAATGTTCCCCATATGACCTGAATAGTTACCCGCAATTTAAAGTTAGCTGGTTTCTATTGAGAGAAGAATGCGATGGGGGTATCAAGTAGCTTTTTGCTGCCATTCTCCTTGTTGGTAAGGCTGTATATGAAGTTCTGATTCATGAACAACAGAAAATAACCTATATCTCTCCCCAGATACTTCATTTCAAAGCATTCCACCCATAAACATTCCCCAGCTTGGTCTCAAGACCGGATTAACAGAAAACCCAGGCGCATCTTTGGTCTCCTCGCTCTGGTACCTCTCTTTCTTCTCCCAGGTCATCCTGCATCCCATTTCTATTGTGGATACACCAAGTCTCCACTGTTCTCATCGATTTCTTTTACAGTTCTCAGGGTTCAGCATCAGCATATCAAATGAAGCATTCAGAAAATGAGCAATTAGAAGAGGCTGATAAGTAATACTCTGATACTTTGTCTTAATACTGCATGTAATGAAGACTTATCAGTGTCTAGAATGCTGGTTTGGGGAGGGGGCAGGGAGCTAGGCAAGATAGCTAAAAAAATAAGAGTCAGATGACTACCCAGTACACCCACATGTACCATAATTAGCTGATCTATTTCAGTGGTCTGAACCAGCCCAGTTTAGAACACTTCATTTTGAATTGAATATGGTTAATAATCATGATCTATGAGTTTGTGTCTCTTTAAAAGAATTTGTCAAAAAAATCTATAGTTGAATAAAGACAAATCCCTTTTTACAGTTACCTTTTTTTTCCCCCTTAAAGAGGCTTGCAGCACAGCAAACAGTTCTTCCTCTGCTTCTTCACTTCCTACCAAATTCAGTGGGATGTGGACATGTGCTTAAGTGCTTTGCTAAATCATGGCATAACACTATCAAACCTGACACATGGCCATAAACCACAGCGTCCTCTTTCAAAACTTGCTTTAAATAAAACAGGCTGAGGATGTCTTCAGATACATTAAAATAAGGAAGTGAACTAAAAGAGAGGATACAGAATATTCACTTGAAATTGGTTCACCCTAAATACTGTAAATGTTTTTACAAATAGAGCTAACAACAGGCCCTTTATTTTTCAGCTTGGACTGCTGCTAGTCACTTCTTTTTTAATGCAGTATATACTTTACCGTGAAGAAGGAACTTAATGTGAAAAGCAATCTGTGCTTCTATTTTTAGACAATTATTTACATGTAATGAAATTTTGTTCCTCTCTACTCCGGAGGCTTAGATGATGGTTTCTTTGCCAAGAAAAGACTTTGTCAACACACAGTCATTTTCAAAGGGGCTTTCAGTTGCTCCAGCTCTGCTGCAGCTCTGTCAGTGATGGCACCACTCAGATCTGTCACGATTCTGTCTTCGTTTCAAAAGGACATGCTCATCAAGTAATGCAACTGGGGTGTAACCAGAGCAGGTAAGAGCACCTCCAAAACAGTCTTCTTGTTGTCAGTCACCTCCATTCCCGAGCTAAAACTACAGTACTTTTTTCTTTTACCTTTGGGGGAGAGAGGGAAGAATAAAGATCAGTGTTTTCTTCAACCAAAATGTTGATATTTTCAATTCCCAGTTTTTAAAAGTTCATTTTCCCCTTTTGGCCATGTTACAGTAAAATAAATTACTTCCACAGTCCACCTTCCACCCCCATTTCTTCCATTTCTCCTATTCTGTAACCTTCCCCAAAATGTATCAGATCACATAATTCACTCGCTTAAAAACATGCTCAGACACAATAACACTTTTAAAACAGATACGCATTTTTTTCTACTACATGTTGTTCTCATTAGTCCGAGTCTCCAAGACTTCTCCCTCTTTGCCTAATAGTCTAAACTTACTGTGCTCAAATGTAAGGAGGGGGAAGGAGGCATTTTTGCTCCTGAATCTAACTTAGTTAACGATAGATTTGCAATGACCCTATTTCCTGATAGAAGAACATGGCCAAGCCATTCAAACTATCTCTTATTCCTGAGATTGTTGGAGGCATAAAGATCATTTAGATGTGTCACTGAAACAGCCTTTTCTGGTGGAAAAAAAAAGAAAAGAAGTCATTCAGGTACATTTTAGTGAAAATGGCTTGGCTATATGTGAAGAAAATGGAGCAGCAGTACATCAGATAAAGTCAATCCATTCTTCATGAGCAATACACGGCATTGCGCAATATGCTGCATGGTAAGTTCAGCAACTTTGAGCTGCTGGGACTTGGCTGGTACACACACCTCCCCCTAAATTCACATCCTCGTGCACTATTATAGTCAAGTATATTATATCCTATTATGTTGCCATAATCTCTCAAGTTGGGCCCAAAATAAGGGCTGCTACTCACTTAGAAAAGGAAGATTGACGGCATCTTGGCTGCATGTGGTGTTAAACTTTACAGAGGGGGAGTTAATCACCTGAAATCCTAAGTCAGGGAAATATGGGATCATTTTGTCGATGTCACGTCTTTATATCCTTAGATCTCCTGGTATAACAATGATATTGCAATATGGAAGGCATATGTAAATGGGTTACTATAATCTTTAATTACATATGCAGCGTTACGGTGTGACACATCCCAGCTTCATTTGCGTGTTTCCTGTTCTTTCAGTTCTTTCTTCTCAACTTGCCTTTCTGCTTACACTTTACAACACGCAGTACTCCAAGCCTACCGTGGCCATGGTACTGACCCTTCCCCATTGCAATGTTTGCGAATCTTTTAAAATTTAATTGCACTCCTTGATATTTGAACACCCTGTATATTGTGTTCCCTGCCTGGAATGAGGCATTCCAAGTCAAGCTCAGTTCTCCCATGTACTTCAGTGCTATACAAAGCATTGCAGCTGCAAGACAATAGTAATAGGCGCAACAATTAGCCCATTCTTTAACACTATTTGCTTAACCTTTTCTGCTGCAGCACCAATGGATGATATGTGCTTGCTCACAGCACTCTCCTAATGTTCTTAAGGTCTGTCCTTTGTAATTAAGCTATTCTTTATTTGGATCGAGGCAAATGAAGTATCAATTGTATCAAATGGAGACTACATTTTTAAGGTGAGGATGAACAGAAGGTCTTCCTGCCTGTTTTTACTGCCATGGCTGCCAACCGTGACGCACAGAGCCTACAGATCACAGCGACCTTTTCCATTCTGCCCAGTGCCTTTCATGTATTGCACCTTTATAGAGCAAGGAAAGTGCCTGGATTACCTCCAAAGCAGCCACAGAGGCACCATGGAAAGTGCCTTGTTTAGTTTTATACGTAACAACAGCCACCTCAACAGCAAAACTCATGCTAAAGGAGTTTTATGTCATAGGGGGCTGCTTTCTCTACTGCATTGAGGCATACATGTTAAAGACAGCCCAAGCTAGGAAAGTATCAGCATCCTACTGGCCTTGCAGCATTTAGTTTAACTTACCTAAATTAAACTTGTGTAACTTTTACCTCAGGGAAACTACCACTGTTGCACAGATCTAGTTCGGTATGTACCACTGTTCACTTTTCTCTGAGCTTGTATTTGAATTATTCTATTTTTCTTTTAAAGTGAGATTTTTTCCCTTTGAGAAGAAATGGTCATTCCCGAGATATTCATCTGCACTTGTAAAAAAGCATTTCCTTTGGCTGAGCTGAATCCAGATTTTTTGTCAACAAAATTCCATTTTGCTGAATCACAATTGGAATTTTTTGCCATTAGCACCCATTTTCACAATGTGTGGACACAGCAGGAGAAGAAAGTAAAAAGCAGCTGCAACAGGCCATCACCAATCCATACACAGTTCTGTATCAAACCAAGTAACACCTGGAGTGTCAGATACTTCAGCTTGAAATTGGCCAAGAACTATTCAAACCTGAGGACAGAAAACCCAGAAAGCTGCATCTGTTTCCCAAACACCTTCAGCGAGGTGAGGCAGACTTTTAATTAAGCTGTACAGACTTGCAGCATCAGCAAAACCAGGTTTTAACTGTGACAAACTCCTTCATTCCAATTAAAAGTGATTTTATGCAAGACTGCAAAGTCCCAGTGCTTAAGTTACCTTCCACAGATACTAAATAATTTCTAATAAGCAAAGTTCTGTGGGAAAATGATAATAATCAAGGTGCTAAATTTTCCAGAACTTTGAGAGTAAATCCTTGTTCTGATGTTTCATGTTACTTCCCCCTTTCCTGCACTCACACAGTACATGTAAAATACTGACATTTTCATGTAATCCTCATTTATAACAATTTTCCATGGGGCATCAGTCACATAGAGTGGTCTAGAAAAAGACAAAGACCTGTTACAATTTGAGTCTCTTTCCTCTTTCCTGTCCTACAGCTTCCATTATGGATCACATAGAGAAGCAACATAGAAGGAAAGGAATAGATTATTACCTGTAGAAGTAATTAATGTAGGCAGTATAGGAGTAAATTATGCTTATCGCTGTTCTTTAGCTCTCATCTTGCCTGAAGTGGTTCGGAGTAGAGGTGGATAAAATGCTGAATGAAAAGGCGGTAGCTAGGCTGCACCTGCTGGCACAGAGACAGTATCTGGTATGAAGCACTCACATCTTTATTCTGTACCTAATCACTATTTCTAAAGAACCACTTTAGTCCTGGGAACATTGTAAATAAAGCTGAGTTCCAGTAGCAAGTGGAGTTCAGTTTAGATGGCTCATCTGAAAACAACAGAGCTAATTATACTGTAGCAATTACCTGAAAATTATATGTATGTTGTTTTTCTGCCTGTCAATACTGCTATTTTTGAACTTTGCATGGTTCTCATGGGTTGCTGCAGTAATGCTGTCCCCAGACGGCCTTCTGCTCTCACCATTAATTCAGCCTTGGGTTTGGGGAGAGTGGTTTAGAAGTTTCAGCTGCAGCATATGCTAGTTAGCTCACACCTTTCACACTCACCTGTGCTCTCCACCACAATATAGCCTCACCTGCACTGTGCTTGAGAAAATTCTTTCCTTTTAATAGTCTTTTGAGTATGGATTATGAGATTCTGACTCTGCAATAGGACTACTAAACCAGCATCAAATGAGGATTTACTCTTGCACATTAAGAGATACTTAAAATTCACCCTATCCCACTCAATAAGATCAATAAATGTCATAATTCTGATTTGGAGAGTTTTATTTCCTCAATACCAGCATGGCTATCACCTATTTTTCGTTGTTTCTTTTAAGAGCAACCAATAAAAGCACCTAAGATGGCAGGCAAGTGCCACGCAGGTGAGTGTTGCACCCCACTCCCAAGACGGGAATGCTGTCTAGCAACAAGAACAGGAGAATGGGAGTCAGGAATTTTTGGATCAGTTCCAAATAGACTCCTGCCATATTACCTGATTTTGACCAAGTCACGGGATAAAATATACTTGGAATGGCTCCTTTGTGAAACGGGGATGATGATAATAATAGCTATCTCCCTGGACTGTTAAGAGGAAAATAACATTTGGAAAGCACTTTGAGATTCTTGGATGAAAGGTAATGGAGCTGGAATGTTTGCAACATTAAAATAAGTTGGAATAATGTTATTATTTATTGCAGACAGTGCTTTCATCTTCAAAGCTCTTTAACATCAATGAATTAACAAAGAAAATATTAATAAAGATCATATTTCCCATTGAAACTATTTTCCCAAAGCATTTATAAATTGATCTACCTCCAGTTAAAAACTACTATTCAGAGAAAAACTAAGGACCAGCTCCAGTATCATGCACTAAATCCCTAGTGGTCCTGTCCATAGCAAACCTACTTTGAACTAGGAATTGTTAGTTTATACTAATGAGGATAATTGGACCCTAAGCCTAAGCCAGCAGCACTGACGTTACTGGGAGCGTTATCACCCACTACCAGGGATGGAAAAATCAAGGCAGCAAAGGAAGAAGGAAGAGCAGTGGTTAGAAAACACCTCTGCTTTCCCAGAGAGGCCATGCTAGGCTGTAGTGAGCTGGAGGTGGCGTTTCTCTCTGCAAGAGGATACTGTTTTTAAGCAGTTTGTTGTGTCTTTGGAATAAGCTACAGAGAACTGAGACACACACTGTGCCACCAGGAGAGGTATGCAGCAGCTCTTAGATATTTCTCAGGTAACGTATAGAATTCAGAGCATCCCAGACTAAGTTATCCAAAGGAATTGCACACTTCAAGTATATTCTTACTGGCACAGCCACGACTATCACATTATCACTGGGAAGCACAGCCCAGCAATTTACTGAAAACCAGTAAATGAGAGCGTCCTTTCCAAGCGCATTATCCGCATTGATTTTGAGCCACTGCTTAAAGAACAGCAAGGGACCTTTCCCTCTGTGTTTGCTTTACCAGCCACCTTCCCCACTGCAGTCTCTTCAGCTGCAGAGATAAATGAAACCAGAGAAAACCCATTCTGTTATTATTTCCCCCTACATACACCCCTTTTGTTTTGAATTCAACATGTTTTCATAGGTCTCCCCCACTACGGCAAACGCAGCAAGTCGCTGGCACTCTCTGCTCGTGGACTCGGATACATTCCAGAACATAATGGGCTACAATAGATTTTTCTTCCTTTGAATCTGTGGTGTACTTCATAGACTCTGGAGGTCATTTTAGGCAGCCCATCAATGTTCAATATCAATATTTCTGTTCAGTGTGTTCTCTGCACGCCCATCTGCAGTGTTCACTCGCCAGATGTGCGTGCCACAAAACCAAAGCATTCCTCTAGTTTCTCCAGACTTACTGTGAAAAAAAAAACAACAACCCAAACCCTCCACATTATCTGTGAAGTGTTTTGTAGCCCAGTCTTGTCAAGACTGGTGCTATTTCTTCAGAGCTGGCTGAAGGCTTTGCAAAGTTATTCACAGATTAAACTGTCCCGGTTAATCTGCTATACAATGACGCTCAGGCAGAGCTTCAAATATGTTTGGGTTTGGATAGAAATCAAATGTTACCTTTGGGAAATATGCTTATTAACATTAGACATAGCTTTTGGGTTACTTCCAATAACTTTGTTGAATTATAGGGAGTTTGTTATTGGGTTTTCTTTGTGCCCTGCATTTATGTGTCACGGTTGGCCAGACACTATTTTGTAGCATTTACTGTTCCTAGTGCTGCCGGTGCGATCAGGGAGATTTGCAGGCATTAATTATTCCACCTAACACCTAGCACATGGCCAGGATCCAGTTAGGAGCATATCACCACTCTGATGTGGGTTTGTGAGGGTGGCACAGGTAGCATTTTGTAGGCTAGGAAAAAAAACATGGGAGCAGGAGACAGTGGTTCTATTAACAAATATGCCATAGCTGCAGAAAGCGTTTTACTGACAGGCAAGACTGACATCCAGACAAGCAGCCAAGGTCTTTTTCTCACCATGTGATCTTTTCATAATCCTCCATTTCTCTCCTAGATCAACAGGTTCCTCTTTATTTGTCATTGTCAGCTCTTAGCACAAAGAGCCTTTTGTCTGTAGCTCTGACCCAAACACACAAGACTATTTTTTGTCCATTCTTGGCCATATGCTTTCAAATGGACTAATGAGTTTCCAAGCTATAAAGCAGAACCTTGACCCTGCAAGGGGAGATGGTTGTGTGACAACATCTCTCTGTTTTGACATCATAATTTATCCCCGCTCCAGCACAACCCAGCAAAAACTCTTGAACCCAATCTGCTCCAGGGCTCGTGCTATGGATACCGATGCTGAAATCGCAGCGGCAGCAGCTTCTGACGCCAAGGCTCAGAGCAGGGAAGACCTGAGCCAGTCAATAGCTGCCTCTTTATGTCCTCTTCTAGCTCAGGATCAGTGGTGTGATGAAGCTATCACGCCTCCTTTGTAAGGCAGCACATGTTGCAGCAGCAATCACACTAGCCATAAAGCCCGGAGGATTCCTGCCAGAGCCCTGCCACAGTTTCCTTCTGCTCTGTTATTTTAGGTCCCATAACGGATGCGTTGCTGCACCCGTGGATGTCACTCTGAAAGTGCATTACCAAGGGAGAAACAGACAAACAAGAGTTACTTATTTGCCCTG
The DNA here is from genome assembly GCF_028554395.1 of Pezoporus wallicus. Taxonomy (NCBI): domain Eukaryota; kingdom Metazoa; phylum Chordata; class Aves; order Psittaciformes; family Psittacidae; genus Pezoporus; species Pezoporus wallicus. Next base: position 737,461 of record NW_026642428.1, on the reverse strand, counting down.
TTTTCTCAGATTGCTGGACTACATCACATTGCACTCAGCCTGCCTAATGAAGAAGGGTAGAAAAAGTGACTGATGGCTTGTATGAACCTTCCTAGTAATAGTCTGCATTTCCCACAGTACAAAAAGAGTTCATACCCTTTAACTGGCACTTGCTCTGGACCATCACAGAAACCCTTTTGTTTTCCAGTGGAAATAGCTCCAAAGCCAAATTCCTACCTGTCTCTTTCAGGGTGTGTCTTTGCCACATCACATCACATAACATGGGTTTGCTCAAGGTAAAACCTGGAGCTTCAAGGGTGGCTTCTTAAGAGACACAATGGGGGATGCTGAGGAGAAGGGGGAACCTGGCCCTGATTTTATTTTTCCTCATTTCACTTCTCTCAAAGATCTGTATTTGATGAACCTGTCTTTCAGAGACTGGTGCCTGTGTCTATGTGTGACCCCTTTCATTTGGCAGCCCCTTTCCCATGTGTTTAACAGAGCTTGTGGGATTCCATCATTTGCTGGTGCTCCAGATGAGGGAGGAGAAGGAAAAGAACTTCTTATCTCCCCATTCAGCCCTTATCTGAGCCTGCCAGCTGGGTCATGCTGGGGTGGTGGCAAGGGGGAGGACAGACAACACCTATGGGGAGATGAGCACAAGGCTTGTCTACGCATAAGGGAAGGGGGAAACCTGCACACCCCAAAGCACCACTGATGTTTATAGCTGCTCCAGACCCAGGTTTGAGGAGGAAAAAGAGCAGCACTATGTGGCCTAGAACTGCCATCACCTGCACAGCCAACACCAACAAGTCCTGCAAGTGCAAGAGCCCACCAACATGTTCTTAAACGAAGCATCAGCACGTACTGAAACCAACCCAAGGCACTTTGTTTGCTGGAGTACAGCCTCAGGGGGTCAAGCCCAAGACAAACAGCATTATACCATGGCTGTCTGACAGGCTGGGAAGCAACAAAGACCAGCCTGTGCTCAGCCATCCTCAGAAGGGCAGAACAGAGGTTTGCATCAGCAGGGCAATCTCTCCAAAGCCCTGGGTGGGAATTTTCCCTTCCCAATACCACTAATCGACCTGAACACACAGCTCCAGCTCCCTCCAAAACCTGGCTTCAACGCTGTGATGCGCGTTACTTTGGGTTACCCAAGATAGAGCCACCGTCTCCCGGTTACACAAACAGATCTTCAGGGATTTGCAGAGCATTTAAACCAAAACCTCAATCAGAAATGTGATGACAGAATTCCTCTGTTACATGCAAGTGAACACCAAAGCTTTTAATTTAGCTAAAAGATCTCTCTGCGAAGAGAGCGGCGTACAGTTTGTTCAGGACTAGTTGACAGATGGGAAAATGAAGTCCTCCCTTATTGTTCCATTTGCTGGATGCAAACGAAATACTTCACACCTACAGAGGGCTTGGAGAACGGGAAGAGCTACAGAAATATCAGCTCTCCAGACAAAAGTGTCCGGGTCTGATCCTGGAAGATGCTGCACGCTTTCAGCTAGTCCGGAAATCAGCCTTTTCCTTAGCATTCCTCAGTGATTTTCCTGTGGTAAAGCAAAGGAATAAACGGGTGAATTTAGTATTAGACCTAAAAAATCAGTTACACAAGATCCTTTCAGTCTGACGTCTCCACCCTGCAAACTCTTTCAAAACAGTAAGTTCTCTTTTTTCAGTTGAAATTTCCTTGGTTTTTTTAAAAGCTGGAAGCCTTTCACTGCAAGGGCTTTCTTTTCTCTACTAATAAAAATAGGCTATTAATACTATTTTGCCCTTTTTCATTGAAGTTATTGTGCAGTTTTCTTCCATCTGGGAGCCAAAACTGTACCAAGAACTAGCTGGCACCTCTTAGCCAAATTGCTCAGAGAGGACCAAGCAGTTGGCCCCGCGCTCACATCTGGGCGCTCTCAAACAATGAATAATGAATTAATGGGACATTATGGAGCAGACTGGAGGCCAAATTCAGTTCTGGGAAGCGCAGTTATTACAGAGCTGCCGCACCAGCCATGCTCCCATATGCCAACCAAGGCCAGGGCTTGAGCTGACATAGAAATCGACTGTGTAAAAGGCCAATAGGGATTAAGTAAATACACTAAGACAGAGAGCACACAGCCCACAGGAATATCCGATTTCTTCTTCCACGCAGCAGCAGCACAGCATTGCCTCTCAGTTTAAAGCCCTGGGTCTGGTTTGAGGTGCTGAGCTGTGGACTGCTCCTGTTGAGGACACCATGTACCACAACATGCAGGAGTAAACTGTTGGGGTTTAATTGGAGCCTGTTCCTCTTTATCAGCTGGAGGAGCAACAGAGCCTTCTCTGGTTGCAGATTCTGCTTTGATTACAAGCCTGATAACAGCAGCTTCACAGAGGGATAGGAAAAGCCGCATTCCCAACACCCAAGACCTTTCCTGTGGAGCACTGCAAACCCATCTCCCATGTGGAAGATTCCAGGGATGGTGAAAGGCTGGAGCCTACAGCCAGGCACCTGCCTACTTATTCCCTTGCAGAGGTCCTCAGGCATTTGCAATTCTTTTGGGGCATCCCTTTGCTGAAGTGATGGTCCTAGGAAGACAACCGAGTACTTTGTTGTTAGCCAGGATGCTGATTTACCACTGTTCCCTTGGGACGCACCTCAGGACCACAGCTTGCTTGCCTGGCTTCCAAGAAGAGCCTCACTGAAAGCAAGAGTCACTTGAGCCAAGCTTGACCCTCAGTCCCCTTTGCTCCCTGTCCTGAGTTACCAGGCACTTGCAGATGTCTTTAGGAAAAAACCCCGTTTGCACCTTTAGCCTTTTTCACTGCTCTTTCTAATACTTCTTTGCCTGTGGACATTTCTGAGGGCAAAAGGAATCCCAGTGTGTAAATCAAGTCCATTGTTTCCACTGAACTGTACTACGGGACTTCAGAACATGGTTGTGATTTGCCACATCTGTTATTTTTATGCATTGTTTTCGTGCCAAGAGCTTTATAAAAGGTGTTATACAACCACATCATATCACATAATCCAGCATGTTTCCACAATCAGGAGCCCACGTGAGCCTTTAAGCAACAGTCTCACCAAGTGTTTCTATACATCTTGTAGCCCAGCCAGGCTGAGATAGAAAGATGAGCTATGGCTGGGGTTTCCTCCTTTCTCCTGCAGACTCCACTGTTTGCTGATGGCCACGTTCATCTGTGATCCACGATGGGTCACTCTGCATTTGCATTGGGAAAACAAACATATCGCTTGAAGCCTGTGCACTGTGTAACTGAGCAAGCAGAGGTTTATCCCCTGGTTGCATATAACAGGATCATCTCTTGTCAAGACTCTAATGGGTTCATTGCTTTCCAAATATTGATAGATGAGCATTTATCACATGAAAAGTAAAATAAATTTGCACTGAAAGCTATGGATGGACAGTTGGATCGAAGGCTGGGAAAACAAGAGCAGAAAGCTATTTAAATGAAGACCCACATTCTTCCCTGTCAACTGCCTGATCTTTAAGGTCTCTTCCAACCCAAACTATTTTATGATTCTAAGTAACAAACAAGGAGGGATCCTAGGGAACCACAGCATCTTCTGCAAAGACCACTTGTGGAACACTTTTGGAGCACCTCAAAGAGGTTTGCAGACGTGGGGTGCCATCCAGGCAGGCAGGATTCGGTACAGAGCCTGCTGCCCCTCTGGGTGCTCACTCAGCAAGGCAGCCTCAGCTCCATTGCCCCTTTTCCTCACCACCTTCCCCTGTGATGAATAACAGTAACCAATGGTTCACCATGAAAGCAAGCCAGAAACATCTGCAAGTCTGAAGAGATGATGCTATTTCTGGAAGAACCCTCCAAAGGAGACTCTTCCACCTGCGAGCAGGGACCAGGAGTTTGGATCTGATGGAGCTCTGCTGTGGGAAGGACGGGTTTATTGGGACACACTCCATAGTTCTGCTATAGGTGAGGCACTGAGAGCTTTGGAAATTTCCAGCCTGGCATTGCTCTAAGTGAAAAGCTCCATCTTGCTCTCCTGGGTCAGATATCCTGCATGCAGTTCCTAATTTGGACCACAGCTCTGGAAAACTTGATTAGAGCTGTGAAAACAGAATTTTTATTAGGGAGAACTGAGCCCTTGCCAAGGGTTATTTTTCAAGGGAGCAGGACCTAATCCTAGAAGTAGTTCCAGGGCTGTGCTATTCTGGATGCCCTTGCAATGGTTTATGGCAGCTATGCAGCCAAACCTGGACTGACTGGTAATGTTTGCTTTGGACAAGTTGCTGCAGATGGCAACCAACTGCAGATGTACTTCTCAACTTGGTGCAGGCATCACTGAAAATACGGCTTCTCTTTTTCTGCCCCTCACTTTTCAGTTTCATTTTTACACAATTAATATGTGTATGTATGTTCCCAAATACACACCACCAAAAAACAGCCAAGCATTTAAACGCACGCAGAGAATAAAGTAACATACCTGCGCTCGGACAGAAGCCTGTTAAATGTAATCACCAGACAGACAAATCTCTTTGCCAGCTTTCAAAGCTAAAACTCCTGAAGAATCCAATATAGCCCCCTTCTTTAGGTGGGTGTTTCCCAGGGAACAGCACATCACTTTCCTCAAGGGAGCCCACAAAGTTTGTGGCGTGGAGTGACCCTCTGGAGGGAGCTTTACATCCATACAGCAAGCAGTAACTGGACTGAACTGAGCCATAAATCCAGGAATGCATGGGAAAAGAGCAAATTAAAACGTGCTATACTTGGCAGGTTCCTTTGCGAGCACAGTGCTTGTGAAAGGTGACATTAACAGCCCCAGCAGCTGAAGGCTGCTCTTTCTTCCACAGCTGGGGTAGCACAAGCAAGAGCAGCAAAAGCTTCCCGAAACAGTGCTCCCATCCTCTCCCAAAAGGGGCTTTGCATTGGGTGAGAGAGCTTCTGCAGCATCTCCTGCCTGGCACAGCCACACAGAGCTCACCGCTGGCAACTCAGGATGTGTTTGGGATGAGGAAGCCACCACCAAGGATGCCCGGGATGGGGCAAACGGGCCTTGGGGACTCCGAGACCGCCCATAGGACACTTTGGCTGGCAATGAGCAGAATGGGACCAATACTCTTGCAGCTCTACATGCAAGGACCGTGCAACACACCGTGCCCACTGCTCCCTTCCTACCCCACCAGTTAATTTAGTTGCAACAGAAGAGAAGTGTCTCTGGGCAGCCAGACTGCCACAGTTCCCAAGAACCCATCACCCCATCCCTGCCTCTTACACAGGATGCACTGGAAAACATCCCTTCTCCAGCACAGGCACCAGTCCTCCTGCCCACCCCCTCCCCAGTTAACCCCCCCACACACATTTAGCAGCTTAATTCCTCCCTGGAAAAAGAGTGAGAATTAATTTGTTAGTGTCAAATTCTATCTTTGGATGTGCATGCTCAGCTCTTCCGGACTTGAGCGCAAGCGTGGCCTTCCCGCAGGCAGCCTGGGCTCGGCGTGTTTGTAGCGTGCTTTGAAGCTGGGCTGGTGTTAGGAGGTGTGAAATACTCGAGAGAGGGGAGCTCACCCTTCTCCCCGCTCCATCACCGTCAGGCAGCGAAGCGGAGCGGGAACAACAGGCGCGATGCGGGAAGCCAGATCCCACAACTTCATTAAGAGTCAGAAAGAAGATCAAAGGAAGGAATTTTCAGCTTTAAGGAAGGAAGAAAAGGGAAAAAAAAAAAAAAAAAAAGAAAAGAAGGGGGAAAAATGTTTTGAGTTTCCCAGAAACCCAGAGTTCACTTTGTTACTTGGAAATAAGTAAGTGATTCCCTAAGCAAGGCAGAGCTACCCTGCTGCACGCCTTTCTCTCCTCCACGCAGCGCGGGAAGCCTTGTTTGCAGCCAGACCTCCACCAACTTGATTAAAGCCATACCTCCTCGCGCGTGGGCACACCAGGTTGGTTACATACTGCTCCTTGTCCTGCCCACACTTGTCCTTGGCATTCTTCAATGAACACCGAAGGACGCCAGCCCTGCTCCTCACTGCACAAGTTAAACCTATTTACTCAAAGCGCCGAAGACAACAGCAGGAGGAACCTCCAGCCAGTCAAGGACCAGACACACACACACACACCCCTTGTCCCTAATCCCTTGCAGCCAGACAGGTCCCAAAATAGCCGGATTTTTCCCCTGAGAGAGCTTTTTGAGTTTGCCAAGGTGAGGCAGCCAGCAGCTCACGCTGTTCTGATCACAACTGCTTATTTCAGGTCCACTTCAGCCACCTGGGTGTCTGCGGTGCCACTGGGCAGCACCCGAGGGACCAGTCAGGGTCACTGTGGGGCCACTCTGGAAGGTCACAGCAATGCCGATGGCTGGGAAAAAGCAAATAGGACCCAGCTTCAGGAGGGACAAAGAGGAGGATCCGAAGTGGTGCAGAAGAGCTGGCCTCGCCAGCGTCACCCTTGGGAAGGTGATGGAGCAAATGGTGCCAGAAAGCATTTCCAAGAGGCTAAGGTGATGGCAACTGGGAACAGCCAGTGCCAGTTCCCCTGGCACAAGTCATTCCTGATACTCGCTGCAATTAAAGGGCTGGCTCTGTGGATGAACAGAAAGCAAGGGGGTTTATTTACCTTGACTGTAGCAAGGCTTTTGGCTCAGCTTCCCATAGCATCCTCAGAGCCAGACTGGTGAGATAGGAACTGGGTAAGTGGACTAGCAGGAAAACTGAGCAGACTGCTCAAACACTGTGCTTGGGATACAAAGTCCAGCAGGCAGGCAGGGAGCAGTGCCATCCCTCGGGATCAATACTGTCCCTATTAGCCACCAGGACGACGGGACAGAGCATTGGCAGATGATGCTGAACTGGGAGGAGCAGTTGATGCTGGTCAGAGACTGGCCAGGCTGGGGAAAGGACATTGTGAATGCAAATGCCATGAGAGCCGCTTCACAGGAAGGGTCCTGACGGGCTGAGATGCTTGGGGATGGAGCACACATTGCATGGGGAGATGTGGGGAGAGTGGTGTTTGTCCAGCCAGGACAGGAGGAGGCATAGGGAAGGTCTCACTACTGTCTGCAAATCCCAAATGGGATGGTGGAGAGAAAGCAGAGTCAGACTTACCTCGGAGGAGCATAGCAAGAGGTGATGGGCAACATGAGATACCCTGAGTAGATGATAGGAAAACACTTACTCTATTTGATCGCGAGGGAGGTCAAGCACTGCAGGAAGGGAGAGATCACAGACTGGTTTGGGCTGGAAGGGACCTGAATGCTCTATCAGTTTAAAGCCATTCCCCTTTGTCCTGACCCTACAGGCCCTTGTCAAAAGCCCCTCTCCACCTTTCTTCAAATCTCAGCTAAACACAGCCCTGAGCAACCTGATGTCAGCAGCCCTGATTTGAGCAGGGGTTGCTCTAAAGCCTTCCACAGACCTGCTGGTTTCCAGACCCACCCTGGGCTCAGAGGCCACTGGGAAAGGGAACACGTTTCCCCTGCGTCTCTGCACAGTGCTCACCGGCTCTACTTTACTACAGTGATAAACCAGCATTGACAGAGCGCTCTCAAAGTCAGCTGAATCTCAAACCCATCTTCTGTGCAGCGTGCCACGCTGGCCAGGACCAGACAGCTCCTTCTCAAAAAGCTTCATCAGGCAATTAATTTTCCCCCCTGTCACCGACAGCAAATAGTCCCTTGAAATCAAAGGGACAGATAAAACAAGTTAACACTTTTTCAGATGCTTGCTGGCAAGTTCTTTGTTCTTAATGATTAGACTTTCCAAGCAAATGTGTCTTTTGATGATACAGTTGGTGGAACCTAAATAATCCTCAGGGAGGCAAATTAAGGACCATTTTCCTCTCTTTTAACTCGAGTGTTAGCCTTCCCAGCGTTCACCCCAGCACAGCACTGTTTATCTGATACCGTCCCCTAAATCTGGAGAGAGCCTTATGCATTTACTGAAGAAGAGTCCGTCCTCACTTTGGGGCAGAGCATCTTCAGTTACCTGTAACAGTACCACCGGTCCAGTGCCCAGAATCAGAGCTGTGACCCCCGGTCCTGCTCCTGACACCAGGATTTCATGGGAGAGCTGCTTTATTCCCCCTCCCCCGTGTTGTGGGGAGAAAACTCCATATAACCTGATGAGGAGGTAACCTGAAAGGGACATGTGAGCCTCTTGGGACTGCCTCCCATCCGTGGCACCCCAGCCCTGCATGGGCAGGGCTGACACCCACCGACTGCTTGTTCAGAGCACGGCGCAAGCACTTCTTGAGCCAGTGACGGACTCCACAGCTTCACCGCTGCGGGTCGGCCGGGCGCAGAGGCAATGGCCCCGCTCGGCTGCTCCGACTTGCCTTTCCCAAGGGCTGATTTGGGGCAGTTTCCATGGGAGCCTCGGCTCAAACCCAGACGAGCGGAGCGGGGAGCGCAGCGGAGCGGGGCTGAGGGCGCCACCTCCTGGCCTCTGCGTGCAGCTGCACCCGAGCGGACCCCGCTCCGCGCAGGGTCGGTGGCGGAGGTTTGGAGCCTGACCAGCAGGTCCCTGCCATGCGTGGCACCCAGTGCATGCAGCAGCATGGGTGCCACGGACCCCATTCAGCCACACCCTGCCTAAGCCTGTCACTCGATCCGTCGGGGGCTTTGCATCGCTGCTGTGGATCCACCAGAGAGCATCCATCAGCCCCGAGTCCACCCCGTGCACCAGGGTGTGAGAAAAGCACCCACGACCCAACCCCAACTCCAGTGTGGTGGCTCAAAGCACTTCCCAAAACGAGGGGCCAGGCTCCATCCAGTCACCATGATTCTGACCGGGGGGTGGGCTCTGGTATTTGCACCCCATTAAGAGGTAAGCTGCCTCCAAAGGGGACTTTCAGCTCAAGGATGCCACAGAGGACACTGCTCTGTCCCTGGGAGCCATCCCATCTGCTGACCTCCAAATAAAGAGTGTGTACAAGAGGGAAATAGCACACGGGGACAAGCTTTTGCAAGGCTGGAGGTCTGGTGAGCAGCTTCAAGGAGATGCTCTGCCACTGTTCTTTCAGGCAAGGAACAACTCCATCAGCTACAGCAAACAGACCTTCTGCTTCCCCCAGTTCCAAATTCATCACAGGCTCAAATACACACACTGAGGCTTTTCCTGCTTTAATTATTTAGAAATCCTAACTCTGGCTCTTTATTGTCAGGGGCTGTTTCCACATTCTAGTGTTATAAGACTAAAAGAAGAACAAATCTGAAACCTTTCCCTCATCCTGCTGGTGAAGTTTAATTCACTCTAATTATTTCATATGACTTGGACTATAATAGTTTCATAATTTCTAGTATATTAAGCACTTAATACGTTGTGTCATTTGAAGTTGCATATTAAATTCAGCAAAGTACATTTTAATGAGAGCTAAGTAGTGTGAAAATATTAATATAACACAATAGCTCATTTTTGCACCCATGTTGGTAAGCGCTGCCACTGTGCGTGGTGTGCCCAGGCAGGTGAGCACAGTGGAGGATGGATGGGCTCCTGGATCAAGGAGCTGCTGGGGAAAGCTTGGGATAAGGACAGCAGGAGGTGGGAAGGCTCCACACGCCAGGCCCAGCTGTGGGTCTGAGGTGTCCAGCCCGTTTAAGGTACAACAATGACAACAGGAACTCAGGCTGAGCTTCTCCATGGATCCTGTGCAGTCATCCTGTGCCACATCCACCCCATGAGATACCAGTGGTAACCCAGGCAGAGGGGAACAGAGAATCCCAGCCTGGTTTGGGTTGGAAGGGACCTTAAAGCTCCTCCAGCTCCAACCCCTGCCACGGGCAGGGACCCCTTCCACTGGAGCAGCTTGCTCCAAGCCCCTGTGTCCAACCTGGCCTTGAGCACTGCCAGGGATGGGGCAGCCACAGCTTCTCTGGGCACCCTGTGCCAGCGCCTCAGCACCCTCACAGGGAAGAGCTTCTGCCTAAAGTCTAATCTAAATCTGCAGTGCAAGGAAAGAGGTTCAGCTGCTCCTCTACAAGCTCCAAAGACACCCAGCTACTTCACTCTCTCAAGGAACCAACCTCTCAGCTCACAGAGCTTGACTCTACCTTTTTATTCATCTCTTTGCTGATGTCTCCTTGGTCTATGCATCCCTCCGATGTCCCAGCAGTAGGATCCCCATTTCCTAAGGCTTACCTGCTTGTGAGATGCTACCAGCAACCCCAGCCCTGCTGCTCCTGCTTCATGGTCATGTACCACAAACATCTTCTGCAGCTCACCCAGCACAAAAGGATGCCTGACCCCAAACGAGCCACAAGAGCTTTGCTTGATGCTCTCAAAAAAAGAGCAGAGCCAAATGAAGCAGTTGGAGCACCTTCACCCCAAGGGTTTTATAACCTTCAGCCCAGCTAACCACATCCACATGCCCCAGCGATGATCTTCCTCACCCGCAGGTGATGAAGGACGCTCTCCTGCCCCAGCACAGCTGATCCCAGGGGCGGGCATTCAATTCCCGCAGGGAAAAGCCATGGTGGATTGCTGGAGTGGGGCGGGGGGAGCGGATAGTGCCTGATGCTGCTTCGGCGCCTTGCAGTGCTGCGGCTACCGGGAGCATCCCGGGGCCGGTGATCGGAGCTGCAGTACCTGCTTTGCCCACGCGGTGGCGGCAGTGCCCGCGGAACCGCGCCCGCTCCCGTTAATAGCTCGCAGAAAGTAATCCCGGCGGATCCCGGGGACGGTTCGCACCGCAGCCACCGGGATGGGCACCGTGTACACACACCCCACACCCCCCCTTCCCCCAGTGCACCCTCCAGCCCCGATCCCTGCATGCTCCCGGTCTCCGCAGCCCCGGGGCGCTGCGCGGTGCATCCCCCTCCCGGTCCCGGTCTCCCCGGTGCGCTGCAGGACCACGGGGCAAGGTGCAAACCCCGCTCTGCGTCTCCTCCCGCTCCCGGAACGCCCCAAGACTCCGGTCCGAGGTGCAATTTCCCCCCTACCCGGTCCTTGCCCCGCTCCCGGCCCTCCAAGATGCCGCGCTAGGTTAATCCCGGGCTGAAAACAGGTATTTAGGGCTAATAGGTGTGCGAGCACCTCCGCATCGCTCTCGGAGCTCATTAATGTAATACTTTCATGTGTGAAACGAGCATATAAATGGGCATTAATGAGCTCCCGTCTGCGGCGACGAGGGGGCGGGGGAGCGGGGAGCGCGGCAGGGAAGCGGGCAGCCCCCCCCCAGCTCCCGCAGCCGGTGTCGAGCCCCTACCCCAGGCCAGGGGGCAGCCGTCGGGGCCCGGTGAGCCCGAACACGGTGTCCCTGGTGGTGGGGGGGGGAGACCCTCGCACCCCCTCCCGGGACAGCCCCACGCAGCAGGCGGCTTCTTAAAGTCGGCTTTTATTAAAGAACCAAAAATCACGTACAGAGGGGGCTCTCCCCAGAGCGGGCGAGCGTTGTTCTGCCTCCGGAGTCCGGACCGCCCGGTAAAGTGCTGTTACATCCATAAATGTACGGGGGGGTAGTGAGGGAGGAGGGGGGCCCGAACGGGAGGGGAATAAATATACATCATAAATAAATAAAGATCCAACGAATACTGTACCAAGAGAATCACAGTACATTTATATCCATTGCACATCGCCACTTTTGTTTCCAGTCTGGACAAGGGTGGAAGAAGCGGACACACGGGGGGATAAGAGGGGCTGAGCGGGGGGGGGCCTGGGGGGCGCGGGGCTCGGGGCAGGGGGGCCCGGCTCCCCCATTCCCGGCCATCCCGGGGCCGCTCCCCGCCGTATTGCCAGTCCGAGGAAAGTCGGGCTCCGAGTCCTCTATGTACAAGTGTCTCCTCGTGGAAATGGCTTGTGTGGGCTCTGCCCGCATGGCTTCGGGGTTTGGGGGGGTCCGGGGAGGGCTCACTGGGGCAGCAGCGGCGGCTTGAAGGAGCAGTTCCCCGTGCAGTGCCGCGGGGTCAGCATTTTGCAGGAGAAGTGATGCAGCGCGTCGTGGGCCTCTGCAAAGTGATGGAGCAGTCACCCCCGGGGCCCCCCCAACGCGGGGAGGGGGGTGTTGGCCCCCACTTAAATGTACCCCCCCCCGGGTACCTTTCAACTTCTGCTGGATGGCGTAGCGCGCTTTCCTCTCCTGGTCCAGCTCGTTGCACAGCGTGTCTGGGATGGGGGAGAGCATCGTAGTGCGCCCACCCCGTCGGGGAGGGAAGGGGAAAGGGGAACACGGGACGGGATGGGGTGGGGAGGGGGCGGAGGGGAGCCGGGCTTGGCTCCCCGGCTGATTTTACGCCTTGGGTTTTAATTTAGCACTGATGGAAATTGCTGCGAGAGGGAAGATTCGTTCGTTCCCGTGTGCTGATGCCTCGCAGCCGCTTGCGGGGAGGCTCGAAATGCCGAGGAGAAGCGGAGTGCACGGAAGGAGAAAAGGAGAAGGAAAAGAAAAGGAAGGAGAAGGAAAAGAAAAGGAAGGAGAAGGAAAAGAAAAGGAAGGAGAAGGAAAAGAAAAGGAAGGAGAAGGAAAAGAAAAGGAAGGAGAAGGAAAAGAAAAGGAAGGAGAAGGAAAAGAAAAGGAAGGAGAAGGAAAAGAAAAGGAAGGAGAAGGAAAAGAAAAGGAAGGAGAAGGAAAAGAAAAGGAAGGAGAAGGAAAAGAAAAGGAAGGAGAAGGAAAAGAAAAGGAAGGAGAAGGAAAAGAAAAGGAAGGAGAAGGAAAAGAAAAGGAAGGAGAAGGAAAAGAAAAGGAAGAAGGGGGAAAAAGGAAAAAGATAAAAGAAAGGAGCAAAAAAAAAAAAAAAACAGAGGAAAGAATAGGGAAAAATAAATAAAAGAAAAAGGGGAAAATAAAGGAAATAACGGGAGAGAAAATTAAAGAAAAGGGGGGGGGGGAGGGGGGAATGGAAAGGAAAAAAAGAAAAAGGAGAGAAACAAAAAGGAGATTAAAGAAATGAAGGTAACGGGCCGGGCCTCACCTCGGACGATCTGGAGCTGCTGCACCATCTCCTCCCGGTACGCCAGCTCCCGCTTCATCTGGTCCTGGAAGTTATCTGGGGGACACGGGGGGGGGGGGGGGTCAGAACCGTTCCCAGGCATGGGGCCCGCTCCCCGGCGGGGCAGGAGGGGCTGGGGGTGTCTCCGGTACCTTTCAGGCTCTGGAAGTCCCTCTCCAGCTTTTTCCTCAGCTCCATTTGCTCCAGGACCAGTTTTTGTAACTCATCTGTTTAAAAATACATGGGGGGCTGAGGGGAGCCCGCACTTTTCCATCTGGAGGCGGCTCAGCGCGGCGCTAATCGCATTACGTTACATTAATCACAGGAGTTAATCACTCCTGCCGAAAACACAAATACCTCGAGCGGCGGGGACAGGCCGGGGGGTCCCCCCAGAGCCCCCCACCGCGGGGCACCGGTCCCCGCCTCACCTCGGGCCAGGTTTTCGATGTCCTTCTCCACCAGCTGCGTCCCGGCGACATCCATGCCGAGGGTGTCCTCTCCTGCGGGGGGGGGGACACTGCGGGTCAGCCCCATGGCGGGGCTCGGCGGAGCGCGCATCGCTCCGCGGACCGGCGCTTACCTCTGTCGGTATTTACAGGGCTGGGATGAGAGACATTCCTTTGGTCCTGATAGGATTTTCTGGTCTCTAAATCCTCTGCCGCGGAGTGATTGTCTTCTTTATCTTGCTCTTAAAGGTAATAAACCGATTTTCAACCGTAAGCAATGAAAGTATGGTCCTGATATATCCTTAATTACATAATTACGGACAAAGCCCTCGTTAAAGCCTTCTTAGCGGACATCCTAATCGCTTTGCGGTTGGAAAGTAGCTTGCGGCAGGAGCTCTGCCCCCCGCTCCCAGCGCGGCCCTACAGCCCCGGCCCCGGGGGGGGGGTTTGGGGGGCATAGCCCCGTCCCCCATCCCAAAACCGTTTACCCTCTCTTTTCCCCCGTAAAGCCCCGAACGAAATCAGCGGCCCCGGACGCCCCCCGGGGCCGAGCAGCCACTGGGGGACAATGCCCGCGGCCGCGCCGTCGGTGCGCACCGGCCTCCCGCCCCCCGGCCCCAGTTACCCTTCGCCTCGGGGGGGCACAGGAACGCGGCCGGGGCTCCCAGCGCGGCGGCGGACTTCAGCGGCTGCAGATGCTCCCCCCGGTCCGGAGCGAATACCTACGAGACAGCGAGTGAGGGGGTTCCCTGCGGGAGACCCCCGAGGGCAGAGTTTCCGTGTCCCCTCCCGGCCCCGCACCTCGTAGCCGCCGCTGCTGCTGCTGCTCCGCTCGGGGCTGCCGTCTGGGGCCTGCCCGCCCTCCTGTGCCACCGGTTCGGCCGCCTTCTCCTCGGGCCCATCGGCGGGCGGCGGCGGCTCCTCGGTACCGGCCAACAGCCGGGGCGGCGGCGGGTCCCGTCCGTCGGGGGGTACGGCGGCGTTGTCCTCCTCCTCGTCCTCCGGGAACCGGTTGGACTCCACGTCCACCTCGGGCTCCTCGGCCGTGTCCCCCCCGGGCGAGAGCGAGCGGTAGCTGGAGCTGCCCTCGCTGAGGAAGTCCGGGGACAGGTAACCGGGGCCGCGGGGCGCCGCGCCGCCGTACGCATCCCGGGTGCCGTAGAGCTTGGCGATGCTCTCGGCGTCCTTCACCACGGGGCGGAAGGCGGAGAGGTAACTGCCCTTCCTGGGCAGGGGCAGCGGGGCGAGCAGCGCCTCGTCCCCGGAGCGCTCCTCCTCGCCCGCCGCCCGCGACAGCGCGCTGGGGCAGCGCTCGCCCTCTGCCCCGGCGCCCTCCTGAGGGGTCGCGCTGCTCCTCCCGCTGCCCGACGGCTCCGAGCCCTCCAGCTCTCCGTGCCGGCCCGACAGCCCCGGCGGCTCGGCCGCTGCCGCCGCCGCCGCCGCTGCCGCCGCCACCACCACGGCCGTGGCCGCCGCCTTGGCCTGGCTCTGCGCGGGGTACGGCGGCACCGGGAGGCTGCCTGCGGCCGGCCAGAACACGGGGAAGGAGGGGTAGACCCCGGAGTCCTTGGCGGCCCCGGGCTGGTGCGGCGGCTGCGCCGGCTGGTGCGGGTGTGGGTGCGGGGGTCCCCAGAACATGCCGGGGGGCAGCGCGCCGCCCTTGCCCGCCTCGCCGCCCCCCGCGCCGCCCAGCGCGTCCTCCTGCTTCTTGGGGCAGAGTCCGAAAGCGGCGGCGGGGAAGCCGTAGGGGTGAGGGAAGAGCGGCGGCGGCAGCTTCTGCAGCATCCCGAAGCCCTTGCTGGGCACCGGGATCACCGGGTAGCTGCGCACCGCTCCCGCCCCGCCGTGCGCGCCCGCCGCCCCGCCGTGAGCCGCGGGGAGCCCCAGCGCCCCCCGATCGCCCGCCGGCTCCTGCCCGCTGCACCGGAGGCTCTTGTGCGCCGGGGCCAGCTCGGGGCCGGCGGGGGGCGGAGGGTGCAGCGCGGCCTTGGCGGCCGGGGAGCCGGCACCGGGCCCGCCGGCGGCCGCCCCTTGCAGGGAGAAGGTCCGCTTGCGGGTGCCGCCGTTGAACATGGCCTTGACATCCTCCCAGGCGTGCGACAGCTCCTCCGTGGCCGTTTTGTCGCTGAGCTTGAGGTGGCGGCGCCAGGAGTTGAAGTTGGCGGCGTCGGGCTGGGTGTACTTGGAGTCCGGGGTGCGGTGGGAGTGGAAGATGAACTTGTTGGGGGAGAAGTACATGCTGCAGTAGCTGCACTTGATGCACTTGGCGCGGGAGCTGTTGTAGCGGGCCGGGATGAAGCTGCCCCGGGAGCCCCAGGCGCACTCGTGCACCACGTCGAAGGCGAAGTTCTCGGGCAGCTTGGGCGGCTTGTGCTCGCCCAGGAAGGACTTGCAGAGCCGCTCCGCCTCCCGCTTGGTGATCATGCCGCAGCGGCGGGAGGAGATGGGCATGGCCCCGGCCCGCCGCAGGATCTCCAGCTGCACCGGCGTGCACTGCACGCAGGTGATGCCCAGGGCCACCCGCCGGTTGTGGATCTCATTGTAGCTGTAGTTCTTGAGCAGCGTGTTGGAGATCTGCGCCAGGCACAGCCGCTCCTGCCCGTCGATGACCAGGGACACGATGGGCACGCCGTAAAGAGAGGTCTCACCCACTTGGTTGGGCTTGAGGGTATTGGAGCCCTGGTACGGCTGCAGCTCTTGCTTTGAATTTGGGGAGGAGCTTGCATCTCTCCCATTTCCCATCTGAGTGGCGATCGACTCCATTCCCCCCAAAACGCCCCTGCAAAACGAAACCGGGGAAAGGCGCGGGTTAGCAGCGCTCCGGGCCCCGCCGCCGCGCCCGCTCCGCCGCTCCCGCAACCCCGCTCCGCCGCGCCCGCACGGGCCCCGCTCGGCGCTGACGACCCCGGTCTGGAGCCCTTCAGGGCGCTTCCGCAGGACCCCCCCCGAGCCGGGGGCAGGCCCAGAGGGGTTCGACCGAGCCGCAGCGCATCCCCCGCTCCGCAGCCGCCGGCACGGAGCGCTCCGGTACCCGCTGCCCGCAGCGGCCCCGGGAACCCAGCGGCTGCGGCTGCCCAGGGCAAGGGCGTCCCGGCCGGGGGCGGAGGGGGGGTGTGGAGCACCCCCAGCCCCGGGTCCCCCGGAGGTGCCGCGTCCTTTCCCTTTGTGCCGGCTCCCCGAGCAGGGCCGGGCCGGGCCGCCGGTTGCGGCGAGCCCCGGGTGGGCTCCAACGAAACGCGCCGGAGGATGCGCCCGGCGAGCCCCGCAGCAGCGGCGCCGGGGGGGGGGGGAGCCCGGGGCCGAGCCGGGAGGGCCGAAACTTGCCCCTCGGTGCCAGGAGCGGATCGGAGCGGGGCTCGGGGAGCTGCGGCTCCGGAGCCCCTTTGTCGTGTCCCCGGCGGGCGATTAGGAGCGGGCGGATTAGGGGCCGGGGCGGGCAGGACCCTCAGCACGTAGCAGCAGAAGGGCAGCAGCGAGCCGGGCAAATTGGCTTAGCGGGGAGAGCTCCCGGCGGTAAGCGGCTTCCGTGGTAATGACACGAAATAACGGGGAGCGCCCACCGAAAACGAGCCGCTATTCTCTTCTCCCCGCTCCATCCCCATCTCCCCCATCCTCCCTCCGGTCCCACTTACCGCGCCGCGGAGCCCGGCTGGACGTGCAGGCTCTCCTCGGGGCTAGGGGCCGCAGCCCGGCGGCGGGGCCGCCATCGGCCGGGGGGGGGGCCCTTCCCCACCGAGCCCTTGACCGCGGGGAGCGGGGCGGGCGGGCAGCGGCGCGCCCTTCACCGACGCCTCGGGGCCGCCGCCCGCCCCGCCGCCGCGTCCGCCCGGGCGAGATGCAACAAGAGCGAGTGACCAACGGCGCCACCGAGGGAGGATCCGGATCCGTACTTGGAGACGCTGCACATTGATCCGGTGACAGCTAAAATAACGGGAAGACACACCCACTTAGCACCAGCGTATTTACATTAACTGCCTCCGGGACCCCGCGGCCGTCAATCACCGATGCGCTCCAGTCAATCACGGCGCGGCTTTAAGGCACGGCGTGAACGGGAGGGAGGGGGGCGTGGGGGCCGCCACCGATGCGGGGGCCGCCCGAGGTAAGAGCGGGGATCAGCCCCGGGCCGCACCTACGCGGGGCTCCGCGCATCCCCCCCCCGCGGTGCGGGTGTCCCTTGGGGGCAGCGGTGCTCGTTGAAAGTTTGCGGGGAGCGGGCGGCAACGAAAAGAGGAGCCCGGGGGGGGCGGGGGGGCGGCGGAAGGACCCCATCGAAATCGGGGAGCGCTGCTCCCGCGCACCGCCTCCCCCACCCCGGGATGCGCGCTTCATCCGCGGGGCGCGGGTGCGGGAGGGGAGGGGGGGCACCGGCCGGCAACGAAATCACCGGGAGGCGGCAGCGCGGGGGGGGGAGCCCGCGGTTTTTCGTTCCCCACCGAGGCCCGCGGCACGGCGCCAGGGCCGGCGGCCACCGGAGCGGCGGGGGGGGACACACGGGGCTCGGCTCCGGTGGCCGCCGGTCCTGCCGGCGTGGCGAGGGGCCCAGAGCCGCATCCCTGCCCTGGTCGGGGTCCCGCATGCAGCGCTCGTCACGGCCGCGTTAATTAAAGTGTAATTAATCATCGCGTCCGGCCGCGATCGGCGCAATTACACCGATCAAACAGAAGTTAATAACGGCGCGGATCGCCCCCAGCTATCACTTTTGTGCGTGTTCCCCCCCCTCCCTTCCTCGCCATCACCACCGGCACCGGGAGGATGCGGCGGAGCCGGCGCGGAGCGAAGCGCAGGTGCGGAGCCACCCATCGCCTCCGCTCTCCGCCGATGTCGAACCTGCCCCAGGCCAGGCTCCCACTCGGAAAAGGGGCCGCGGGTCCCTCCGGGACGTCCCGTCGGGGGGGACTCGGACCGGGCGGTGCGGGCCGGGCCTTGCGGCGCGGCCTTCCCGCAATGATCGCAACCCGAGCCGGTAATTATTCCTCGCCTTTTAATTATTTTTCTCCCCTCCCATCCACCAGCTCCGCAGCCGAGAAGCGCGGGAGCCGCGTCCGCGCAGGGCCCGAACCCCGCCGCCCCTTTCACTGCCGGGGCTCCGGGGAACCCACACCGTTGAGCCCCCGCAGTGGCCGCGGGACCTGCTGCGGGGCACCGAGAGCGGGCGGCGGCGCGGACTGAGCCGGGATCGCCCCTTCCCAGGGCCGCTCCCGTTGGGAGGTGGAGGTCAAGAGCGGTCCGAGATGATGCGGCTCAGACCGGACTCCTTCCGCCGGGCCCTTCCCGGGGCCCTACGGCCGCCCCGGTACCCGCAAAGCTCCTCGGGAGCCAGGAGCGGCGGAGCCGGAGCCGGCCCCGACGGCGGTGCGGCAGCGCGGAGCCCCGAGGCGGGCACCGGCCCGGCCCGGCCCCGGCCGCTCCCCCCGCTCCTCGCAGCCTCCGTATCTTTTACCAGTTGAATTGACTGCAGATTTTGTCAGTTAATTAGGTTTAATTTACATAATTAGTACAGTATAAAGAGTATTGGGGATAATCAGGAGGTACGTCTCGCTTACTGTGTAAACACGGATTCGGAATTAAAAATCAGATGTAATTAAGGCGTGTGCGCGCGGCTTTTAATTGTAATGAATTTCTAATTAACACTCAACGATCGCCACATGCGGGAGCCGGGACGTTTGCGGGCGCCTCCGCACAACCCCATACACACACACACACAAGCACCCCCTCCGGGGGCTGGGGTGCGCGGCCGCGGAAGGAACGCGGAGGGACCGCGGCGGTGCGGGGCAGGACGCGGAGCCCCGACGGGCCCTTTCCTCGCCCCGGGCCGGTGCGGCGGGAGGGCGAGGCCGGCGGATAATTTAGGTTAAAACTTAGGGAGCCGTGTCACGGGTGTATAAATAAATAATGAGGCGGGGACGGGCGCGAACGGCCCCTCTCTCTCCTGGAGGGCTGCGCCGAGATTGCCACATAAATCACGGCGGTCTAATTCAGTGGAAGTTTAATAAACGCCTCCTATTGGAAATGAATGTTCCCCATTTAACAGTTGTATCAGCACCATATAAAACCATGACCCCAATAAATTTAATTTTAGAGGCCGATCAATCCGGGCTTCTCTCTATCGATCCGCAGCGGCTCTGCGCCTTTGCAGCCTCTTCCCGGCCCTTCCCGGGGAGGCGGGGGAAGGGGAAGGAGCGTTTCGATTGGGCTCTTTATTAGGAAAAGATTGCTCCGAGAGGCCTGAAAATTAAACGGTGACATTTTAATTACCGGACATTGACAGAGGGAGCGGGCGGCGGCGCTCTGCGGGCCGGGCACCCCGCGGGCGGGCAGGGGTTGAGGACCGGGACCCCCCCAGGGTTTCTGCCGTGAGACCCCCGGGGAGTCTGCGGGGTCCTCCCGGTGCCCCTTCCAAGTGCCCTGGTTGTGTGTGCCTCCCCCTACCCTATAGAGCCCCTCTGTGACCCCCCCCCCGCCATCTATGCACCCACCAATCTATGCACCCCAGCTCCCACACCATGCATCCCCCCACCTATGCACTCCAGGTCTCCCACCATGCACTCCCCATCTACGCACCCCCCCACCTATACACACCCACTCCACCACCACGTGTTTCCCCCCCTTCTCTCACTCCATGATGCCCACCGTGGCCCCCGCCTCTATGCACCCTTTATTCCCACCACACCCTGGCTCTACCCAGTGTGCACCCCTTGATGTGCCTCAGCTCCCCCACTGTCTATCCCCCTCACCTGCTTGTTCCCTGACTCCCCCCCCCCCATGGCAGTGCTGCCCCTCACTTTGTGTCCCCCAGCTCTAAACCTGCCCCATTTCCCTGGGCCGGAGCGGCTGCGGAGGAACGCCACGAGCACGATCGATGGACATGATTTTATTGATCAGGTTCAACCAGCACCTTCGAGGAGCTGGAGCAGGATGAGCCCAGGGCAGCAATTAACTCATCCAGGCCAGGCTGTGCGGGGACAGCCGCGTACCGCGGCCATCAGCACGGAGCTGCTCCCGATGTGCTCTGCAGGGAAGTTCGTCCTCCTCCTGCCTGCAGGAGCCCCACACACCCATTTGCCGTTGAACATCCCCCGGCCTGACCGGCTCCCTATAAACCTTGAACTTCCCCGGCAGGACTGGAGCGGGAGCAGCCGCAGCGCGGTCCCGGCGGTGCAGCAGCGGCTGCAGGAGCCGGAGAGGCTCAATCTGTAAATCCTGTCCTCAGTGCACACTCGTAGTTTATGGGCAGACCCCTCGCTGAAGGTAAAGCAGCCCTGGGTCAGCGCAGCTCCTCGGCAGCCGCAGCGTTCCCACTGCGGCTTCCTGCTGGGAAAGGCACAGACCCCCCTGTGCTTCGCTCTTCTGAAAGCTCTACCTTCTTTCTATTCAATGGGACCATCGTTCTCTAACACAGATAGGGATTCCTAATCTTCTTCCCCGGTTGGGCATTCCCAGGGGGTGGGCAGCCCAGCAGTGCCACCCTGTGAGCAGGGGGAGCAGGGTGAGGGCAGCAAGTCCAGGGGACAGTGCCCCCATCACTCCTGATTCCTGCCCTGCTGTGCCTGTGAGTGTTCCCTAGGTTGAAGGAACCCCAGGGAAGGCTGGAGATGGGTTATCCTAAAATACCTGCTATAGCTGGGAACCTCACCATCACACTATGGGCCCTGGTGATCTACCTGGAGAGCCCCTCCAGCCTGGGGACACCATACGGCACTTGGGGTTTGGGAGGTGCCATCACCACAGGGGCAGGCTTAGGACATCAGTGGTGGCTGAAGTCACTCATAAAGAACCTGAAATGGCTGAACAGAGTCTCTGTGTGGAGAAGCTGGGGCCAAAGCTGGTTCTCCTGCTGGTGTCAAGGAGCTGGAGTCACCTGGGATGTGTTTAACTCATCTCTGTTAGCACATTGAGGGCTGCAAGGGAAGGTTCCCAGCAGCCCGGTGAGGGATGTGGGTCCTGGGGGTTGTTGTGGGGTCTCTGTGTCTATCTCTGTGGCTGCACATCCTAACGGGGGAGGGAGGAAGAGCCTCTGCACAAAGCTGCTTTGTCCCCACCAGCCTCGGGGGCCTCCTGCTCCAAGCCCTCGTGAAGGTGAAGGATTTGCTGCTCCATTTGCTGCCTAAAGGCTGAAGGTGCTTCCGAGTGCCCTGGCCCCTGCCACTGATGACTTCTGTGATGAGGAGCCTCCCCAGAGCTGAGCCTCAGCTTGGGGAATGTCACCTCTTGCAGCCCCTTGACCTGCCTCTTCCCTCCTCTTCCTCACCAGGCAAGGCTCAGGCTCCCTGGGGGGGTCCTGGGTGCAGCTCCTGTCACCACACAGCAGTTCCTGCTCTGCGCTCCCCTTCGCTCTCCATCAGCACATTTGCTCCCTGCAGGAATAGGGATATTTTTATTCCCAGCAAAGACCTAAATTCCCAGGGTTTGCCTCAGATGCTGCCCACACGCTCTCTGCATTACAGGCGCAGGGGGTGCCTGTGTGGTCCATCCCTTTTCCATTGATGCCTCCAGGTTAACTTTCCCTGCAGGACCACAGAGCTCCACGAGGCAGATTCAATCCTCAATCATACCCTTTGCCTATGCTCTTGCTATCAAAGGGATCAAATGAAACTCCTACAAGCTGCTTCTATAGTGCTGTTACTAACACCAGCATATTGCTGGCTGCTGCCAGCCCTGTGTGACAGACCAGGGAGAGGGACAGGTCAGAGACCCCTTGCAGCCCTCAAAGCCTCAGCCCACTGCAATTCCCCTTTCCTGGTTTCTCTGCAGATGTATGTGCATGGAGAGCCACACACAGAGCTTCTCAGGCTGTCATTGGGAAAACAAAGACTGACACTTGCCATTGGGAAGCTGACAGCAGGATGCACGTGGCCACGGGATACAAACCCCAACATACTCTCTAATTCTATGCTGCATTTAAGGGCAAACAACCATGGGCTCATCTCACAGGATGAGCTTTGCCTGGCAAGGATCACAGGCAGGGAAAAGCAGAAAAGATGGGAAGTTTTGGCACAGATGGGACATACCCAGTGTTTTACAAAGAGCCTGAGCTCCCATAGGAGACTGGGTCTATTGGTACCACCATGACCGAGGGTACAGGGAGATGAGACAGAGGTGAGACCAGTGTGGGGCTGCTGGTGGGGTCCTTAAATGAGCTGTTGGGGTTAGTAGGGGAACTGGAGGGGTCACTCGGTGCATCTATAACACCCACTGGTGAATTGATGTTTGCTATGCAACCCCCCCGTGCCATGCTCTGCGCAGGCCTCAGCTCTGGAGTATAACACTGCTGCATCTTCTACATCCCTTTTCAGCCAAGGGATGCCCTGATTCGAAGTCCAGGAAGTTGTAGCAGGAAGGAGGAGATGTAACAGAGGCCCCAGACCTCCCTGTGATTGCTGGATTGATCAGGCACGCTGATGAAGACAGGGAGGTTAATACGTATTCTGGTGAATTACAACACTGTCAGCCTGTTAGCCGGGAGATGTCTCACATTCCCATCCGCTGGCATCCGCATGGATTTTCATGGTGATGTCTTCCCCTCCCGACCTCCTGCCAGGGAAAGTGAGAGGAAAAGCCTTGGGTTTACTGACTTTTAAACTCAATTCAAGAGGGAGACTTTTTATCCCGAGAAAGCTGCTGCGAACTGTTAGAGACAAATGGAGGAGCTGCCTCTGGTCTGGTGGCTCACAGGGAAGGGATTTGTCTCACTTTAGCAGAAGGACCTGGAGGTATGGGGGCCACTGGCTCATTCATCGTGCTGTGATCTGCCAGGGGGGTTGTGACATCAGAGCAATTAAGACAAACTTTGGTCTATAAGTTCATGCCTGCAACCTCTATACTTCGAAAGAAGACAAACGATCCCTCCAAGGAAGGAAACAAAGCCTTTTCCGAGCTGCCTCCGCAGTAACATTTAGGACCTGCAGTGGTTCAGGAGGAGTTTTTCACCAAACTGGTTTTTAAGCTGCTGGTATGTAATAAACTACCTGAGCTTTGGGGTTTCTTTAGCAAAAGTTTATTTCTAATGCAAAGACAAGCAAACACAAGCCCCAGCCTCCTGCTCCACCCAAGGCCCACTCCCCAGACTTGCCTTTCATCGTCCTCCTCTCTTCTTTGTCATAAGCATCTTAACACAAGGACTGATGAACTCTGTGTCAGCCTGCTGTGGGAACGGGCTCAGAAAGTGCAGGAGTGAGAAACACACAGCACAGACTTTGCAACTGGTCTTTCCTCTACAGGCACCTTTGCTCGACCCAGCTGCACCCATCATGCAACATCTCTGATGGAGGAAAACAAGGGATCAAGGCAGAGCTGAGAAAGGCAAGATGCTCCCAAGCAAGCCATGGACTGCTGTGACAGGAAGTAAACCCCTGCAGCCTTCTCTGGCCACAAGCTCAGGGGATGCTGCATGAGGCTGTGCTGTGGCACCCAGCTTCCTAAGGGGAGGGACCACTGGGCATCTGAGAGGACGATGCTGACCTACCTAACCAGCTTTTACTCTGGAAGGGCAATCCCTCACCTCCCTGCAGGATGGGCAAGTGCAGATACTTCTATTTGTGTTTGCTTTTGTTTTACATTTAAACCCAGTATTTAGTGATGTCTGCTCTCAAAAGACAGCCAACAACTCCTTATGGAAATCCTCTCAACACTCATTCATAAAAAGACTTAAGAGTTAAAAAATACTCTGGAGCCAGGAAATATACAATACATTCAATAACAAAAAAAATATAGATATAAAATACTTGCTTTAAGGCTGTGTACAGTTTAACTGAAGATAATTTGAGGACATGAAATTGCTCAGCAACAAAAGAAATGCGGGAAGAGAATTCCTTAATGTGGTGGTGAGGGAAAGGCAGCAACAAATATCCTGAAAGATCTTGTTGATGCTTCTAGAACATGTGTTTAGTGAGACATGATCCAGAGTGTGAGTCCAAAGCGTGGGGCTGGTGCTGCTGGTCTGGGATGAGCTGATGTCACTGTGGTCCCTGGGTCGATCGCCGCTCCTCAAGCATCCTGCACACCCACATGGACACGACTTCTGCATTCCCATCGTTGTACTGCACGATGAATGGGTGGCCCTGGAAAGCGGGATAGGCAGAGTTAGCCAAGATAAGCACAACCCTTCCTGTGAAAACACATATAGATTGGGATTTAACTGCGGGGAAAAAATACACTGGGACATAGAATGATAGTGGAATAGAATCATTACTGGAGTAGTCGGTCCTTTATCAGTGGAAACCTTACGCCTTACCCTGTGTACAGGAATCCCTTAAATGGATGGCTCTACAAATCACCTAGGAAAAAAGCAATATCCCTGCCAGGTGTTAAATTCCTTTTGTTGCTTGGCCATGGAGCTCTGCGCCTGCACATGCAGCAGGACCCAGTGCCAGGCTCTGCAGCACTCATGGTGTCTGTAAGGGGAGGGATTTGTTCATGCATATATATACATGCTTGTACATGTCATCTGGAGTGATCAGTTGGTATAGAAATGAAAATACAACTGAAACAGGTCTTCCTGAGAAGGTATTGTGGAAAAAGGGATAACTATGAAATAGTCTTGCCCATGAATCATAGGGCTACTGCAGGCACTGGAAAACCGTGTCTCAGACACCCCGCAAAATCAGAACAGCATCTCGGGATGAAACAAACCCATGGCCTGCCATTTCAGCAGCCAGCTTAGGCAGCTCATGCCTCAATCTGGCCCCATTCCTAGAGATGGGAACATGCCATCTTCAGATGAATCTCAAATGAAGTATAAAAAAACCACAGGAAACCGAGCACCGCAATTACACAAATGACTGAAAGAAAGCAATCGCCAGGAGAAACCATCCCAGATGATGAAAACCTCCACTCCAAACCACTCAAAAGCAGCTCGGGTTTTGCAGCACTAAACTTCACAGCTCCTGCAAACAACGCCTGAAAGTAATCAGAGGGGGTTCCCCGGGGAGCCTTTGGGAAGGGTGACGTTCATGTGGGAATTAGGGGCACCAGGCACAGCACTGAACGACAGCATCTGCACAAGGGGAATGAGCATGGGTCTGACGCAGGGCACGGGAAGCCCGGTGGTCGTCCGGGTTAGGATGGCACCAAGCAATGAAGCAGCACCGGGCTCAATAGAGCACAATAAATCCTCACAGCATCAGCTCCAAGCAATAAAACACTCTACGGGCCAGGGCCAGCAAATGCAGGAGCCAGAGGAATAAAATATGCCATTATCTACAAGAGTTATGGAGGAAGCGCAAGGTGCTGCTGCTTCAACTCCTTGGGGTGGCTGGAAATCTCAGCTAGAACTTCTTAGGGAGAAGTTTGAGATGTGGAGGGTCCTCCTTCAGATCTTACTGGGATCAGCTCAGTTCCCTTCCCAGTTAACCACATAGATAAAAGACAGAAGGAATGTTCTGGATCCTGGACCCCAGGATCAGCCAACCTTAGCTGTAGACAGCAACTTTAAATCTGTCAGAGGGCTCTGAATGTCCCAGACAGGCAGCTAAGTCATGGTTTGGAAAATGGTCCACCAAAGAAGAACAACATATCCAGAGGTACCAAAGTCCATTTGAGAGCTCTGAAGACAGCAGCAGAGAGTTCAGTGCTACCAAGAGAAGATGCATGACTTTAAAATGATGCATTTAAGTTCACAGATGCTTGTGGCACTGAGCAAATGGACAATGTCTTTTTCCTTCCAACACCTGGCTACTAAAAAGTTTTGGTCTTGAATGCCTAACATTAAGAACACTACTAAAGACAGACAGCACTCTCTTTTTCATCTCCTGTTCCAGACAGCCCACGTTTGGGTTTCCCTGTTTTACTAAACAAATTCAATCTGAAATATTCCTGGTTCTTACCTATGGAAACAGCTCAGGAATAGGTACAATCAGGAACAGGGACTGGCGTTTATTCCCAAGCTGCCAGGCACTTTCCAGTGTGACCTTCACAAAGCTGCTTAATCTCCCTCAGCCTCATGGTTAAAAAGGGAATAAATGACTCTGCTCTCTCAGAGGAGTGCTGTCAGGATCAGTACAAGCACGTTATGCCCAGCACTTTGGTATTTTTTTGGGTGCAAAAGGTGCCAGAATAAGGTGAATGCTTATTATATGCACGGTAGCCTAGAAATAGCTGTTTTGCCTCTTAAACATCACAACAGTCAAGGACAGCAGTGAGAACTAGGGAAAGACAAGCAAAAGCCCACAGACAAGGGAGAGCAGATGCATTGGGGCAATTAGAAAACAGCTATTAAAGCCAGTCCGCTTCTGCCATGAATCTCCTTTACGATGGAGAGACTCCCTGCAGAGGAAGACATATCACACCCACTATATCCTCGTGTTTAAGCCACTTACAACATGCAAAGGGAAACTGCAGGCTATGCAAGGTTGAAAACATCAGCTAGCCATGCTGCTCCCCGTTTGCTTTGTTTTGTGAGGTTATTCCATGGAAGCCTGGGATTTTACACACTCACTTTTCTCCCCAGGAATAAGTTTAACTTGAAACTACTCTTTAGGCTTCCCCTGATTTCAGGCTACACCGCTCTAGTGAGGATTTTCTCAGGCTGAAGGGATGCTTTGACTAGATTGCCTCCAAAGTCTCCAGCCACTGCGGCTGCACCAGCAGCAGTCTCCTCTTCATAAGGGCACCCCAATGGGTTCTCTGCATTTCGTCACTCTTCAGCACCTGGTTCCCCATTTCCCCCTTTTTAGGCATCCAGAGTACTGCAACCATTAACTCCCACAGTCCAAAACACACACATCTCAGAAACCAGTGCCTTAAACTAGAGGTATCTTTGGAAGGAAGTATGGAAGGAAGGGGCAGGAAGATTCAATTGGAAGGGAAGGAAGAAACAAGGGTTCTTAAAGCCAGCTGAACAGGTAAAAAAATCAAAGCTTCTAAGGGAGAAATGCAGCTGCAGCTCTCCGGTTCTAGTGCACGCCCATGCTATGGGATGGGGCTGGATGAACTGTCACTTCAAGAAAGGAAAAAAATGAGAGTCACAACAGCATGGACATGATTCATAAATTCTGGTCCCCGAGTGCCTCAGCCACAAGAGAAGTCCCAGCCCTGACTTCAGCAGTGAGCAATACATTCTAAACCAAACACGAGCAACCTGCTGTACTTACAATATTCCTGCACAGATTTATTTGGCGTTGCAAGGTAACACTGAATAAAGTTAAGCGTGTGGAAGCTTGAAATGCATTCTCTGTTGCAGCAGCCCATTTCTCACTGCCCTGGTGAGATCCCAATCTGCTGGTGTGGTGGGCACAGAGCAGTCCTGCACTCACATCCCCCTGGGCAGCAGCAGAGTTGGGGTGCTGAGCTGTACCCATGCTACTGTCAGCAGGGACCACTGGCACTTATAGAATCACAGAATCCCAGATTGGTTTGGGTTGGAAGGGACCTTAAAGTTCATCCAGTTCCAACCCCCTGCCATGGGCAGGGACAATTTCCTTCCACTAGAGCAGGGACACTTTCCTCTACACCAGGCTGCTTCAAGCCCCATCCAGCCTGGCCTTGAACACTGCCAGGGATGGGGCATCTGTCCCCTGTGAACTGGCAAATAAAAGATGGATGTTAAACCTTCCTTAGTAAAATCACTGCAATGGAGACTTCGTGCCCTACCAACGACGCTTCAGCCAACACCTGAGTCTCAGGAACATGTAAGAGCTCATTACAACACTGACAGGCATGACCATGGAGGGATGCACAACACCAAGGAAAGAGATGCTCATGAGAGGAGCCCAAAGGTATTGTGGGATGCTCCCATGACAACCTGATCCCATCCCCAGGAGTTTCATATTGGCTCACCCTCTACATACGTTCATTACAAAGCAGTTACCACCTCCTCACCAATTCCTAAATATTCATCCTTAAAAACACCCGGCAGTAAGCAACCCAACATACCCAAGCGGCAGAAAATAGGCTGAAAAGCCACCACCAAACTGCTTCCTCAGGTTCTGGGCTGCCTTACCCAGGCTGGGGTTGGGTTCAGCAGGATGCCCAGCTCCACAGCGATTTCTACATCCGATGGGAAGCGTCCACCAGCGAGTGCACAGCACCTTGGAGCTGAAAAGGTCAAGCAGGACGGGGCCAGGGCTAGCCCCAGAGTGAGTGTCAGCCAGCCTAATTTTGTGTGTCAACCCTGAAAATTAGATAAACAATGACAAACCAGGCTTTTTAAATGAACCTGTCTCATCTCGTTCTCTTGATAAAGGGTACATTTCTCCCGTCGTGGTGTCCCACCAGACAGGTTAACTCTTTCAGAGGGGAGCACCTCGCAGAGGGTGATGTAAATCATTTAAATATCTGACATGAAATTAAAAGGGCAGGGCCCCCCTGAACACACAGCCCTGGCAATTCAAACTCCTGGCTCACAAGCCATCAATCATTTAGCCCAGTCAATTAAATTGCCATTATTCAAGGGTAAAAGTTCCATAATTTTACCTACCCTTAAAATTCAGCAATTTGCTTTCATGGCCTTCACCCACTGGCCTGAAAAATCTTCATTTCTGATAACAACACACCCAGAGCTTATTGCAACAGACTTTACATTGCATCCGTGGCAGGACACAGACCCACGGGCCTTTTCCAGCACCACGTGCCCACTTGCAGCTCTGCTCTGGGTTTGCTCACTGGCATTGCTGGTAGGAGCAAGGCTCAACTGTCCAGGGGAGACCAAAGTGCCCCTGGGACCCAGCCCTACAAGGCAGTGAGAGCGAGTCCATCAAACCTGCCCTTGGCTTTCTTACAGCTGAATCACAGGATGGTTCTCTGGGCACTCTGTGCCAGGCCCTCAGCATCCTCACAGGGAAGAACTTCTGTCTAAGAGCTCATCCCAATCTCCCCTCTGCCAGTTAATGACTACATGACACCCAAACATAACCACAACACCCAGCAGATCAGAAATGACAACAAAAGGCCTCATGCTTACAGAAGGTATGTTAGGAAACAGGCAGCATTGCTGCTGATTGCAACAGTGCCATACTTTTAATGTTCCCTTTTACAGGAATCCTCCCAGACTGTGCAGTTAAAGGCCTGTGCTCCATTTATTACAAAGAGGCACAGACAAACTGTGCATTTCATTTAAAAATTTGAATTCAGCCTAACAAAAACCATAATAAAAAGACCCCAACTGTTGCAGCCACAGACTATCAAGACAATGGCAGTGCCCTTAGACAGCATTTCAAATACAGTTTATTAGTGTGTGATATGAAAAGGGTATTTTTATTGCATGATATAATGCAATGGGACCTTGGGCGCTCTGCAGAAGGACCTTGCACTCAGAAGTGTAATGAACCCATAGTCCAAAAAACATTATACTGTGCATTAACCTATCATTAATGGCACATTAGGGCTAGGGGCATTGCACGCTTGCTGGTCAGGGCTCCATCAGGACAGTATGGAGGAAACCACTGTCTTCACAGGCTTAAAACAAATACAGAAAATAAATATTACTGATGGCTACAGGCTGCTTTAAGGGAAGCTCACTCTGCTTTACATGTGATTTTGATGGTATTCTTTGAAGGGGAGAGGGAGAAGCCAATCCAGCAGTATTAGAAATGGCACATCACTGGCATTGCAGCACTGAATGTCACCATGGTGCATCAGATGCATCCACACAGTTCTTCCTGCACAAACATGGCACCTCTGAGCACTGGGGTGCCTTTTAAGAATAAAAATGATCCTGGAAAATAAGAACTTGGCTGTGAAATGGTGCACCACAGTTATCCCAGCTAGTTCTCCCATTGCTACTGATGTGTCTATGCCATTTACAGCTCTTCTAATTAACTGAGGGCACATACTCAAGGGGAAATTCTTGCCCATTCACATGTTTAATGAGAACACGAGTCAGAGCTCCAAAAGGACAAATACACATCTCAGATCTGGAGCTGTGCTACCTTCCTGGGACGCCTGGAAACACAAAGTGCTGAGTAACCCAAACTACGCCAGACTGACCCCGTATCCCCCTGCACTGACCTCAGCACGTGTAAGATTTCATCACTCTACCACTGCCTCCAGTAGTGGAGGATTTTACATCTAGAGCTCCTGCCTCCAAGGACAAGCCAAACTAAATGCTGCTCTAATTATCTGTGCCAGCTATCCACAAGGCCGATTTCTGCTCCCACAGCCAGGAATAGCAGCGAGGAATCCTCAGGCCAATACTCTATCGCCAACTCCCAAAACATTGTTAATTCACAGGCACAGAAGGTGTCAGAGTCCTCCTCAGGGGCTGCTCCATGCAGCAGGCTTCCCTCCATCACTCGCTTATAAGGCTGGACTGGGGTGAAAAATGTGAAGGCTTCAAACACTCACATCAATCCACGGAGACATGAAATACACAGGTGAAAAGACCCTGCAAGATGCTATTTAACTGTGATCTGGCTGTTGTATGTCTTGGCTTACTTTTGCAATCTTAGGATGTATTTTGACCATAGGAGGCAACCCTTTAAAGGAAAGGGTGAGCACCTGAAGTTCTGAAACAGCACTGACTGGGAGACTGAGCATGTATGTCTGGAAAACATGCACCCAGTGTCCCAAAGCTACAGCAAGGTCAATCCTTTCTTAGACAGACATTCTCCTCCACAAATGAAGTCTCCTTGTCTCTTCCACCTGCAGCAATGTCCCTGAGTATGTCAAATCACAGCAAGTTTAACCATAAAGTACCAGCTTTTCCTACGTACTTGTATGGCTGCCTTTGATCTGGGACCAAGCGTTACTGGCCCAGTTCTCTCTCCCAGTTCTTATCCCCAGAACAGTGACTATTCAGGGCAAGGACTGCCTCTTGCTGTGCTTGGTAAGGAATTCAGCATCCCTGAGAGCCTGTTCTCAGCTTGGCTGCTGGAGTGAAATTGCCCATAGCAGGGGCCAAGGGTCTTCGGTGCTTCACTAAGCCTGCAGGTGCCTGCAAAGGCGCTGGTGGCACAGGGATCCCCAGGGTCTGAAGACAAAAGCACCCCAAAAATAATGTTTTCACAGCATTTCTCACCCCTTTGAGGACATCACCTGTAGTTTCTGCCAGCTTGGGCAGCAGAAAGCACCACTTGGTCTAGAGAAGGGTGAGGGCAGCAAAGAGGGCAAAGCCACATCCATCGGTGGTGTTTTCTGCGCGGACATGAAGGAGGGCCAAGAACACATCCACAAGCAAAACTCAAGTAGCATTAGTCCCCTTGAAGTTTCTGCTCTCATTCCTCATTCCTTATGCTGTGCAGGTAATGGCACAGCCCCAGCCTGCTAAACAGTTCCATGCAGAGTGGCAGGAAGTGGTGAGTTTTGTTTGTTGCACGGCCTCCCTAACATACCCTGTAATTAAAATGTTGATTACTAAACAGTTTAAATATATGACAGACAATGCAGTTAAAGCCTACAGTTAGGTCAATATGTGATTTAGATTTGCCATTTAAAAACTCTCATTTAAATTTTGCATACATTAATCACTACCATACTTCAGTGTTCTGATATCCACCTGACTACACTATTAAAATAAAACTTGCTGCCCCAGGGAAATCCTACTTATTCTTAATTGTTTCGAGGCTTTGATGGGCTTTTAATCTAAGATTAATTTATGCAATTTTAAATAACTCTTCTTATGATTAATAAGCTTGAAAATTAAAAGGAGTCTAAAGCAATTATAATGAGCATTTGGTCATAACCTCATTAGGAGAAGGAGTGAAGGATACAG
The DNA here is from genome assembly GCF_028554395.1 of Pezoporus wallicus. Classification (NCBI taxonomy): domain Eukaryota; kingdom Metazoa; phylum Chordata; class Aves; order Psittaciformes; family Psittacidae; genus Pezoporus; species Pezoporus wallicus. Next base: position 705,513 of record NW_026642428.1, on the reverse strand, counting down.
CTCTGGAATTCTTACAAGACTACAATTTAAGGTTACTTTCAGAGGAGTCAAACATAGTTCTGAAACTGCAAAGGCAGATTAGCCTAGGTCAGTGTTAGAACTATGGCTACCCAGATTAGCACGCTAATGATTGTATCCCTCTGATGATATTTAAGATAGTGAAAAGATGATACAAAATGTATTAAGCAAAGATAAATGGATAACACTACTGAGCAGCAAAGACTTGGAGCTGTATTTCTTGTTTACCTTTTTTGTCTCGAGAAGGATTCCTTTTATGTGTTTTTTTATTATTATCATCTATTTGCAGATTAACTTTTTTACCAATGCACTTTTCCTTCTTATATGACAAAGTTAATTGCAAATGATTTTTGGCTGGTTCAGTAATTTTGTTGAGCCACCAAAATTCTGCTGCAATTTACAGAATCTGCTTTAAACCATGGCCATCCCCAAGCATATGGATGGACCAAGAGGAAGAAGAGCTTAACTTAAACCTGAAAACCTCAAGAGGAACTGTCCCCACATCACTCCTCAATTCCCATTTCTAAACAGCGATACAGATCATTATGATTACGATGACATTAATACTAAAATCCTTTTTCAACCTTCTTTTGGGCACTGGCCACAGCCAAACGATGCGCTGGTGGCCCTAAAAACAGACCTCAGAGATCCCTTGATGCGTCCAGACCGGCAGCTCATCACAAGACTCAGGGTCAAGAGGGAATGTTTTTGAGGTCGGATCATCAGGAATCAGTGCAGCTCCACTCTGTAGCATGGACCTGACTTCAGACAACTCAATCCCCTCCTCCTGCAGGACCCCAGGGTGTGCATACATGGATGTGCCTGATTTTTGCTAGTCTCTTTCTGTGGCATAAAGCAGTCTTAAAATTACTACAGAGTTTTGGTTTTGGCTGTGGCACAGAGGGGTCTATTTGCCCATCTGCAGATCATTCTTTCCAGAGCAGTTTTGCTTTTGATATTTGCTGTTAAACTGGTAACTGTCCTTGGCATGGCTCTTGGTGCTTAGCTGACAAAACGAGCTCACTCCCAGCAAAGGTATTCTTTTTGTGATGACTCTTACAAAAAACTAAGGCAACCAAAATATGATTGGAGTGTGCTTTTGCAAGTGCTGCTGAGGTTAAGAAGAGTTGCAGAAGAGGAATAGAGAGAGTGGCCCAAGGCTGATAGGAGTATGTCAACATTAGCAAGCTGTCGACAACAGCAGATCTGCCGCATGAAATGGTTGGTGCAACGTTTCAGGGATGGAAGAGGTTTTGCTTCTGACCAGCTCTGGTCTGGTTTGCAGACACAGCACCCATTAGTAACTGGAGCTCATTAGGTGTGTGCCTGGAGCACACTTAGCTTGGTTTAATTTGAAATCGATTCATGAGCATCAAGGCCTGCCTGTGATGAGAATGAAAAAGTGGTACCTTCGAAAGAGCAGGAGATTCACACCCAAAAGCAACCTGACCTGATCTCTAATGTTAACGGAGATGCACCTGCAGAACGTATTCAACTCACATCACGCAAGCACAGGACTGCTCTCATTGACACCAAAGAGAGCTAAGTCAGACATTAAAAGCTGATAGAGTATTTCCTTCAAATAGGGGCTACATGTTTGCCCGGACTGGAGAAGGAAGGTGGAGAAAACACTTGTTTTCTCCAAGTTTTGAGAAACGGAGTTTTTACTGAGAAGGGAAAATTAAAAATCATTAAGATGGAGTAAACTGAAACAACCTCCTAAATGTTTTTCACCCAGATCTTGGAGTAGAAAATGCTGTGTGCATACGCACATGTGCTCGCACAGCACACAAAGAACAACAATTAACAAAACTAAAAAACCCGGAAAACGATCTGGTTGGAAGCAAAAAGGGAGAACGGAACAGCCTGCACTTCGCTAGCATTTAATGGTGAAGTGCCTGCAAATGAGCAAGTTGGTTTCAGAAGGGCTCCCTACAATCCCATTGCAAGACATGCCTACACACTGACTGCATCTAGTGCAAAATAACACCCCCGTGTTTGCCAGGATTACTGAAAAGACCAAATGAAGCAAGTGTTAAACGACCTAACATGAACACACTGTCAAATCAATCCTGTCTCGGGACCAGAAAAAGCACAGGTATGAAACAACACCCAAAAAGCCACACGGAGCCCCGCTGAAAACACAGAGAAGGTGGCAAAATACATCACCACTAGTTGGCTTGGAGAAAAACCCATTAAAACCCCCTCTGAATCTCTCACAAAGTCACCGAACCAACGACCAAGGCCACGCAAACCATTTACGTTCTCAGACTTGTATTTTAATGCCACCGTTCCCTACCGGGAGCCTTTCCTGGGTGGAAACCCCGTCTCCCTCCAGCTATGCAGGCAGACACCGGTGTAACTGTCCTGACTTACACCAGCCGAGCGGTGTAAGGGGCAGATGCACGTTGATGGGACAATGAAGTTTTCCACGGCTGCGGCACGTTGTGCTTTGCTATCGCATCCTTGCTAACGGTGCGCGGTCCCGTGCCGCGGGATGGGAGCGCGAGCAGCCGGCTCCGGAGGACGAGCCACAGCTTAAAGAAGAGAGAAAGAGGGGAAAAAAAAACCCAACCCATCATGTTTAATTTAAAAATTAGAAACTGGAGCAGACTGTGAGCACAGAGGTTGATTGAAACAGGATTTAAATTCCTGTCAAGCCCATTTAAACACAGGGGCCCTTCATAGACAATTAGCTGCTCCCTGTGAATGCTGAATAAAGTCGGGCCTGGTCACTGTTAGAAGAGAGCAAGCCTACTGTGAGGAGCTGGAAAAAAAATTAACTAAAATCCGGCTCGATGAAATATTCAGCCTCCCCAGTTTATTACAGGGGTTTGGGAAGTGTAAACAAGACAAAAATCGATTCCTCGGTGCCCTCCAATCAATCCCCCAAAATGGTTAGGGCATCTGTTTCTGCTAAATTTTGTTTACTCTGGCAGATTTGCCTTAATTGCAGTTGTTTATCTCCCATTGTCCCCGGGGCCCTAATCTCCCGATTACTAATACTTAACACTCATTTCACATCTAAAGCTACTTCTAATCCTCAACAGGTTTCTGGGGCTCTTAAAATTATTGAAACAAGGGAGAAGGGAGATGCAACCTCTTTGTGAAAGGCACATTTTCTGATCTGCTACCAGCTGGGCCCAATCATCACCAGGGATGGCTGCAACAAAGGTGCTAAAAGGCTCTTTCACAGGCACTGCTGCTCCACCGGGAATTCTGCGGATAAAGAAGAGCTTTGATGGGGGGGGGGGGGGGGGGGGAACACTCCCAGAACAAGAGGGCTATAACAGTCCAGCCAAATAAAGTTACTATCATAATCAACTGCTGTCAATCACAATGAAAATCCAATTAAAAATCTTTCAGTGCAGCCCCTCTTAAGTAGAAAAATGTCCCCTATTTATATGCGGGTTTTCTTTTGTCAACCACACAAATTAGAAAGTGGTATTAATTGATTTTTTACTACTTCAGGCCCTGATCCTCCAGCTGAATTTCTGCAGATGCAAGAATCAACCGGCACAAATCTGATTAAGGGATTTGAGGCATAATGCACGCAGGTCACTAAGAAGCCATATCTCTATCTCCTGCTTTATACTCCGCTTATTCATAGGCAATTATTACTCTTATTTAATACTGCAGGAGCTAATCGGGATACAGACCCACAAGTAGCTGGTACTACACAAATGCCAGCAGGTTTAATCTATGCCGTGTGCTTGAATGAATCCTCAATTCCAGTTTCATTATACAAATAAATATCGCACACTGGTTTCAACAGTTGCCTCTCAGAGCAAATTCCTCGATGCATCTGGAATGAACAGGAAGGGCAGAATTCTGGGAATTAAAAGATACAGCTCTGATTTTGGAACTGTTTGGAGATTCAAAAAAACCAAATACAGAGCGAAGACAGCTAACATAAAAATACAAAGGCAAATGCACATGTTCTCAATGTATCATAATTGAAAGATGTGCAATTCTGCTACCAAAATGAGATGTAAATATTTGCCTCCCTGCCTGGAGAGCTACAGAACAACCACGAGTGCCAAGTGAAACATTTGCTCAAATTAAACTGTAAAGCCCAGGAGACCCAAGTAACCAAAAATATTAACTGTATCACCCTAAGCTGTTGCCAATTTGGTTTTACCCAATTTCCTTAGATTTTCAACACTTTCTGGAGCCAACTCAAGTTCTTTCTTCCTTCGTTTCACTGGAAAGCACTAATATATTATGCAGCTTTCAGGGCATGTCAGAAAGTCAGATGTTCACATTTGTGGTTAAAAAGTCAGTGGTTGTATGAGCAAGGGACTGCAGAAGGCAGTGGATGAATGTAATGCCTTCAAACTCTCCACACACACAAGTTAACCTCGCCATAGTTTTAGTCTTCTGTAATTGCTGGATTTAGTGACACTGATTGAATGCATTTCTCCATTTCCAGAGCTGATATCCCAAGTGATGAAGAAGAACAAATCATACCCCTAAGGACAGAGACAGCTTCTTTTGTTTTGGAAGACAGAGGGAAGGATCCATAACCCACCTTTCCCCATTCCCGCTGAGTGGGGAATAGATTGAGCAATGCAGCCACTTAAAAGAATATATATATTTTTTCTCCAATTCTTAAGCTACCCTAAGCAAGAAAGATAAAGAACACACAGTAGCAAGCACATCTTGAGCCCTGGTGTGAAATCCTAGCATCGCTGAAGTCAATATAAATATTGTCATTGCCTCCAATGTACATCCCCTGTATGTCTGAATTGATAGACTGAAGATACAGTTTAATATCTATCATCTACATTCAATGGTTGGACTTCATGATCTTAAAGGTCTTTTCCTTCAACCTAAACAATTCTACGACTCTGTATTTACAACAACTAAAATACTTGTCTCCTTACTTTTTTCCTTGGGAAATCAGGAGCCCTTTCACACCTGGCATGTGTTTTTTTGGTGTCTGTCAGAATTTCTCCTTGTCATGGGGTGAATAACTGGGATCACTGTGACAGAGGAGAGTCTAAATGTTTGCAAACAAAGCCATCCATCACGGGTCCAAGCACGGATGATTTTACACTGGACAAATCACTGCTGATAGGAGATTCTGCACCGGTGGAGGACAAAAAACCCCTAATGATTGTAAGCACGCAGAGAGGGAAAATTCTTGGCTCACTGCGATCCAGCAATGATGCATCAAAATCTAGACAGGTGCAGACAGAAAACATTGATCTGTAAAAGTGTCTTTGCAAGATCTATGGGACGTGATGGTGAAAAGCAGATTGCAGATGTCCCTCTGGTCTTTCCCCAGAGTTAACACCAACAAAACACCCCAACCTGTACAGTCATCTCAGATACTCAGTGATGCCACTGCTATAATGCAAAAGCCAAATTACCTGCTGGGGGAAATCCCATATTGACAAACCTATGTGGAGGTATTTTACTGGCTTTATTCTGAAGTTTTATAGGAAAATCCAGGTAGGATTATGTTGATCCTTCACTTGTTTGTTTAAACCATAGAAGTATTTCCTAAGAGCTACAAACACAGTGAGCTGCAAACAAGTTTATTAGCTCTACCCGATAAGATGTGCTACTACCCAGACCCTATAGAATAGAGTCACTTAAAATACAGCTATATAAAAGCCTTGTATTTTTAATTTCTATTTTTGAGAGTCTATAATATCTTGACACATATCTTAACATATTTAGATACAAAAGTATATGATCCATCTGAAAAAAATGATCATTGTAGCTAATAAAGATCAGGATCCCTGGTCTAAATGCCATCCCTGAAATGGAGAGAGGGAGTGCTGAGCACAGGAACATAGGAATGGGGAATTTCAAAACTGAGAGAGGCTTTGAAATAAAAACCCAAAGAACAACATAAGTTTTCCATCAGGTCACACAGATTACGTACAATTTACCCTGCAATCTTCTAAATGAATGAAACACCAACATAAAAAGCATCGGTAATTTAAATTTTAAGGAGAAAAGCTAGTAGCTGTGTTTGAAATTTGGAGACTTGAACAAAAATTGTTAGATCTGTGCTAAAGCAATCAAGTGCAGGAAGTGACCAAATTCTTGGCCAAAAGCATTGCCTCTCCCTGCCCAATATTCTCCTTGAGAAAACCAACCAGCATCCTAAACTCTGTACTTTTAAGCATCCATGGAAGAGCATAATGGAATAACTGGTAACCTGCCTGACTTTTGGTATTTCAAATACAATTTCTTTAAGTAAATCGCTTTCATTTAAGCAGCCACGTGTAGCAGGGGAGAGTTCAATGTTGTACTGAAAAAACTCAAGCAGACTTCAACAATTCTGCTGGCTTTCTGAAAAGCTCCCTCAATCTGCAAAATAAAAGGCCAAGCTTCCAGCTAAAGAAGAGATTTTAAACAATTACCAAAGCAGGATAGTGATATCATAAAGGCAATTTCTGTGCTAGCTTGTTTTCTGAAACTCTCTTTGCCTCTGAACAGCTAGAACAGATAATAACTATTAGTAAATCAAACTCCTGCAATATCCAGCTGTGTCTCACACATTTACATACAGATAGAATGGGTATATGTTTTTAATATGTATGCGATACGTACTTTTACCACAGCTGAAGTGCATGCTACAAAGGAGGAGGAGAATGGGAATGGAATCAGCATGAGATAATAAAGTGGCCTAGATAAAGTATTAGCCAGCGATTGATCTCAAACAGGGGATGTTGCTTCTCTCTGACCTGATTACTTACTATGCATAGATTCCATTAAATAGAGCTTAGAATGGAAAGCTGCTGAAAAATACCGTAAATACAGTCAGATCTACAGCTTCCTGAGCCAAACCAGCCCGTGGATGCCTACCCGTACACTCGACACGAGCAGTTTAAACCTCACCATACCTCCACATCCCAATTGCTAAATATACATGTATGTCTGCATTTCCCTGGGAGCCAGGCTTGTGATGCCAGGAAACATCGTGGTTTAGATGAAGACTGGAAGTTCATGGGAGGAAAAAATGAAATATACAGAAGAATTGCTGAGATTTTCCTCGCTGGAAGGAGAGAGAAGAGAGACAGAGGAATATGCTAACAGTGTGCAGTCTTCCCTGGTGCTCAAACAGGAGTATGTTCAATTTAATTGACTGTATGCCTTCCTCTTCTTAAGAGGGAACAAACTGGAGACAAAAGAGCAGACACTGTAAGCACAAGGGTCAGAATAACCACCAGAGAATTATAAAGATCATTCCTTTCCCTGGATGGACAATTTTCCCCACTGCTTGGTGAAATTATTTTGGTTCTGCTTCTGTGGAACAAGCCCATTCATCAGAAATATTTAGAAACAATTAAAGAATTGATCTATATTGTATAAAATTATTTATACACAGAGAAACTGATGTTCTACCTTGTTTTGTGGATGGGTATACAGAAGACATGGCATAGCGACCGAGTGTGAATGCAGGAACCTGTTTTATGCCGGCTGTTCAGGGAATTTGGTGTTCACTTGCACAAGAGTATCTATGGTAATAGAAACCTGACTTCATGCAGGAATTTCACAGAGCCTTGGCTTTGGCCCTATTTTCTGACAAAACGTGCTACAACTTCTATGAAAAAAATAAGGGCTCTCTAACATGATAGACAGGATAAATCTAACCCTGCTGCAATCCCAGTTGCCAATCTGGCACTCCAGGTATTGTGAGTCGGCTCTTAAAACACATTTAACAATTCACCGAGTATCAGGAGAGCAGAAAAGGATTGATGTTCTGTTCCCTTCATTTTGCTTTCAGTCTTTAATTATGCTAAATTGGTTACAAAATAGTGACTTCCAGTATGGGTAATGTCCACAGGGGGGGAAAGCCTGTGCTCCACTGTTTTGTCAGAAGCTAACAATGATTATGGGTTACACCTTCCATCCTTGCTAGTACATTTCTTCTACATGAAAAAATTCCCCCAAACCCAATGAACAAGGTGAAATCCTGCTCTCATTAAATCAACACTAGCCTGACCTTGATGAGGATTTCACTGACAGTAGCTGCATCACTCTGCCTGCTCCTATGGGTTAGCAGGGAAATGCCCATCAAATGACAGCAGAGATTTCAGAAATGGATGATGTGGACTTAAAATGATTGTAATTGTGGTGAGCAATTCTACAATTCAGAGGGTGTTCAGGAGCTTTTGTTCTGGCCCTGTTTTCCGACAAAGTATGGTAAATTATATATACATATGTATGTACAGATATGCTGCCTGTACAACCGACATATTATGCTAATGTATATATGCATATGAGTTTTATAAATGAAGTGCTCCTTCACAAGACTGGGCAAGTGGAAGAAGGCAAAGCGCTTGACTGAAGAGCAACTACTGAGCTAACAGTGAGTGTAACAGCAAAGCACAGGGTGCTCTGAGCCCATCAGGAGGGAATGTAGGGCAGCGTATGAGGGTCAGCCACACTGCAGGCAAAGACTGGGTCACTTCTTCGTTTCAGCAGCGCTTTAACCTCATGCTTTAATACTTGTAGTTACAAGTCCATTTATAATTGAGGAGAAAGTAGCACGAGGGGTAAAATGCACTAAACAAAAGATTTTGTTTAAAACGTAGGAAGGGATTTTTTTGCCCCCCCCCCCCCCCAAGCTGCTACAAATTCAGAATTATTTCACAAAATACCTCCTTTAAAGGGGACTAGCACACTCCAGGGCATGTAGTTGTAAAGATAAATCTGTGCACTTCCCTGGTACTGCAGGCACTCACCCTTTGGCCTCATGTTTATGACTCTACACCCTGGAGTGGTGTTATTGCTTACAAACGTACATACATACTTACGGGGGTATGTGCGATCTGCGGATGTTTTATTTATAAGTGGCAGGCCTATTGCATCACTGAAAGAGGCATTTACAAACAGATATAGGTTTTATGAAACCCTATTCCGTTGTTTTAATAGCTAAGCTATCCAGCCATAGCATAATAGTGCACAAGGTAAATGTGTCTACATCTCTAGAACCTGTTCCAAGTTTTCTCAGATGTGACTAACTGCAAGAATTTCCCAACCATCAAAAGTTAATAAAAAAGACAAAATAAGGCAGTGCAAGCTTTTTGTACGACACACACACCACCACCAAGTGGAGGGGCTCTGATAAACTTTAAGGCCTCATTTTACCAAGGTATTTAAGCAGGTGTCTAACTTCAGATGTAGATCTACTGAAGTTAATATCCTTAAAATGAGATTCACAGTTAAATACTTCGCTAACCAGCATCTAAATTGAGACTAGTCTGGGTTGTGAGATACCTGCCCCAGGGCATCTTCAGAGATTAGCCTTTAACTAGAGAATAGCTGCAATAGAAACACTCTACTTGCAGTTCACAGCATGTAAGCAAGAAATGAGACACCAACGTGTCCTTCTCTTGTTAAAATCTGTTAAATTATTCCTAGATATTTAATGCACAGAAATTCTGACGATTTTACACAGGCCTCCAAGTTACAGGAAACACAGCATATAAGTAATTAAGTATTTAAAAATCAAAGATATCTGATGTGAGTCAGAGGGGACCACAGCTCTTATCTACAATAGAAGTTCCTGTAAATATTTGGTTTGATACAGTATTTTTCTAGCTGCTTAAAACCAGTCAAAACAGCACTCTGCACTGAATGCACAGCCACAAGGGACCAGCCTGAGAGCATGTACTCTATTATTGCTTTACTGAAAGAAAAAAAGAAGGACAGTTGCAAGGCAAAGAAGTGGTCTCTAAGCTCAGATTCCACCACTGAGAGCCCTTCTACCGACAGACCAAAGCTATGTATTAACCCAATCTTCTGCAGCCAATCTGATTTCATTTTACATAAATATAAGTGAAAACAGTGGCTCCTGCATTTCATTAAAAAAAAGACTACTTTGACCATATCCTTTGTTTTCAATCTTCTGATTTTGAAAGGTTAAGACTGGCAAATGATGACAAAGAGTGACCTACATTAGGCTGTAATCCCTGGACATACAAACTGAAAAACCCTGTGTATTAAGCATCGAAATGGTTTTGACTGAACCTTGACACTGGCTGTGGAAAGTTCTGTATTAACTCCCCACATCACAAGTGAAGCTTTGGCCATAACAAAGGTAACAGCAAGATACCCATCAGTGGAATCATCATCATTCTGCCTCTGGTCTGTGTGCTCCCTGTAAATATGTAATTGCTGCACAAGCGAAGAACAGTTTAGATCTGAATGTGTAAAAGAAGAAAAATGCAGAGAAGAACAGATACACTTCTACATACATGAATAAAGATACTGAGGGGCTCCGAAGTTTCACTTACCATTAAATCTTCGGGTGCTGGCCTTTCCTTTGGTTGCTTTTTCATGCTATGTGTATAAAACAAAACGTTCATATGTAAACCACCGCTCATTTATTCTACTTGCTTAAATATTGAAGATTGCTTTTAACACAGTGAAGAATTTCCATGTATTTCTTAACTTAATCATGTGCCAACAGAACACAGGAGTCCTAACAGCGGCCAAAACGTTAACGGATTTATTCCTTCCCGCCCATCCCTCCCTTTAGGGATGTAGTGATCTACACTGTTTGTAACCATGAAAGTGTGTAAATACAGAGATCATTGAAAAGCAGTCAGCTCAGAAGGCACAGTAAGCTGATTCTCATTTTGCTAGGGATTATTACATAGCTCAACACCAAGTATTACACAAACAGGTGGGAAATTTAACTCTAACACTAAACAGCTTCAGGAGCATGCACAATACCCTGGGGTTCCTACCTTCATTTTTTCACATTTATTTCCATTACACTGCAGGGTGATAGTTCATTACACAGCATTAACCTGTTTATAAGATCATGTTTCTCATCCAAATAGTCCTAGTTTTTTGTGCAACAGGTGCAATTAGCTATTGAAGGCTGTGCTTAGCTGCATGAAGGAACACAATAACATGGCACAGAGGTGACCATCAGGAGCTGCCTACTGACTAATTGGATTACATCCAAACAGCCAGTCTTTATGGCATAACCAGCATAAAGTCTGATACATCGTTCACTTGACATCTCCAATATGCATTAGGAATTGATTGCTTAAATATAGTTTCCTCTTATTCACCTAATTTTTAAGCAGCAATGACTCCCATTAAAAAATACAGCCAATATAACACCATATCTAAAATCTGTGCTGTACACTGGAGGATTAACAACACAATTTACCTCCCCTTCAAACAACTCCAAGCCCCTCAAATAATGCAGCATTAGCAAGTAAGCGAGCTGTCTGACGAGTAGGTTGGGAGCAGTTCTAATCTGACAGTCCAAAGTAGCTGCATCCCCAGGGAGAACAAGGCTATTAGCCACCATCAGTTATGCTTCAGTTTGACATCTGTGGAAATTTTAACACAGGTTATCCCTCCCTCTGCCTCAATGAGAATGGGTTGTTTTTTTTAGAGAACAGTCTGGCATCATTCTGTTTTGCAAGGATAAAAAGCACAGACCTCCACATCACACACACCAGTTAGTTGTGCTGCAGAACCCTCAAATCGTGCTGCTCTTTGTAAACTGAAACTATTGAAAACGGAGGCCTATGTTACACAAACTTTAATTATTTAGTTGCTTTAATTATCTGATCATCAGGCTGCTTTTTGTGCCTGTATTGTTACCCGCTACCTCAGTCCTGAGAGGTACTGTCTGTGTTATATATTCAAAATTCAATTTACTAGGTGACTTTTGCCACAGTGGCTCTGGCACAGAGAATCTGAAAGTGCCTCAAAGCCTGACCTATAGATCTATATGGGGCCGAGGGCTGCAAGGACACACCCCTGCAGCAGGATTCCCTCTGATCCACAGGGCTGCAGCTCCCAGTGCCACACACTGAGATGGCTCCATCTGATTTAGCACAGCTGAGCATGGAAGCGCACGTTCGCAGAAGGGATGCTTCTCCATCAAACACGTTATTTTTGCAGAATTCAGGCTTGTTTCTTTTTCCATACACAAATGGCTACCTCCCCCCCCTCCTCCTTTTTTTTTTGGAGTGGGGGGGATGTAATAGCTGAAAAAGGATTTTCCCTTGTTTCTTTGGCATAGCTCACCCTCGAGATTTATATCCTCTGGTCACTCAACAACTGTATTTGTTATTCGACAAATTCCTCCTGTCCTCAATCCTCCTTTAATTCAAAAGGTTGCCAATGAACTATTCAGTTTTAAGCAAAGAAAATATACCCAGAGGTGTGTTTTAAAATAGAACTACTTACTGAAAAGCCAATGCATTAATGGAGGCTTCCTGCCTTTCTAAATATGGAGGCAATTTTATAAGTAATATTTTAAAAAGCCTTGAATAATGATACTATAGACACGAGTCTTTGTGGCTTTTTTACCCCCGGATGAATCCTTCGGAGTCTTGGCTCACAAGACTGCACCCACATTGAGGGCAGGTTTATTAAAACAGGAAAAAACCCTTGTAAGTACTTTTACGACCCTTTGTGTAAATAACGTTTACATAATTTAAACAGTTTGCTTAGCTTTGCTGCCCCATCTGCCCAAGGCCCCCAAGTCCCTCTCCTCTCGGAAAGGATGCAAGAAAAGCCATAAGGTCTCGCAGAGCTGCGGAGTTAATGGCATGTATCATTTACATTGAGGGCATGGCATGTTTGCAAACTGAGCTTACCATTGAGTGATGAAGTGTACAAATGGCTCAGAGAACTCCCCGGCTGGAAGGACGGGCGATTCCTGGGATTGGATTGAAACAAGAAGCAGAGTCAGAAGGAGAGAAGATAATTTTTTTCGCAGAGTAATATAACGGTGACAACAAAACCAAAAAAGAAAGGGAAAATCAACCCCCCAAGGAAGCGACAAAGCCCCCTTTTCACACAGACAATCTGAGGCAGAAAGGTACAAATTCTTCTGAGAATGTGCTATAAAACACTGAATTTCAACTAATGAGTATTACACAATGGGTAAAAACATGTGGAAAGACACTGAGGGGAGGTGAAAAAAGGACAATGATAGCCACAGGGTAAAAAGGAAGGTAGGGAAAGTGTAAATGAGAAATTAATGATTATTTAAGTAACACACAAATGGTCTTGTAATTAACAAAGAGCTGTGAAATTATTCTTGTGTTGACCTTTGTTTCTTTCACTGCATTCGCTATTTATTTACACTCATGTTTATTTACACTTATTCATTTTAGAGGCTGTCCTCATGCGCTGTCTGTGCTAGATTTAAAAGGTGAGAGAATTTTTAAGAGGGAGAAAACCCCCCAAAGCAGGATTTGTCAGTGCAGGGGTAGGAAATAACCCAGGGTATTTATGAAAGAACAACAGAAAAATAGATTAAGAGCACAAGAAACAACAAAATTACGAACAGGGAACAAACAACATCACCATTTGCAAAGAAGGGCTTTACGAATTTAGGAGTTTTTCCAAGAATGACAGAGAGCTCCACTGTGTTTATAGTGTAACAGCTCAGGATGTAATGAAATTACACTGCAGAGTACTTTAACAGTGTCATCTCATTAGACCTACAGTTGGAACAAGAGAGCCACATAAAACAGGCAGCTGCAAATGACTCCATTCTCATCTATTCTCATTTGCTATTAAAAATACCTTTCGGCGTCTTTTTTCCTCCCTGACATCCCTACACAAAGTACCCTGCAAAGTATGATACATGCACCTATTTAAATTAACAAAGGAATGACTTATTTTAATCTCACTGTGCTTTGGAGTGCTTTGGCCATTTGGATGAGCAATATATCATTACATACAACCTTCCAGCGCTGCAGGCAAGAAACTCGGAGCGTGCAGCATTTGGTGGGAGCCAAACAATTTCTCTAGCACACAACTGTGTCAAATGCATGCATGTATTCATTATTGAGAATGCGAGGAAATAGCTTTGATGTAGTGGAAAAAAGAAGATGATAAAAGCACCTCTGCAATGTGTGTGCCATTATCAATGGTGGCAGATAGACACAACTGCAGAGCCTCCTATGTGATTAGTAAATATACATATAATTGCTGTGGCCAATTATCAGAAAAATGAGATCGGTAATTACAAGACAGAAAATTAACTAGAACTCTTATTAAGGCTTTGTTTCCAATTCAAACAATGGGAAACTGCTGGAAAATACAATTAAATCAAAAGTAACTGAAGAGTAAAAGGAGAAGCCAAAACTGCTTCACAATTTTCAAAGACTGCTATTAAATACAAGGAGCGTTTGATAGAACATGCCCAAAGCCTCTTTGAACTTAAGACCTGGTGAGAGGGAGGTTATTGCTTCTCAACTTATAAATGACATCAATATAGGAAGGTTTGCACCGGAGAGTGGAAGGAACACAAGGAAACAAGCATTGCAATTAAACTTTCCCCACTTCAAAGAACTGTGTATGGAAATTATTCACGTTAACAGAGAAAAAGCAGAGCAAAACGTCAGGCTTGCTCATCCAGCGTGGAGCCAGGCAGGTTTTACCTCTCCCCAACGTTCTCCCTAGACCAGCAGAGCTGGGCTTGCACCTGAAGTGGTAAAAGCCACTTTTCCAGGTGGGATGGACTCCAAGAGAGCAGGTAGGAAATACTCTGGGCACGTATTACACATCGCGTTGTGAAGCCATCAGAGCTCATTCCCTGGGGAACTGGCTCTGCCCAGCAGTCCACCCCTGCTGTTTATTTTAAGTACAATGCAAGAGAGGAGCTCATCAGAGGCATCCTCCGTCGGGGCTGCCAGCTCTGCTCAGTCCATGCTGGGGAGCAGGACAGGCAGCCGGCGCTTCACACTCATTTGGGAGGTGATAATTTCTGCAATCACAAAGAGATGACGAACCCATAATGGAGTGAAACTTCATTATGAAAGGGGAGGAGAAGCTGATGAACTGCTCTAAAGCCATCAGCTTGGCTCTCCCAGGCTAAGCTGGCGTCCGGGTTCATGCAGCCAAGGGAAGAACTTGCTCCAACATTAGGATTAATGCCTTGACCACACAGCTCCCATACTGAAGCACAGCCAGGATATGATGTGCTCTTCCATAAGCATGCAAGAAAAAAAAAACACCTCGATGAAAGTGAATGTTAAATAACATGAGATTTTCTTGGGGGGCCCATATTCTTCTGTACAATGCAGGTATTTCAACCCCAACCAGGCCTACTCTCCTCTGTTGTAGACCTGTCAGCCATGGCCATGCCTTAGTTGGCTTGCTCTCAGGAACTGCAGAAGGGATTGTGTGTGTAGTTGTGAATGGAAATGAACACAAACTGGATCCCAATATGAAAACTAAATGCTTTAATAGAGTCTCCCAAGGATTTTAGACCGGGTACTCACAAATTTATCAGCTATTTGCTTGACAAACTGTAAACCTTTTGGAAGAGGGCATCCATCTCAAGGAATACTTGCTGACAAGTGTGTTTGAGCATATAAAAAACTTAAATCTCACTCTTGTAAATATGAGCCAGTTGTTACTTTACAGCACAGGAAAGACAGCAGAGAAAGAGGCAGGTTTGGAGTTTAGGTGAACCAGGACAGTAAGGACCCTCAACTGCTTCCAGAGGCGAATACTGAAAAGCTGCATTTTACCTTAGTTAGAAAGAGAAAACATGCATTTGGCTGTTTATGGATGTCCAGGGAAACTGATGATCAAAACATTTCTGTTTCTGATACTGCCCTATGCATGACCATGTGAGTAGTAGAAAGGTGAGAGTATTTTGTAGTTAAGAGCTATTTCTAATGAGACAAAATGCTGCTACTGCCACCTATATAATTTGAGCAATCACAAAGTTGTATCAGACATAAAGCAAAGAGTTCCAGAACAACACAAAGTAAATACACCCTACTTTGTGTCCTTAAATTCCCTGGACTTCATCTGACACTCAAAGAGATGAAAATAGGAGGAAATAAATACACGTCTCTGCCAAGTGTACACCATTTGTGTGATGCAATCCAGTCCCATTTGATGTAACTGTAGGGAATGGTCCACGCACACCTGGATGGCCTGCCCGATTTTACCCACCTGCACAATGAAATCACCCTATAGGACAAATAAAGAAGAAGCCAAAGATTCTGCAGGAGTAAGGAACAGGTATATTCATTTAAAACCTGGGAAATGGTTCTTTCATTTTTGTTCAATGCCCTATCTTTTAACCAATATCATGAAGCCCTATATACTGAGATGCTGCTAAAATGGCAGTAAAGACACAAATGGTTTTAAAAGTCAGTGTACTGTTGGCCTCTTACATCCCCAGCGTATTCCCAAGACAAGATGTTTCCCTGAGCATCCAAGCAATGTTTCCACCACAGGGATCTGCTGCAGAAGAAGACCAGATCAGGCTCTGATTTCTCAAAACCAGCTGAACTGTGCACACACAGTGAGAACGGGGAAGGGCAATAGGAAAAAAAGTTTGAGTGATGCCTTTGCCTTGTGAATAATGAACAGTTCAAGAAGGTCAACCCATTACAACTGAAAGCGTTTAATTATTAATTATGCACAATCTATGAGCAAAAGGACAAGTTCAGAATGTTTAATGTGTGGTAACTCCGACTGGACCCTCTCTTGGCATTTTGTTATTAGCACTTGTCAGCAAGGTGCTCAGGCATAAAGAAAAAAGCACAGCAGCACAAAATCCGAGCTAGCAGGAGGAGGCAAGGCTTTAAACTTCAAACACTGCTCCTGATATTTAATTTATAGAGTGCCAAGGCTCTGGTATAAAGCTTATTGACTTCCACGGAGTTAGGGGAAGTCACATTATCTAAATGAAGACCTGAGAATGAGAATACTGAGACAATCCCTCCAAAAGCCCTCTCTTTTGAAGGGGGTGATAACATTATTATCTGATTCTTTTTTTTTTGTCATAGATCTGATCAAAGGACAACTGAACCATCTAATAGCGTGTCCAGAAGTCAACCAGTCCTTTACAACCTATGTAATAAGAGCCTGAATTACAGGTCCAAGCATTCTTCTCACCTGCTTCTCGAACCTGTTATTCAAAATGTCTCCTGATTTGTTTGCTTTCACTAAGCACAGTAGTAGCAGAGATGCTACAGAAGCTCAGGAAATAAATAATGTGAGCAAGCCCACAAATAAATATGGATAAGGGGGCTTTCCCCTCTTTTCTGTGCAGCTCTGAGGTTTATCTCGACAAACTCAAGAAGTAAACTCAATGGATAGAGCTCTGAGTTACTTATTTTCTTGGGAAACACTCTTCTATCAATGAAATATGGGAGTAGTTCTTGACAGGTAGCATACACCGAAAGCATCCCCTGCTTGACACGCACCGTCAGAGGTCTTACCCCAACAGACTATTTCTTGAGTGTGAAATATTTTCTCAAAGCAACTGATAGATTTTTATCATCACATCCTTTCTGGACAGAGAGAAAGCTACCATCTCCCTACAACAGGAAAATCAGCAAACACAGCTTTCTACATAAAACCTTCAAGAAGGAGATGGCAAAGCCCCCAGCTATGTGTTAAGTTCACACCCGTGTTCCTCCTACAGAGGCTGGTATTTCCAGCGGATCACCCACTCGGTACCAATAGGTTTTAGTCCCTCTCCTCATCTGCAGACTCCCTCTCTGGGAAGGGTTAAATTTCCCCATTCCCCACAGCTACTGCTATTTTGCAATACTTGCTCCTCAGTGAAACGCCTGTGCAGAAGGAAATGCCATGGTCCTATGGCTCTATGGCCACAAGAGGGAAGTTAGCAGAACCCAGCAAACCAAACTTCAGTTCCTCTCTCCTCTGGGTTTCCCCAGCACACCCTGTCTTTGGAATGATCATCTCCTCTGGGCAGATACTCCTATTCTGCAACTTGGCCACGGATGCTGAAACGCCAGTATTTAATAAATAATGCGTGTGCTTTACAAAGCATTTCTGGCTTTTCACTTCAGCCTAAAAAATCTCTAGGATTAAAGAGGTTCTATGTGCTCCAGCTTCTCTTTTACTAAAGCTTTCAAAGAACACACATATTTTTATCTTGTAGCTGCATTTTACTTTGTGGCCAAATAGTGATTTTTTTTTTTTCAGGCAAACTTAAGTTTTATATGCACCAGAAATGCTGCCAGGTGCAATTGCATGTAATAAATGCACTGCAGTTACTGAGCTGTTTCAACGAGACCAGCAAACAACAACATTGTGCACGTTCAGACTTACTCCTACAAGGACAACCTAACTTTCGCAGCATTCCTAAATAAAGTGAAACAAACTAAATCCATTTCTGACTTTCTATCTACTTCAAAAGCCTTGCACAAACCTAATGGCAGCTGACTTCCTACCAGTAACAAGTTTGCAGAAGACGGCGATGTCTGGAGGTGGCTCAGAGGCCCAGACTTGAAAGCATTTCTGGATTGTCCCCGTTACGCTCCCGCCCCCAGCAGGAAGGTGAAAGATGATTACATCTCTGCGCCAGGTCACTTCTTGCTCTTTTCTTAGTAGCAGATGCCAAATGTGACAAATTATATGTGGGGGCATTTTGGTGTGAAGTTTTGTCTGCTGGGATTGGAGTGTCAGCAGTAAACTCATTTATTTCCAGATCTCTAGCTGGACAGGAACCAAGGTCGAAAGGCCAGTGTTTTATCCACCAAAACACTCAGCCTACCTTTAACACCTCAAATCATGTGAGAACCAGCTATTCTCTGAGCAGCACTACCTGCTCCCCAAGTTCTTGCAAATCTCTTGTACGTGTAACCTGCATTATACCAAACACATGCAGACATTCCTGGTTGGGTAAGTCAGTAGATACTTGGGGCTCTTTGTTGTCACTTCTGCAGTGTCTGCGACTGTGGGATGTTTTCCTGAGCCCAGAAGAGGAAAGGAAAGAAGCAGAAGAGTGTAATTAACATCAGGAGTAATCTAGAGTGGACTACATGACGTTTTCTCCCTCTCCCCAAGCTTTGTATTTGTTAGTGTGGCTCTCCAAAGGGCCCTGCAGATAAGGGAACAGGTAGCTGGAAAAAACAGGTTAATCCTTTAACCGTAACTGTAATTGCTTTTTCTCTAAAACAAACATCAGAATTTTTTCTTCTCATTGCTGGTCTCTTGTCGATCATAAGGCAGCAGAGCACAGCAGTGTTTTGGGTAGATACACACACATCCGCACATTTCAGATAGCTAAGGCACAGCAGCATGAAACACAGCCTCTACCTGTTTGCACCAAAGGGACTCAACTGAAAAACTAAAACCATTTGTTGTTCCCTTTTTTTTCTTCCTTTGTACACTCCCAATGCATTTTTTATTGCTTTTTCATAAAACACCGCTGCAAATAATCAAGCATGACCATTGACATCCACAAGATTGAGTTTTAGGAACCATTAAATGAGCTTGCCCTCTTGGGAAGGTTCTTGCTCAGGTTGGTCTAAAGGTAATTATTCAGCAATTCCTACCTGTGGTTTTACCTTGTTCCTATATAAGTTGCTCAATCTCATACACTAGTAAGGTTACAGTTTCTGTCTCAATAAAAGTATACCCTAAAACAACTTCTCCATGGGACAAATTATAGTGGGTTTTCATCCACATGCACACACATGTGTGTATATCCTAACATGACCTTTTCTTGCATGGAAATCTGCAAAACTCTGGGAATTTTCAAGGGATAACTATAACTGTTTACACATTAAAATCGATACCTGAGACTCCAAAGAGAAACTCCTCAGGAAAAAAATAGTCTTGTTTCATTCTGAGCCTTTGGAGCTTTCCACTTCATTTATAGAAATAGCAAAACGTGGTCCTGATGGACAAGGTCAGGAAATTCAGCACTTGAGAGGCAACAATCTTCATCGTATTATTTGATCAAGCTGAATGTCCTGTGAATTTTTAAGGCTATACCACAGCAATAAATAGAAGGATATATTTAACCAGGTATAAAAAAAAGAAGGGAATAAACCCAGCTAATAGGATACATGTATTAAGTGCAAGTTATTTCTTCCATTACAAAATGTGAAGATTTAGTGACACTGAAATGCCTCACAGCTCAGCATTAACACTCCACCAGCGTTAACGGACGCTGTTAAATGTTTCGAGAGTACAAATTTAAAGAGAACAAAAAAAAAGAGGCCTTTGATTCGTGGAGTTTGCAAAGTCCTTGAGCTAGATTAAACTGCAGTCTTGTGAGACCGAGTATCTCTGTGGGGGCGCTTAACAGAAATGCTCAAGAAACTCATGGAAAGCTTCTCACTACTTACTCATGAAGCGATCAGAGAAAGGATTCGTGAGTACAACTAATTAATTTTGCTTTTACATTTCTGCCTGACTCATCAAAACAGGCACTTTCCCCAATGCTGCCTCCTGTTTGTAAAAAGTAGGATTTGCTCTTGACAGTCTTCACTCCTCAAGCTTCCAATGTCATTGGAATAACACAATAATAATTTAACTAAGACTGATGGACAAAAATTAAGTTCGTTTTTTCCCTAATGCAATACAGGTTAAAAACATAAAAGCCAAACCCAACCCCTAAGTCGCTATTACACAAGCTATGGAAACTGAAAGCAAAATTCATTCATTTCAGATTCTGAAGAAAGGGTTAGAAACTAGAGCTGATGCTTAACTACAGCACTTGTAACCACAACTGCTCCAGTACAGTGAAACTGGGTTTACCGCAACCACCCAAGGGGCTGGCAATAATTGCTTTCCTGGAAGGATACTCTAACTAAATAAAGGTCAAAGAAAATAGCCCTGGAGAGCTTAAGGGAAATTTAAAGGAGTTGCTCAAGTCAGGACTGCCTACTGGATGCATTCCACAGTGCTACTGCTGTCCATCCAACCTTCTCTGGATGCAGAGCAGACACCTCCAAGGCCAAAAACCATGTGATGGAAAGGATGAGATGCAGACATGCTGAAAACCAGAGATCTGTCAGGTTTGGTCTTTTGGGATCTTATAGAATCATATAATGGTTCCAGTTGGAAGGGACCTACCCAACGAGGTTCATGTGCACTGCTCAGTGCTTCCTATATAACATGTTGGTGAGTTGGAGACAAACTAAGTTGAGTGCTAGAATATTAAATGACTCTCAGCTCCCAAATAACAGCAGACTGCCTTTATTGCTGGTGGTGATGCAGGATAAATTGCATTAACAACCAGTCTATCCTCATCTCTGGACCAGATGCAGGAGTCTTATGGTGGGAGATGCTGCTATGATGAGGACCATTGCTTAAATGTGCGTGTCTTATTTGTAGCTGGATCAGATTTCATTATAAGTTACCACATGTTAAAAAATAAAGGCCCTGGCAAGCATGTATGCTATTCACATATGCTCCTCGCTAATTCTGCCATCAAAAAATAACCCCAGAACCAATGCCATTAAAAGGCCTATAATATAACAAAAAAAGGCAGGGAGACTTCACTCTGATTTGAGAAGAACCATGCCTATGTTTCTGTTAGATTACCCTGCTTCTCACATCATTTACTCATCCTGCAGGATTTCTGCAAGTAAATTTAAGTTCTAGAGAATGAAGAGACTTTTTAAGCTGTCAAAGTGACCTCTTACATCTCTCATATTTCTGTAACTAAGAGTCAGCTCCAAACATCTCAGCTCTGCAGAACAACTAAAAACTCCCATGGACAGTTCTTATTCCAATGTACAGGGTTTGAGGAAAGTAACACAGAAGCAACCTCTGAACTAGTTCAGTCACTAATAAATCCTATGAATTAATGGTTATGAATGACCAGAACATTAACTTTTGGATTCTTGATTAACTTTGGATTCAGTTCTCAGTGTTGCCCTACAAAACCCAACCAACTACCAATACAATAAGCAACTATTATAAAGAATCAAAGTCTCTGTTTCATCATTTTAAAACACTTCTCCATGGCAGGTTCTGGAGTTTTTGGCCAACTCCAGTGGGAAGGAGCAGGATAAGCACTCTGCCAGCAAAGACACAATTACAAGAAACGTTCTCTTCCACAAAGCTGTATAATCACAATTTTAGGACCCAAAAGTCCAAACCATTCTTTGCCACACAAAGGGACACATTAAGGCACTTGAGGACCCAGAGTTTTCAACTGCAACAGCTTCAGCAGATTATTACTATGAACCTACATGATGACTCAAGATCCTCAAGGCAGCTTGATCCCAGCCTTGCAGAGCTGCTTCTCCCATAACCTGATGCTACATCTCATCCTCAGGCTGCGCCATCATGGGAGCACTGCTGTGCCCTACCAGTTCGGAAAAGAGGCAAGCTGCAGATCATCACTCCTTGCTGCTCTGATCGTCATTACAGTAGGTGGGGAATTGTGCACCAGCATCACTGGGTTCCTATTGCACGGGAGAGGGGCTCTGCTCCCACCTCCTGTGAGTTTTAGGACCTCCTTACAGCCAAGGGGAAAATTCGACCCAAAATTAGCAGTCTTACAACACTGAGCATTTCTGATCCTTAATACTCATGGTAGTAACAACAGCTGTGCAGTACCAGATAGTAAAGAGACTTTGTCTCTCAAAAGGTCCTTGTGTAGAAGGAAGAGTGTGTATGAGCCAAATAAGCAGGTCCCTCTGTTACTCCCCAGGAGGCACACCTTACAGAAGACAAAGTGAGAAGGGTTAAGAAAAACCTAGTCACAAGTTAAACACATTTTCTTTGAGGTCTTTGTACACAAGACAAGGCTGGGGGTGGCAGGAGGATCTATTAAAGTCAATGCTACTCATGAGCTAGAACAGAAAAGCCTTTAATATAAATGTTCTCCAAGACACTGCCATGCTAAGAGTTTGCACTTCCAGGTGTGGCAGCCACTATCTAAACACTATATATCTTATTAAATGACCCCATAACAATACAGACGAGCAAATAACACTACAGAGCCAATCCATCCTCCTCTTCCCCTCAGGCTCTAAACGTTATGGCATGCAACTTCCATTTAGACATTGAGTGTGTTACAAAACAAAGCGAGTTGCACTTAAAGAACTTTCAGCTGAGCTATGCTCTGTAACCTGAAGTCTTAATGTGCTCACAAGCACAGGACACTCTGAACCACTGCCTCAGGAGAATGATGGCTCCGTGGCATGCTGGGGAACATGAAATAAGTTACAACAAGTAGATACCAAAAGGCGAATGTTAAAGCTAGCTCGGCACTCAGGTGCTTACAGCCTGCACCAAGGCTGGTGGTTAAAGATTTTGTGAGAAGTTTGGAGCAATTCTAATCCGGAGGAAAAGATGTGGAAGCTGCGAGAAGGTCTGTCATAATCTGCGGCTCTTTAGGGCTGTGGTTTAGAAGAGTGAGCTTGGATTTAGGCACTAGTACCAGCCCATTTAAAAGTAATTTGTCTAGAAAATATGAGTGTCTTTAACTGACCTTCTTTAGGATGGAGATGGGCTTCTGCTGGTGGTACATACAGCACCGGTGCTTTGGAATTTCCATGCTTCAACCAATGATGTATGTAACAGGAATAATAACGGATGAAAAAGATGAAATAAAGAGAATTGCCTAAGACCCTCCCAAAGAACCAGACCACCATAAAGAGCCAGGTAAAAGAGCCAGCACTGCTGGAGGACCAGGAGAACATCTTTCCTTTACACAAAGGATACTTGTTCTCTTTAATATAACTGCATCCCTCAAGGCTCAAATATCACTTTTAAAAAGAAGTCCAGCTAAGCCTCTTAGTCGTTCTCTAACAAAAGGACACAAGCGATCACTGCAGGTAAGAGCAGAGGGTTTAGCGGTTCACATATAAGTAGCAGTTACAGATGGAGACACAACCAAGAGAGGGTACTTGGGCATCCCACTGGCTCTAAGCTTACATCAAGCTAAACAAACATGTTACACGGGACAGGTTGGAAGAAGCTGAACAGTCTCAAAGGACACACCAACATCCAGTGTCTCAACCTGATGAGCCAGCAATGACCTGCTAGAGGCTGAGGCAAGTCTTTAGAGTTACAGCTTTTTCTTTCTTGTTCAAACTTTCCAATTGCCATCATAGTCTTATTAAACATTAAGACCAAAGTAAAACTGACAGCAGTCTACCCCTGGCTATTGCCTCACTGTCAAGAGTTGGGACCCCTTCTTATACCTCAGTTAGGGAAAGGAGACAGGGAAAGAAGTGTTTCAATCAAGAGACACGACACTAGCCACTGAAATTCAATTGCCAGCTCACACCTGGATCTCCTGCATGTCAGCTTTTTATTTTGTCCTTCAATTAAATAAAAATGATCAGACAAAATTCAGATTCTTCCCTGCTTACACTCTGGTTTTCTCTCCTTGTCAAAATACCCTTTTTGCCCATCTAAACTGCATTAAATATGCCCTGGCTAAAGAGTGCTGCCACTTGAATGTCTCCATTCCAACTCATCTGGCAAATGCTGAGGTTCAGCTCACACAATGAGGTTGAGGCTTTAGGACCTAAAGAGCTAAAAGGAGCAGGCTTTGAGACAATCAAGTCTTTCAAAGACTCAATATTGAGAGTAGAAAAACAGCATAAAGTGGGACGAGGCCAGTTCATGTTTGACAGCTCCAAGCTGCACAAGGCAACTTGTGCTCTGAGGATGTTGGGCATTGTGCTTCATTAGGAAACAAAATATAAGCTTTCCACTCCATTAGGAATGACTTTAGGAGTGAAAGCACATAAGACGACGACTCACCTCATCAACAATGCACTGCAATAACTGGAGAGGCTGCAATGGGAAGAAGAGAGAGAAAAAGTATTAGCCTATATGCAATATCTTTACAGTGGAGTGGAAAGAAAAAATCATTAATGCAATAAAATATAGCAAGATTAATCAACAGCAGCAAACTCTTATAAAAACATTGATGCTCAGGATGTTCTATTATTTCTAATGGTACCTAATCTAATACAGGCAGTTAAAGGTTTGCATTTTCTTCAAAATGCAATTTGCTAAGTTTAAAACAAGGCATTCAAGCATGCAGAGGAAGCAGCCATCAGGAAAAAGAAAAGTGAATTTTTTTCTGAACTCATAAAGCTTACCATTAAAGATCCCTGGTTTTTCTGAATCTGAAAAAAGACAATATGTAATTAGCATGTCATAATCAAAATGACTCACTTGGACACATTATGATCACTGAGAGAAAATTATTGCATCGCTGGTGGCAATTTGTGGGCATGTGTTAACACAATTTACATAATGAAAATACACAAATGTTAATAGCTCGCTTCTCATTTATAGGCGAAAGTCAGCAGAATGTTAATTTCACACAACACTTTTTAGTACCCTCCAGGTTGTATTAGAATAGGAAGAAAAACCATAATCCATTTCAAAAGGCTGTTTACGATTCAGATATAAATAATGTTTTATATTGCTAGATGGTGAACACTGGGCTTAATGTTGCAATCATTGCTAATGTTATGAAGCTCACTCTTTTTAAATTAAAAACCGATTTATTTAAAATTGAAATTAAATCATAGTCAGAAATTAGAATTCTGGATTACTGCCAGGCTCGGCTCACAATCCCTTTTTTGTGAAGAAAACTTTAATTATGTGGTTGAAGTATCTACTGCTGCTCAGGAAAGCCTTTAATACTCCACTTTTCCCCAAGTTTCTTATATATTCCAACCCAGTTTTACTTGGAGTTGAAGTAGAGCATTGCCATCTGTGAGGCTGCAAAGTTTGATGAACTTTGTCTGGTTTTAAATGGCAAAGAAAAGGGTTGTTACCAGTCGTCTTCAATTTCCACATCAATTTGGTTGGGAAATAATTAATAGTTTATAGTAACAGACCATTTGATTGCTTATAGAGAGCTGCAAAATATTCTGGCCCATACTGGCAAAGCACCTTTTGACCACAATAAGGAACAAAGGCAGAATTACAGCGCCAACAATTAAATACAAAGCAAATACTTAACACAAAATATCTGACCAGATTTCAGGATGCTGACATTCTGCTCATGTTCATGGGTACCATTTCTAATGGGTGCGGAGAATTAATTCTCTATTTTAGCTAACCAGACACAAAGTTGCTCAACCCAACGCCATTGCGATGTGAACACAACGGGGTCCTTATTGAGAACGTTGTCTGCTGTTCTAACACACTTTATTTGGCTTGCCCTTATGTTTAATATTCTCTGCTGTATAGTGCCATGATGATGAATGTTGTAGGGCTGCTATCAGCGCTGGAAGCACTCCCCTCCAGTACCCAGCCAGAGGCAGGATCCTCTAGTGATACTTTACAGGTAGTAAAATGTAATGTAAGAGGAGGTTGAAAACTAGCACCAAGAAAATAGCTGGTATTATGCACAAAGTCTTTCATTATTGTATTAGCAGTGCACAAACATACACATCAAGTTTCTGTGGATAATTCTATTTTTTTTTCCAAGGAAGAGAAGAAAATAATGCATAGAATTAGCCCATTTTTTTAATGGCCAATGTCAACCTATTACAAGTCAATGGAATAAACATGCCGCTTTCCATTATTGCTAATCAGCAAAATATGCTGTGGATATAAAAAGACTTTTTTTCCCCACTTCACTTCCAGATGCTAAATGACAAAACAGACTCATTCTGTAGGGATGGTGTGGGGCTTCTTTACACTAGTGCACACGAGCAGGCGTTTCAGGTTGTCATCCTAACAGAGCACCAGTCACATTTCCTCACTGGAAAAATAGGTCTTGTCATGCAGAGGAATAGAGGTGGGATCATCTACAGTCGCCTCAACGCCGATATGACTACATCCAATTTCAGAACGAGATTTAAAATATCATTTCTAATCAAAGGGCTCAGTGCTTCTAATGAAAAATAAAGCAACACAAATGCAAGTACGACAGGATTCTTCCTGTGCCGCTGCAACTCTCCTCTGGAGCAGCAGGCCCTGCTTCTGCAGAGGGAGGTAGGGAGGGATGCGTGCACACACACATCGTTACCAGGTTTTATTACACTATTTTGATGGCGACATATTATTTTGAGATCATCTTCATAAATTTTGCATTAAGGTAGCTGTGCCAGTACCTGGAATTGATTCAAAATGCTTAAGACACTCAATTACTTTTTAACACTGTTACCCGATGTAATGACATATCTGCTATTTCCCCTGCATTTGATGATGCAACATCATTGTAATTGATTCATTTTCTCAATTAAATAAAGCTACTGTGCTTTCCTCTCCGCCAATGCCACAGAGACTCCCCAGTTAGATGTATTACCTATTTTCTCTGCCTCAGATATATTGCTTGTAAGGCTGCACCGTGCTCCTCTGTTAACTCCACCAGAAAATGCAATGTTACACTCATATTTTTCAAGTTCTGAACAGCAATGAACTTAGTATTTATATTAGGCATATTTTTCATTGTTAAAACTATGTTGTTTACCTTTTCCAAGATCACATTATTGGGCGGCCTCTGCAACCATAAACCAAACCTAACTGGCGACAACTTTACAGTCGGCGCTCCTCCTTTTGCACACAGTTCAGGAAAAAGGGAAGCCTCCGGTTTTATAGCACATTAAGAACAGTTTTAAAAGTACTCAATGTAAAATGTTTTATCTTCCTGCTCACCCACGCTCCTCTGTTTCCTCCACGAACCGTCTGGTTTTCGTGCACTACTGGGAGATGAGAAGTTTAGGTTCGTCTCGAGGGATCCGAGTGCAGTGGCTGCAGCTCAAAAGCTTGAGCATCTGGTGTGTCATTACCCAACTTGGGGCTTAGGAAGGAGACTGGCAGTGTGGTTTCTATACCTTCCATGAAGAATTTCAACTAATGAAATGGTAGCAGAGACACAACTGAAACCCCTGCTTGAAAGAAGGATGAAAAAGATGCAGTCTGTGTTTCAAGAGTATTGACGAATGCTTCGATGCGCTCATTAAAACATTGTTTTGCCTCAGAAAAGCCACTTTAGTCCTTTCACCCCCAAAATGTTCTCCCAGAAGAACGTGAGTGAGCCCCCGACCTGTTTGTCACTGGAAAACCCAGCTGCTCAGAAGGTTCTGTGGCTTTTCCCATGCAACCAAAACAGTGTGCGTTTGCAGAACTGGATCAGCGGCTTGGTATTTCTGAACCTGTATGGTCTTTGCCGTGTTTTTACTTACTGCATGTGATAGCTTCTAACCTGAAGAAGAAGGGTAAATGATAAATAAATCTATCACATTAACAGTCTGTTTCTCAGGTCATGAAGTATGAGTGGTATCTGGATAAACCACTCCATAAAGCACATTTATTTTTTTTAGGTTGCTTAAAAATGCAAAAGTTTGCCTCCTGCTTCATCTACTATTTAATGAATGCCTCTGGTTATGAAAAGCAACTTTTGACAGACCATCAGGTTATATTCCTGTCTCCATGGAGATACTTGGGACGGGAAGTGGCTGAGAAGACCTCTACCATCCCTTTCACATTATATTCACAAGCACAATCAAGGAAACTCAAATGAATCCACCCCAGGTAACTTAAGAGGAGTCACCAGCTCTAGCTTTAATTTTCGCTTTTACTCTCTGGAATTAGGACTTGCCCTGAAGCTCTTGTTTGAGAGATTTGCAGGTGACCCAGGGTTAGCTCTTCCCATTGCAGTTAACAAATTTTCTCTTTACATTTATACTGCTTTTCAAGCTGGTGATATATCTCTTTTTAATAGAAAAATACTTACACCAACAAATCATACAGTTAGAATCTTTCAGGGAGCCTTTACAACAGAACATCTATTTTCCCATTCCAGGAAAACTGTGGATTTTAAAACTACATTTAACTTATTTTTAATCTTCTAAAATGAGGGTTAGAGTTGTATTGAACAGCAGAAAGTCCTACTGGCAAATAACCGATACACACTTGCTTTGTCTTTGCCCTGATATAAATGGGAAAGCAATATGAAAGTGCACTGCATTTCCAGGTGGTTTTCATCACTGTGGGTTTCACTCCTCTGGATTCAAAGCATGATCTTCACATATATTGTACAAATTCCTGCTAAACTGAAATTGGTTATGCTTCTGACAGAAGTCACCAAACCTGAGAGACTGACCCCCCCCCATTTGCTCCTGATACTGTGAATGCTCCCCATCCCAATCCATAGATTTTGCAAATGGCAAACTTCAATCACTGTCACAAACAGAGGACCAAAAAAGAATAATAATAATAAAGACAATTCACAACAACCTTAATATTAAATATATTCTTCCAATTATATTACGCCGGTTTTCCCAGAGGTCTGCAAACAAATTTCTATAAAGAGATTATTTCATCCACCATTGAACTGCAGCCACTTCTCACAGAAATCTGTTTACCAGAGTTTAGTAACACAATTCCACAAAGTGGGCATGAGAAACTACACACTGCTGAACCGATGGAGGGCGTGCGAGAAGCCAACAATAACCACTACAGTGGAACAGGACCAGGATGCTCCTAACACCGCGTTCCTCAGTCAGCAGGAACGCTGGATGAGCCAGTCTCAGGGAAGAAAGCAAATTTAGCAAATGGCTGTTTAAGACCTTATTTAAAGCATCACAAAAAGCGTGATAAGGAGAACAAAGGGTGGTCAGCCACAAACTGAATAAAGGAAAGGGGTTTAGTTCTAACCAGTTCCTACTTAGAGCTACCCATGATCATCAAGATTAGCAAAAACGGTAATAGAGAGAAACACCAGCAGAACCTAGAGGACACTACGGAAGAGGAAAACCCATCACAACTGAGCAGGAATAATGTCATGATGCTACCAAAAACACCTACCCCAAAATCCGAAAGGACAAGCTCCACAGTGGGATGTCCAGGGAGGAATACAGCCTCAAGACACACATGGCTATTCTTTCCCCATGCTGTGTCTAAGTCTTTGCATCCCCAGAGAGCTGTGGGCCGGCTGGGGAAAGTTCAAATTAAAACCACAAAACCAGCCAGAAATCTTGAGAGACCAAAAGAACTGGGGTCTTCAGACTAAAGACAGCAAGGATGACATAACCAACCCTCCTGCATCTCTTCTTCACCTTCATTACACACAGCTACCACTATACCCTGCAGTGAGGAAAGCCCTTCTGATACTAAAGCTGAGGAACAAATCACCTAAGGAAATAAGAGAGCCTCTAATACCAGAAGCACTGAAGGGCAGCAGATGAATATCCATCAGGATTGTCCCTCCTCCTAAGCACACCACTGATACCTTCTACCTGTTACCTTCTACCTACACCACTAGTCCCTTCTACCTTGAAAAGAAACAGGCAAAAATGTCAATTGCTAAAGCCTGTCACTGGAAACCATTTAGAAAAATCCTGAGCTTTCTCCAAAGAGCTGAAAAATCAATGATCACTACAGATGACACAATTCTAGGGACATCTGAAAGGAAATAACGCAAAGCAACAAAGATTTGGGTATATGAGGGGAGTTTTCTAAGTACACTGAGGTGCTGACTGGGTTGAGCATCCTCACCTATGCCATTCCACTACCCACAAGTAGCATTGTGCTCTCTCGTGAATTAAACCCACAGTTCGGCAGGGCTGGCAGAAGAATGGCTGCTGTGGAAGGGAAATGCTCACCTAGACCTCCAAATCATTCATTCTTATGCTGGCCTCTGGGGCTCCTCACTACAGTGAGCAACTGTCACCCATCAAAGGGGGATGAGATGGTTGTGTGTGCTATGTGCTTCTACAAGTCACGTTGAAAACACAGCCCTCAGCCTTTGGTGGGGATCCCACAATTAGCAGCTCATGGACATAGTGAAGAACAACCACTGGGACTGCTGTGTCCATTTCCAGAAGTGCTTCACAACCTCACAGCCCTATGAGGAGCAGGTATTCTCATTCCTCAAATAGGCAAAGAGTCACAATTCATTTCTGAGCTCATACAGCTGCATCCTTGGTAAGGAAACCAGCAAAATAGGGCAGAGATCTGCTGCACCCATGCCTCTGTTCACCTCCAGTTCCTGAGAGACTTGGGAGGAACCGTGCCTCCTCCTCACCCCAGCCAAGAGAGCCTGCTCAGAGCACAGAAAAGATGCAAACTTTGAGTAAATCCAGTATTTGCTGACAGTCAGCAAAGCCGACCTACAACAACCCAACCACACAAATCAACTCACCTACAGCTTTCTTCCGAAGGAGAGCTCATCTCCCAAGCTTAAGTTTTCATTCTGGTACCTCATCATCGCTATCCACTGCAGGAGCAGTAACTGGGAGAGATGTTTCCTTCCAAGTACAACAGGAACATCTCCCATTCCGCAGAAGCACCAAACTCATGCAGGAGATCCTTATATAGTTGCAAAAGTATCTCCAAAAAGACTTCAAATGGATGCTGCCATTTTCTTATCCAACACAAACTGTGAAGGGTGACAACACCGTAACCAACTGGAAAACACAAACTCACATCCCGACTCCAAGGAGGTGCCTACGGGTGAGCATCTGGAGCAGCTGATTTTCCCACTGTGGTAAATGGAACTTTTCAGAGTTTGAAGCTGATGTCAGTGTGACCAGGGATGAGGTTTTACACAAGACAAGGGGCACAAGCACAGAACACATCCTGGAATGGTGGTCACAAACCACAGCCTAAGCCCTGGCCCCTCAGACTGCCTGGAATTATCAGGGTTAGAAAGCAAAATAAAACAATAAAAGCAGGTTTTCAACATCATAAGCTAACAATCCACTCTTAAAACACATTAAAAGCATATTAAAATATACTAGAAAATCCAGGTTTATTAGTTACCTACATTTTCAAGCTTGAGTGTACTGTTCAAACATCCATTTTACAGTAAAACAAAAAAATCAGGCAAGAAGTTTAAGACAAAAAAATACAAATTTGTCTTTATCCTTCAGATTCTGAACTACTTTTTTTGTCCCATTAAAAACCTCTCCATTTTCATAAAAGAAAACACCTCTAAACTATGTTACTGCAAGTTCCTAATACCCAAATCAAATATAAGTTCTAACTTATTTCTGGTGAAGGAGAAATAAGTAAGAAAGCAAAGTGTATCGAAGTATATTATCTCACAAATGACACGTAGTGAAGCCTGTATGAAGAAACTGGTGAGAGTTTAAAATAATAGCAGATGGCTTCAAATATTGTCAGTGATTTCTGGAATGTTGTATTAGAAAAAGCAAAAATATTTGCACAAATCTATCATATTTAAGATATGATAGGATAATTTAATTCTCTATTTTGGCATTAGCATTTGAACAGTGTTTAATGTCTTTTAAATGGCTAGATATAATGATATATATGGAAGAAAAAACATTTTTTTTCTTGCTAGTAAACATGCTGTAACCAACCCTCAATTTATTCTCACAAAAATAAATGAATGCTTAAAGGATGTTTCTGTCAATTGAAAAAACAACAGTAAAATGGCTCTTTTCATGCCAAGTTAAACTAAGTATTTTTTTCCTTGACAACCTGCTTACATTTAAATGCAACCAGGCCAAATGTGGTCAATAGTATGGATTACACGTAACAAAAAGAATCTTAGACCATGTTAATACAGGGATCAGAAAGCAGCAACTTCATTTAAAACCATGCAATTATTTAGCAAACTACAATACAGCAAATAAATTAATCTGGTTTAAATGGAAGCGCTTGCACAGGAGCTTTTTGACCTATAATTAAATCTTACTTGCAGAAATCACAGCGAGGGTAGAATTTGCTGATGAAAGGATAAAAATAAGATCTTGCAAAAAAAATAAAACCCCAAACCGACAGCCCCAGCTTTGGTATCAGAAATCATCATCATCAAAAAGGAACAAAAGCATTTGTACAATCTTTTCCTGCTGTAAAAAGAAGCCGTGTCCCAAAGCTGGTGCAAGTGTGCATTGTCCCCTGAGCTCCCCGGAGCAGCAGGACTGAGCTGCTCCAGCTGAGGATCTGGCCCAGCGTACGCAGAACATTCTGCATCGTCTCTCCGATGCTTTTTCGATGCTGGGGTTTGGTAAAAGTACAAACCTTTCCCTAACAGGAGGAGCAAAAAGCGATTTTCCTTCACTGAGGATTTCCCCCCCCTCCCTGTATATTTTTCTTATCAAGCAAACCAATGGCAAGTCTATAGCGAACGCTTTCTTGGGCTATAAAATTTCCTATTATCCACTTATGTTTTCTTTGCAGTGGGATTTAAGAATGCCTCTTCCTTGAGATGAGCAATATGTCATCATTTTGTTGAACTAACAGGCCTGACAGTCTTGTCTCTCCGAGTTAAAGACACCAGTGCTCCGAGCTCGCATCGCTGCTAAAATGAAGGTGAAAAAGCTGGGAGAATAAAAAAATGAAGGGGGGGCGGGGGAAGACCTAACTGTGACTAAATCCTTTACTAATTCATATCCATTATTTATCATGCCGCAAAATAAACTCTATTAAAAAAAGACCCTTAAATTAAGGTCTCTTACGTTGTGAAATAACTAATTTGTATCCTTGGATTATCTATTTTAGCAAATATCATCTTCCGTATCCCCCATTTCTCCTGTCCTTTTGATCTTTTTTTCTACTTATCATGTTCTTTATTTGAAACAGATTTTTAACAGATAATCTTGATCGTTATAACAATATCTTGCTTGCATTTTATTCAAATAATTCTTAAAAACAGCTTAAAAAGCCGTTTGGAATAACATCAAGCTCCCCATCAATCAAATGAAAAAATTCCGCTGGCGGTTGTATAAACATCAGATCAACTCTGATGTCTTCAAGGATTTCAGAGTGAACCATAAAAAACTCCATTAACTTCTGACAAAGAATGCAAATTAATCACAACATGGGGTGAAATGAAATTAAAGGCTCTTTTCTAATCAATGACAAGGCAGGATGAAATATTTGTTACTCTCCGCGTTCAGGCTGCCGGGATGCTCGTGCTTTTCCCGGCACATCCCAAACGCAAGGTGGGAGCGGGGATTCACCCGGGGTAGCTCTTTAGCCCTCCCCATCCCTACAGCTATCTGCTTACAAGTCGCCCAGATTCACAAAACACACTAATCATCTGAAATCTCAGGTGCATCCAATTTGTTATTCACACTCTCCCGGTGCCAGTGAAAAGCCTGGCGTAGACAGATGCACCAGGAACCTTAAATGACAGTTTTGGCCTCCGGAAGTGCGATCGCTACAGCAAAATCTAGTACAGCCTCCAGGTGAAATGTCTGGAGCTCCATATGGAGCAGGGAAAATTAACAACAAGATGAAAATCGCTGTAGCAGCGGGGAGCCTGGATTTAAAAAAAAAAAAGGGGAAAAAAAAAGGGGGGGGGGGGGGGTAAAAGGGAAAAATTTAAAGATGAGGAAAGAGAAGTAATAAATTAATGGGGTGTGAAAACATTCAAAGCTTTACAATACCACGGGCAGTATTTGCTCAGATTTGGGGGGGGAGCAGTGGGATGGGAGGGGGCAGAATGGGGAAAGAGGAATTTTGGGTGGATTTTTCTTTCTAAACTTCAGGTCATTTCTATGTAATTTATTAAGCAAGGTGGAATTGCAGCTGAAGGAAGGGAAGCATTTCTCTAAATGCAAAAGTATCCTAAATACAGTCGTCGTAACCCGCGCTCTCCTATAGCTGATTAAATCCTCACCAGCAGAGTACTGCTGTTTCTTTGGAATATTTCCCTAATGGATGCGATATCCTTTTAACATCCTGCTTTGTATAAAGTTTGACGACAAGCCGAGAATATTTAGTGAGCAATTCTTTTCATTTCTCCTAAATTGCATTATCATTAAACAAGTCATTGCCCCCATCGTGTTTTTATACCATAGACTGAATGTGAATCTCCGTGATTAACTGTATGTCTCGCGGTTGGTTCAGCCACTGCACATCTTTGGGCTTCCAACTTAAAACGTCATTAAATATACTGGGAGGTGCTATGGCCTTTGGGTTTGGTATTTTTTCATTTTATCCATTATTTCCCTCAGTTCTTTCTGCTCAGACACGTAAAATCAAAATCACATCAATTAAACTTTTTAAAAGGGTTTTGAAACTTATTTTCCCTATGTGCTTTCTTCAGATACCTAAGAAGCTGGACAGACCATGGACTAGCAACTGGGCTGGGGGAAAAGGGTTTCCTTTCATTTTTACATGCTTTTGTAGGAAAGAACTTTACTCAAAATAGTATTTTTTGTGTGAGTGCATGCACCATTCCTATTAGTTTCAATAGTTACGCAAACACACTGAGGGGAGAATATACCCTTAGGTGCTTACATTTGGATCTACAGAAAATCCTACGAGCATCACACCCTACCATTTCCAAAATGGATTTTATATCACAGTAAGGATGCAATAGCACATTGCAATACCACGCCAGGAAAACGAACCACACACCACCAACATCCAGAACAGTTGTAGAATTTTACTACATTTTAAGGACTACGGATTCCTGCATAAAGTTTTTACAGTGAAAAAGTCTGTTCTGATCATTACTACCTGTGTTCTTGTACCTTTCACAGTCAGCTACTGATTACGAAGTTAGCTGCATATCAAGACAAGGAAATATGTACAGTAACTCTCAACATACCCATAAGCAACTTTACTTACAGGAGTAGTTGCTCGCACCTTAAATGCTTTCAAGGTAACACTTTGTGAACATAAAATTAAATCATGATAGTGTGATACATGTTAGCAAAATAAACACTTGCAAAAGATGTGGAAAATGAGAAGTGGCAAATTCTATCACTAAAATATCCCATTAAAGGCCAGGAAAAAAACAAAATCATTCTTTAGTCTTACTGGTGTATTGAAGGAGTCCTGATTTTCCACACGGCAATGATTCCTCCTCTAAACCGTACTCATTTAAACTGAATTTACACACATACCATTTGTCTGTGTCTTCAAAACAGAGAGGAAAAAAAACCCCAACTTATTTTTTCCAGCTACAGCTGGAGACAAACACTCATTTATGGGAAATTTCAGGCGTTCCCAAACATGTTCCAAGACTTTCCACTGTCAGAGAGAAGTAACTTCAAGTTATTTAGGGACAAATTCTGCAGACACACATCTGATTAGCTTCATTCATTTGAATGAGCCTACTGAAGTGCGGAGGATTTGCTCAGGTGAGTGACTGCAGAATCAGGCCCTTATGTAGGGAGAGAAATAGATATTCAGACATTAAAAAACGCAACACACTACTAGTTTTCCCCCTAATCAGGGCAGGTTTCTATGGGTTTTGTGACCTGCAATCTAAGCAGATGTCTAAAATACATATTCTTCACATGAAAATCCTTATGAAAAGCAGTTCCTTGAAAAGCTTAATAGCTACATTTTAAAGTTTCACCTCCTCAACCGTTTTACATTAAAAAATATACACAATTTCATGGACTACTGACTTGCCAGATATTCTTTTGCAAACCGGATCCGTTTTGTTAATTAGAATAGCAAAATGGATCTTAAACAAGCAATCATGCTTTGCTCCCAATTCAGGAAGCAAATTTTGGGCTAGAATCATACATAATGTATGTGCTCTAACTTCCTTCCCCAAGCTCCAGCACTTCTCTGAACAGGGGGTTATCTCAAATCGTACCCCCCCCTCACTTGGATTTAGTGTCAGAATACACCAGCCACACGACTGTCAAGACACTCAACGCACACAAGTGAGTACGTCGATGTATGGAGGACACTTCAACACAAGAGCTTCTCTTCCAGCCCTCTCTTCAAAGGAGAGGGTGCAGTTTAAAATATGGATAAAATATGCAAAGTGTGTTCTGCCCCAGCCAGTAACCATTTTCTGTAGGAGATGAGCAAGTGAAAAATCCGTGTATTTCTACAGCTGCAAAACCTTTGCAAGTCCATAAAAGTGCCAGGAGAATTTGCTTAAAACAGCTTATAAAAATGGGAGAGAGAATGAGTCCCAGCCTATTATTCAATAACCATGTTTGTGAGGCATCTGCATAATCTAACCATGCATAAATTAGTATGTGTATTACAACAGTTATTTGCATAATAATAGCAAGTTAATAGATGCTTAAAGAGCACAGACCAACACCACCTTTAAATCAGACGTGCCTCCAGGCACTCTGATCTGTACAGACCAAAACTGCCTTCATAAAACACACAAAAACATAAAAACCACATTCAAATAATTCATTTTAGTCCCTGGACACTTCACTTTTTCCCCCCTCTCCCAGGAAAGAATAATTTGAGGAACTACGGAATAGTTTGTTACTATGAATTCTAACATCCATCTTGCAATAGGAACAGAATCACCAAACCTATTTCTGGATTGGTTGTTCTGTTAGAGCTTCATGTTTTTTCAGGCATAAAGACAATGTAAAATACTACATGGTAACGCAGGGCTCAGCACTGGCCTCACCGTTGCCACTGATGGTGGAAGCAGTTTAACCATCAACTTCAATGCAATTGAGTTAGGTCAGAGGAAAGTTAGAAATGCCAGTATCTAAACAAAATACTAGTATTAGCTCCTCTTAAAATGGCGAACCCAAAGCTCCCTTAAGTATTCCATTCACATTATATTTTTGATTTGAGCAGATTTTAAACCATATTATTCAAAATTAAACTGTAAGAAGGAGCAGATACACCTCCCTGCTTCAAAAGCACTGGATTATTTTTTCATCTCGCACCAAAACAATCATTAACATCATCATAATTTTCATTGTCTCCAGGGAAAGAAAATCTAGATTTTGGAGAGGGGAAAAAAGAGAGAGAGAGAAAAAAAAATCAATAGAGACTTCTAAATGACTCCTTCAAGACACCACTTTTCAATTTAACAGGACAGATTTATTTGTATGTGGCTCAAATGTTCACAATTGCTCTCTGCACCTTCATACATAGGAATGAATGTCACAGTGGCAAACAGCAGTAATGAACAATCTTACCTGAGGATATGGAAACCTCCCAAGAGCAAGCTGGGAAAGGAAATAATATTTGTCTAGTTATATAGATTTGCATGGAGGGCACATTTTCTTAAAGAGAGAAAAGTACTCAACTCTTACTATTGTATAAATTGGAAAATGTCAACAAAAGTAATGCTGAAAACACACAAAGAGCTGTATTTAGAATGGAGTCATTCACAACCACCACCCCTTGTTCTATGTTTCTAAGTATTTCTGTATTTCTTGAGCTCTTCTGTCTATACCACTCAGTAACACCGTTTGATGCCCAAGTTCCTGAGGACTCTCTAAATTAAACCAGTTCAGCCTCAATAGTGAGGCCAACGACACTGACCTTTCCTGATAATTATCTGCAATGAACAGGTATTGTAGAGCATGCACTGAACTCCCAAAGTCCTTCCTTAACTGGCTCAGAGTAAAATCTGGGTTATACAGCTGAGGTTTGCCTCCTTATTGGTGTCAAACCCAGGTAGGAACCTGGGAGGGGGACCTGGAGAGAGATCACAGCACCTGCAAAAAGTCACTTCCACTTTTCTTCAGATCTTCTTTCAGCTGCACACAATATCAACTGGATTTGTTGCCCACATTGTTTTGTAAGGCAATCAATGCATTACTAGAACACCTGCTAGTGTCAGTATTAACCCAACCACAATAGCACAGTTGCCATAATGCCACGGCTAATACATATTCCGTAACAAATTCTTCATAGAACTTCAAGTTTTCCCATTTGGTCTCTGAGGCTTGAAAACAATTTCAGCAAAATACAGCTAGTTTTTTGTCTACTACTGAGTGAAGGACAAGGGCTTTCAACGCTGACACAAACTCCTCCAAAAGGGCATTCAGAGTAGCTCTGTTCTGACCTGCTTTTGGCATAAGTCCACCTCTCTCCATGGTTTGCAGAGGAGCCATAGTCAGACGAGCTTCTCTACACCCTGGTTAACCTTGGTGAATCCTCCCCACATTGCCTTCAGAAGGAAGCCTACCAAAAATGTTATGGATGCACTGCTACCATTGATTCGTCTGCATGATGAACTAAGTATGTTCACATGGGACTGAGGAACAGCATCGATGCTGAAGGTCCAAGCCATCGCGTCATGCACTGCACAGGGTAAACCACACATCACTGCTGGGTGAAAGCTGGTTCCCAGCACTTCTATTGTCAATGACATTTGAGCTCCTCAGTGCTGAGGTTACCTGACCTGGTCAGATTGCAGGTAAGGCAGCTGTGCTAACCTATGATGAAATTTCAGCCTGGCTGGCAGCACAAACCTACCCTAAGTATGAACAATGAGGCATAGACAGAACTGTAGGAAGGTGGGGAATGAATGGATGGGGCAAAGACCAGTAGACATACTCACTAGTTCAGTAAAAAGGTCATGAGAAGGTAGTAAGAAGAAGCTGAGAGCATGCGTGGAAGCAATCAGATACCGGCAGAGATGATGCCCTTCCTGCCCCTCCAGCTGCTGTCCAAACCTTGTACCATACCAGCTGCTTGGCTGTGAGCCTTTGCAAATACACTAAACTTCTTCCAGATCCAAAAAGACATTACAAAAGCAGGGTAAGTCTTAAAGCATTTGCGTAAGAGATGCATACAAGAGAAACACAGAAAGATGAAACTGTTTTTGGTGACTACTCTCAGAAGCTTCCACACAACTGAGAAGTGCTGACCAAGGATCCCTACTAGCAATAACATATATAGAATCATAGAATAGTTAGGGTTGGAAAGGATCTTAAGATCATCCAGTTCAACCCCCCTGCCATGGGCAGGGACACCTCACACTAAACCATCTCACCCAAGGCTCTGTCCAACCCGGCCTTGAACACCACCAGGGATGGAGCATTCACAACAATATGTTTCTTTCCAAGATGTTTCTGTTCTGCCACTCATCTCTGAAAGCTGGGATCTGCTACCAGGCTTCCACGTGGGGATTGTGTGTTACTTGGTTTATAAGACCAACACCCAGAGAATGTACAAGAAATGTGGCTTACAAGAGACACTGGAACAGGGAACAACATTGAGGTGAGAAGACAAGATCTCTTCAGGTTCTCCATAGTGGTATTCCTTCCTCCTCTGGGTTTCTTCAGTGCTTTGTCTTTCAGGTTAGCCTTTTAAGACTCAACTCTTTGGGGTGAATTCTGCCTTCTGGTTTTGGTTCTGGTACAGTGCTGAGCGCAGTGCTTCTCTTCACAGCAAATTCATCCTCACAACAAATCAACCTGAGTTAAGCAGTTTGACCACCATCCTTTCTATCGCTCTTATCTGGTTCACAGTTTCTCCCAGCTCAGTGTTACTCCAGTTGCTCTCTGATGGCAGGCTTTGAAATACACTGCTAAATAATTAAGCCAAGATCCTATGTTTTCTGTTATGTTCAGTCTTAAGGACCAGCACCTACTAAAACATACCCTTTTATTTACCTTCTTTTGGAAGGAGCATCTATAACTTGCAAAAAGCTGCTTGAGATCCTAAGAAGCACTGCTGCTGTAATAGCCTAAAGCGCCTAGAAAAAAACCTATAAATGCCAAACACTTTTCTCTGAACAGAAACAGAAAAAATCCTGATTTTCCCAATGACAACTGACATAGGAATAGTCATTACAATAGCTACAGACTTGCAGGAATGTAAGTTATCCCACTGTAGAACGAGAAGATAACTATGGCTACACACACAGGGCATCGTTCTGCACATCTTATTTAAGCAGAAAAACGACCACAGCCTCACTGATGACTTCAAACTAAGCGCTCTCATTCTCACTGATGATTCTTCCCCTCGACCACCACACACCTCAGCAGGGGCTCCAAAGGCAGCAGAGTAATTGGGGAAAGAGCAGTTTTGTGCCAGACGTAAGCGCGGGGTGCACAAATGAGCTCAGAAGAATCCAACACGCGTCGGGAGCAAGTTGTAAAAAGAAACACGTTTCTCAGTGAAGCTGCTCCTCGACTGAGAGCGGCAAAGTGACACAGCCCCGGACAGCTCATGTGCCAGTTCCGCATCCCCTGAACCACCACTCGCTTCAGCTTGTCAGAGTTGTTTCCTCCCTGCAAGATTGTCAAGGTATTATAAATTAAGAAACTTAGCAAAGAGTATGTAATCTTCCCTGAAATAGCCTGCAGATATGTCACTGTACTAAATGTGTTTCAGATTTAATGAAGCTTTAATGTCCTTTTTAATTTTGCCTGTTTCTGTATCACCAGGGGTCGAGCAAGGCAATCAGCACTCAAGAGGGTGGTTTGGTTTAAAACTAGGAGAAACTCATTTGCTTATGAGTTGCACTGTATTTTCTTAATTAAATTTACTAAGTAAAATGGTTTAAGTTCAGCCAACCAATGACCTCTGTGTGTAGATTTAGATTTATAAATAGTGTCACACTTAAAGTAAAGAAAAAAACCACCCCAAAACAAACAGATTAGAGCTTCACTAAAGGGATTTTCATACTTTTATCATCTGTCTCAAGGAAATCATCTAAACATGAGCAGCACAAGCCCAACGCAGGACACAAACAATTGTAAACTACCAAACTAATGCACTATCAAACACTTATCTCCTCTGCATTTATATGTGATGACACTCAGGAACTTGCAATTTTAAGGCATTATAACAAAAAAACCCAGTATTTCCGTTCACACTATTTCAGTTTGGGCACTGAATGGTATTTTATGTAGCTCTGGATATTAAGGAGCAGAATAGGGAACTTAAACTTCAAGGAGCTGGTTCTCATTTCCTTATGGATACCTTCCCAATACATAAGAACAGCAAAAACCATCATTTAAACAAGGCCCAGTCAACTGCAATGCCAGCATGGTATGGAAATATAAATGAGAATCAGACCATATCAGCAAGAAATATGCCAGAATAACACTTTCCTACACCATTACATCTCAGAGCAACTACCTGCCTGCATAGGGTTTTGTAGGGAGGGTGGTAGTGCATGTAATTTTAACTATTACTTTCTTAGACACAGAAGCAGCCCATCAGAGCACTTCAACCACTCATTTTATGGTGATTTTTTTATCAAACTATACCTAAAACCACACCGGGGAGAGGAAACACGAAGCAGCCGGTTTTGGTTGAGGCAGGTGCCTAAACCCCTTGTATGGGGCAGCTGTAAGAAGGGCTGGAAAGCAACTTTTAACCTCAACTACATACATCTAATGTGAGCACAAAATTAAAATGACTTGGTCAAATAATGTAATGAACAGTTTTAGAACTTAAAATGGAAATCCAGGAATCCTCACTGACAAACTGCTCTCTCTACATCCCTCTTGACTTGCTTGACCATGTAAGAATTACAACAGTGACTTGGTCCCTATCCTGTTCAGAAAGTGACAGAGGGAAAGAAGTTCAAAGCATATTTTTAGGACACTCAGGCAATAAAACCTCCCACTTATTGTCGATGTTGTACAAGTTGTTTTTTAATTTACAGTTACACTGAAAAGCATGGGATGGTTTTAGCCTTAATTTAGACACATTCCATGTTTCTCAGCATAACTGCAAATTGAAAATAAGCACTTACAGTATCGCAATGATCCAGCTGAAGGAGGACTTTATAGTCTGAAATGTTCTAAACTTTGTTCTTAATTACCTTGTGCACATTGTACACAATTAAATTTCCATCTCGGGATTTTGCATTTAGATGGTGCACTGCTGTTAAACCCTCGTCGTGGAAAAGCAGCCGCCACTTCGGAACATTCAGACACAGGAAACTTTAAAAATCAGACTTAACTACTGGATAACATAAAATTCCCCAGGTGAAATTTCATACCAAGACCAATTTATACATTCCTAGATAGATGGCTTAAAATCACCTGGAACTCTGCAGGGTATGGACCTTAATAAATATTAAATACCTCAAAAACTACTCTAAGATTGTTTTTTCCTTCTAATATCAATTCCAGGGTCCTCTTATTGCACAGTTAAAAAAAAAAAGAATCCAAAAGGATATAACAGCAATTTACCAGCGTTAAAGTGCTGCTGAGGTTAAACCGACAACAAAGAAGAACAGAAACACAAAGCATCTTGAAGTAGGGTTTCAATTAAATGTGCAGGATTTAGTAATGCAGGCCGAAAAAAAGAGTTACAAATTAATTTAATCTTCTGCTATAGTTTGCAGCTGCACTCCAAAGTGTCTGGGGCTTAAGAACAAAGCCTTGAAAGGCCTCAGAGTGAGGAAAGCTTCAATTTTTAAT
Source organism: Pezoporus wallicus (assembly GCF_028554395.1). Taxonomy (NCBI): domain Eukaryota; kingdom Metazoa; phylum Chordata; class Aves; order Psittaciformes; family Psittacidae; genus Pezoporus; species Pezoporus wallicus. The sequence continues at coordinate 662,773 of NW_026642428.1, read as the reverse complement.
GTATAACGCCATTAGCTGGGAACTTGTGGAATCTGCGACCCCTGCGGAGGGGCATAAGCGCGGGTAACAGAGACTGATGAAGTGACATATTTGTTCATGTCTAGGACTATGAGGAAGAAGGTTATTACTAATACCATCAGGCCCAACAGAAATATGCCCTAATAACCTTTTGGACATTCCTTGGCTTGAGCAGATGAGTTTGAGATCTCCCTACATAAAAATATATTAAAAATCAAAGCCTAATTCACCTTAATTAAAGATAATTAGTTTCACTTTGACTTCTTTTAAATACGAACTACAGTAAATGTACTGCAAACCAAAAGCCGCAGACAATCGTGATTAAACTGCACATTTCTTCCTTGCCACAAATCCCTTACATTACCAGGCTTTTACTGCTGCTTCTTCAAAGGTGTTGCTCAGAATAGCAGTGCCTTTTCTGAAGGGAAAAAGGTGGGACAGGGGCCTTTCAGGGCCAATCTGGGGAAATTGTCAGGTGCAAGATTCACACAGATGGTCCATAAAGATTAATGAGGATACTTGTTTGAGCAGAGAGGCTTCCTGCTTAGCTGTTCTCTGGATTTAGAGTCAATACCTAATAGGAAAAAAAGTGGCTGTGCTGGTGGAAATGCAGCTCAATTCGAGCTGCTCTCCATCTCCACTGGCAGGAGAGAGTTTGTCCACCATTACAAACTAATTCAATAACAGGAAAAGGCAGATTTGAATGACAAATATACCTGAATTTTGGACTGTTAAAAAGTAGAAACTATACCGCACAGCATAAGAATAGGGAACATTAATTACACAATCCTATCTACTACAAATACACCAGGTACAATGTTATCCCTTAACTGTCCACTCACCTTCCCACCCAGATAGAGAACTCTGTTATTTATTTTGCTGCCACACAGACTGCCCACAGTGGCCTAAGAGCAATTGCTGTGAAACATGATACATTGAGGTCTCAACCCGCGCAAACTGTACCTAAACTTACACTTTATTGCAGCTTAGTTCACAATCTTCACCTAATATAGGGTTACATCCCAGTGCAGCAAGCGGATAAATCATCCTGGAATATTACTCTGGCTAAGTTTAGCTGTGAGTGGAGCATATGTGCTTCCGAGTCACTGAAGCAAAGGCCCATAAAATACACTAATTACTGGAAGTTATGGTCACTGAGTGATTGATAGTGCTCTGCGAGGCAACTTCCCCATTCTCAGCTACTCTGACGGGTCTCCCCCACCACACAGCAATAATTAATTCATGACCCAACCCTCAGGCACTGGTACCTCTACTTCTAATTCCACTACCACAAAGATCGCGATGGAGCTGGACATTGTCCTTCTTCATCCTGGTGGCTGCTGAGGATGGCGGATGAGGGAATGGAGCTAACGGCCACTGCCTGGAAAAATCCCTTGAAATAGCTCAAGGGAGGAAAAATAACAAATATATAGGGCAGGTTTTTCCTAAGATCAAGTTTCTGAAACACAGCATTAGAATGAGTAAAACTACATAAATACTCTACAACAAGAACAACTCAAACTACTGAGCAAAACTCTGCACGTGCTACAGCCACTCTCAAGACTGAGTGAAGCATCTGAGGATTTGCCCACATTTGGCACACTACTACAACCCTTAAAACCAGAGTAACAAGGTGAGGCTCATTGCAACAAAGTGCTTTCTACTCTCTTGCTTTCCTCATGCCTCCTGTTATTCTCAATGGCTCCACCAGCACCACCAGCATCACAATGGCAAGGCATTTCCTTGTATCTCCAGTTTAACCAAGTAAAATAAAGTTCTGCTCTCTGCAAGCACACAAAAAGCAAGGCCAACCTGAGTAAGAAATGCCACTTGATCAGACACCCCTCACTCCAGCCAAGGAGTTCATTACAATATCAAGACTCCTGCTCTGTATGGAGGTCAAATGCAATTCTCATTTTCTTTTTAAGCTTGACCCTTGCCATTTTCTAATGGGCTATTTTAATTAATATTCCTCCTGCCTCTGCTCAGTGTGGCTTTTGACACTGGAGGTCACTGCATGGTCTGTGCCTCACACAGATTCACAGATGCCCCATCATGACTGTACCCCTTGCTATCAAACCTTCACCACATCACAGTGCCACTACAGAAACTGTGCTGCACCACCAAGCTTCAGGTCTCAGATTCCACCTCAGCATCTGCCTACCTGCTGTTGTTTAGGCAAGGGTGTAATACTGATGAAAGACCAACCATAACGTCCACACTTAAGTGAACTCCTAGCAGAAGATTAAATCATGTTCTGCAGAGCTTCCTGCAGATCAGCTCACAATCTTCATTTTGAACCATTATCACATCAAAGCTGATGATGTGTGACTGATGACATGCTTCAAACTCCTTAGAAAGTTCGTCTGAAACCTTCTCTCCTTGACCAGATTACATATACACAAGTCTTTACATCAGCTTCATGCAGCTAAAGCATTTCAATCTTTAAGATGTTTAAGAGAATCGTCTTAAAGCAGAGCTTCTCTGCAGCACCCTCTTCAAACATGTTCCTCCTCTTTGCTGTCATGTTCTCATTCTGGGAGTTTAAAGAACTTGTTTCTAACATTAAAACTGCTAGACAAGCTCCTTTCCTCTGAAGGAGAGAACACTGATCAGTTTTGCAAGAAAAGTTAGTTTTAAAAAGAGGCCTCCAACACAGCAAAAGTAGCTCTTTTTATCAGCAGAGAACAGCGGAAAGCAGAGACTAGGATGTGATGGAAAAGGAGGTGCACAAAGGTATCATTAGCCAGTATTCATATTTCAGAACTTGCTAGTTTTGTGGCATAAGCAAATCACTTATTTCCTGCATTTCAATGTAATATAATACCAATTTTACTGGTACATAAAATGAGCCCTGGATCTTCTGGCAAAGATGTGCAAGCCTATACTTCCCCTCAACAAACACCTCTGATCACAACTCTACTCCACTCCCTTCCCAAAACTCCACTCCCTTCCCAAAACTCCCTGCTCACCTACCATCTCTCTCCCCAGGACACGTAGGAGACTCCGGTCCTCAGTCCTGTCTCAAGAGCATGCCAGTGCATCTCAGCAGTCACCTCCGAGATGGCAAAATCCAGGGGAAAACCAAGAGGCAACCCCTGCAGAAGCAGGAGGGCCAAAGAAGACACCAGGTCTACACAGTCCCACCAAAAGCTCTTCTCACCCAGCTTCTTGTCTCTGGCAGCAGTCTCTTATCCCAGGAGAAACGGCTCTGCTGAAGGCATACCTGCTCCTCAAAAAGGCACCACTGGACAAGAACACTGCCTATTCAGAACACAACAAGATGAATCCTTTGGATGCTTCAGAGTCCACTTTCAGCTCACAGCCACGCAAGGCAGGATGAGAGTCATATTAGAGAGTAACAAGAAATATTAGGCAATTCTATTTATCCTGTGCAGGACATGGCTCTTGGAGGGTGGCTGCCTCGGTTACAGAGCACACACAGCTCTCCGGCTCAGCCCAGCCCAGAGTGTATTTATGACTGAGTTATAAACCCTTGGAAAACAGCTTTTATAAATGAAAATGCTGACACAGTCTTCAGTGTAGTGACAGCAATGTCACTGGTTTAAACTGAACTCGCTTTGTCAAGCCATGAGCACCTCAATGAAACACCTAAAACCTCATGAAAACAGGCAAACTTTGCGATGAAACACTTTAAACAGGTTTCCAGCAAACTAATAGCAATAATAATAATAATAATGATGCTAGCAGCACTTTTTAAATTTACTTATTTTCATTTTTAATTTCTTCCCTCTTTTTGGCAAAGGAAACACTGAGCACCCTCAGACATCTCTTACTTCAAAGGGAACAAGAACACTCACCACTCTCAAGACTCAGGTGGTTCCCACCACCTAATACTTTTCACACTCTGCCAGCAAGTTTTCTGGGGCAGCTTTCTTAACCTCCAAAAGTAAAACTCAGTTTCACATTACACGAAGCTTTGCAGCAAAGAAATCCAAGACATTTGAAAGGCTCAGAAGAATATTAAAGAAACTAAGCAGATTTACTTAGCTGGTAATTTATATTCTCATACATCAGAACAGCCCTTGCTAACTTGGTCATAAATGCCATTTCTTTTCAATTAACATGCTCTAACAGTGCTACCACGAATCGCAGGGATTGGAGTATTGCACCTCTAAGTGGAGATGATTTTAAAATCCTACGGCAAATGCCAACTTCCCTTTTTAACAGCTCCATCAACAAGGGCCTGGGTGTCTCCACTACCAATCCCCATGTCAATACAGTGTTACTTTAATGACAGTGACCTTGCGTGGCTCTTCGAGCATCTTCTTCACCTTTTCTGAGCCATTTTTCTAAGGCAGTGTCCTTGCTTTCATCATTTAACACATCACTCAAACCACTTCAATAAAGCAGCGATCATGTTGAAGAGAGGTCCCGGAGGACCAGATGACATCCCAATTAACAAAGCACACCACACCAGATTGGTTTTTGTACATCTGGTTCAGAAAACATTTCTGGAAAGTGAAAGAAGGGGGAAAAAAAGTTGAAAGGGTTTAAAAGAGGAGATAAAATGCAAATGAAAGGTTTTCCTAATGTTGGCTGGTACAACATGAAATTCATCCTTCAAATCATATTCATGACCAGACAGGTTACTTACTAATAATCCTAAACTACACTCCAAATATCTTGGTCTACATGGTAAATCATCAGATTGCTGCTACACATCAAAATACATCTTTTATTCAGCAAAGGAACCAGTAAACGCTTGTTCTATAGGATTCCTGCATTTATATCCCTCTATTCAATCATGAACCAGGACAATACCACAGTCAAGTCTTCAAGTAATACAATCTGGATTTAGCCCTTTGTTGGCTGGATTAATTTACAGAGCGTATGAGCACATTCGGTATCTCTCCCAAAACTGTGAGGGCTCTCCAGCATCACAAGCCATTAAAATTTGCAGTAAAACAAATTAAGAGAGCCGCATCCCCTGTGACACGTTAAAGTATGTCATTGCTGTAATTCAGAGCTAGCTTCAGTCAGACCCTGGGAAAGATTTACAAGAGCTGAATGCAATGATTCAGCATTAAGTATTTCCACTGCGGTTAAAACTGACTTGGCAAGGAATTTATTGTTTGAAAATGTAACAAGACTCTTTGTTAACTTTTAGGCTACAAAATGAGAAATTTGCCTAAGATGCAGGGGGGCAGCACCAAGACTACGTAACTCCTATCTAATCATCTGCTAAAACATCAGTTGCACTTCACCAAAAGGCATATTCAGCTTTACCTTAATTATTACTCTATCATTATATGACATAATGATACAGTGATGTATCAGATACTAAACCAGAAGAAAAGGGAAGGGCACCTTTGCCCAGAGAAGCTGTGGCTGCCCCATCCCTGGCAGTGCTCATGGCCAGGTTGGATGCAACATGGAGCAAGCTGCTCCAGTGGAAGGTGTCCCTGCCCGTGGCAGGGGTTAGAACTGGATGAGCTTTAAGGTCCCTTCTAACCCAAACCATTTAATCACACAGGGAAGGACTCATACTACTGGGCAAATATTTCTACAGAGCTTTTGCAAGGCCATTAACCAGCTCAAACCTGGAATCTGCATAATGCCATTTTAACCCTAATAACGGTCCCCTCGCTCCCAGCCTGTGAAGAAATACAGAAACACCATCATCTTCAATCCTAGAGGTGCTGAAAGGATGCAGAGGCATTCACGGACCAGGCCCCACTCCTTACTCCCATGTGGAGTTCTATTATACTGTTAATGGTTTGTACAGAGGTTCTAATACCTAATTTGAAGGCAGTAAGAACAAACCCATTCTAAATACAGCCAAGAAGTTTAGCAATAGCTCAAAAGATGCACATATGAAACAGTATACAAAGATTACATGAAAGTATTCATACGTTAGATTTAACTTGATTGTTGCCTTGTGCACGTGAGAATGACAGATACTTCCATACCTCCATGAAGGAAATCCCTAGACTCCAAACATCTGAGTGAATTCCATACTGTTCTCCTGAAATCCGCTCAGGCTGCAAAGAGATGGAAAGAAACACCTTGAGCCCAGCAAACCATCATATATTGCACAAAACCTAGCCCAGGGCAAACAAAAGAACTGAGAAAATGCAAAGAAGCTTAAAGCTCACCAGCTAACCCGGCAGAGAGCAACCCTGCTCCTCAAACATGACTTCTTGATTTATTGTGCCTCTTCTGCAAGAGCAAAGGACTTGGTTATGCTCAGATGTGTAGCTACGCACCTTGCAAAGCTGGCCTTGGCATTTGTGTTTGGGCTGTTTTATCCAACAACAAAATACAGAAAGCCCATGGCTTGCACACGTGCAGCAGAGCACAAGGTTAAGCTGTGAAAGCCCAATGGTACACGCATCTATCACAAGGGACACTTGGAAAAGAGGCTCCTAATGTTGAGTGAAGGGGCTGGGGAGTAACCACGGTTTAAAAAGCGAAGTTACTGAAGCCACAAGAACCAATGAACTCACATGCCAGCAATTTTATTTTATATACTTTCTAATTTCATTTCTGACCTATAGAAAATGAAAAGACTTTACTCAAAACTATTAATAGCAAGTTTAATGCCTCATGAAACAGAATGCTGTAAAATATAACTGCTAGTTTTTACTTGAAAGCTACAATTTAAGCATTTCCAAGGTCAAGTACAGCATGAAATGTAACAATAAAAGGCTCCATGAGACTTCTCTCCCCACTGTGCTGTTAATGCACCTGTCTAGCCCAACCACCTACAAAGCACTGGCTGTATTTTTAGTCTTTAATAATCCAGAGACCTTTGTTAGAAAACAAACTCCCAAATTAGTGCCACTCCAATGTGTTTTCGGATGTTTCCTCTGCCCTGCTAATCCCAGGTCAAGAGCTTTTATCGCAGCATGAACGTTAAGTAAAAAACAAAGTGCTGCCCGCATTGTCTTTAAGGATTGCCTCCCACAACTGCCATAACCTAAAAACCACCTCTGAATGGAACTGGAACAGCAAATCTTTTTGACTGAGTCTCATTTTGAGCTGAACAGTGACCCAAAAATCTTATACCTGTGGCAAGGTGATAACAGCAGATTCCTCTAGTGTAGATAAGACCCTGGCACTTCCCAAGCCACCAAATCAGATGCATAATTCACACTGAGGGATATTAAATGGTTTATTCTTCCCTTATAACAGCTCAAGCTTTATATGGCAACTTCTAGTTAGAAATGCTGCCTTCCCAGAAGACACCAGCAAGTAAATCCTTCACATGTTTAAACAAGAAGCCTACTCATGTGGATTTAAGAGTATGGAAAAGAAGATGAAAATAACAGTAGCACATGCATAAAGTCAAGTGTGCAACACAGACCATCCCCAGGATACAGAGCTCAAAACCATTTTCTCTTTAATTTTCTACAACCGCTTACTTTCTCCATCCACACTTTTTTGTCTATATAAAGTACTGACAAAATGATTTTACAGAAAATTCCATTTTTACTGGAAATTTTAATTTCCCTATCAAAAAGTTTTGTTTTTTTTTTTCCTGCTTTTTTATTGTCAACAGAAACCTCCATTTTTTTAATGGTTTCAAACTGACTCCCAGTCTGCCAAGTGGGCAACCCAAAGCTTATGGCCTTTGTTACTTTTTGATGACTTGCCTATAAATCTGACATTAGCAAATGATTCACTCAGCAAGTAAACCTATTCTAACATAAGAAATCAGAGCAAGTGTATTTGAGCTTAAATTCCTCTTTTGCCACTAGTAGGTGAACACATCACTTTCATCCATAAACAGTAAGGAAAAAAGTCATTTATTTAATGTACACATGGGAAAGAGAACAGTAATCTGGAGTTGTACACTAAAAGCATAATACAATTTAACTCTCAGACCTGCTAAGAGTAATAACTGAGTTGGAGAAGTTGATTAACTTGAGCTGTTTATTTGCCTGAATCACTATATTCCAGTCCTTTTAGGAAATGAAGCCATCCAAATAAGCAGGTTACTATAAAAGTGGTAATGCCCAAGACCAGATTTTTTTCCTCTCTTTATGTTTTTAAAACACTTTTCTGCACATAACATTGTGATGATGCAGGACAGACCAAGTATTTCTAGGATGGTGACATGAGTGTTTCACAAGCCACATAATGAGTACACCTTGACTAGAAAAGCACTTAGCAACTAAATGGACACCCTGGTCTGCTTGCTTCTCACAAGAAAGTAAGAAAAATTACCTGAAAGCGAGTAAAGGTCATGGATTTCTCTCTCCTCTTTTCCAAGGTTTGAAAAAATACTGTTATCAACCATTTTGTATTGTTTTCTCTTCATTTTTAAAACAAGCTGAACACTGGTTTTCTCCTCATTAATACCATGACATAAATAATTTGTTAGAAGAATTTTAATTGCCAAAAATAAAAGACAGTGGTTAATACACTGCTCGAAAATGAAGCATGTAAGTTTTCACATCTGTTAAATGGAGAACTGAAATTAATCACATTCATCTAATGGAAAATAAATGCTAACTTTTGTAGTTTACTTTCAGACTGGCCCTTGTCACCATATTAATCTCCATGACATGAACACCACATGCCAGTTGTCAGGTCAGCTGGAACCACTAAACTCAAACCTCCCATCCTAGCTAACAGCAGCAGCCTTCCCCCTAGTGAGACGTCTTCAGCAATGTGTTAATTTGGTCTAAAAATGATGGGAATTTATACTTTAATGTACAGAAATAAGGCAAAGGTAGTTTCATCACCTCAACAGAGAAGTTGTGGCTGCCCTATCCCTGGCAGTGTTCAAGGCCAGACAGGGCTTGGAGCAAGCTGCTCTAGAGGAAGGTGTCCCTGCCAGTGGCAGGGGCTTGGAACTGGATGAGCTTTAAGGTCCATTCCAACACAAACCATGCTGTGATTCTATGATTCTACGATCTCTGCAGAAAACTGGGTTTTGAATGTTTAACTGACTCTGCTTTGTTCTCAGCTGTTATAATGCAGTAAAGGCACCCAGAAACAAATTAAATAAACACTTCCCCAATATTACTCTTTCCTATCAGCAAGAAGCACAGTGTCACAGAGCTGGGAGCTGGTAGGGAGCACAGGTAGGAAGGGATTGGGTCTGTGAGACAGCACAAGGGACTTGTTTTGTGGTGTGCACAATTAAGACATAGTTTATGCTGGGGATAAGGAGAGATGAAGTTTGAGAATTGATTTAGAATATATCCTGCATTACACAGAACAAGACTGAACAAATACTTCTATTTAAATGTAACTCCTGCATAAATCCACTTACCGCCATATAAGCATTTGTTCCAACATACGTCTTGGCTATAGAATTCACCAGCTATCAGACAAAACAGTCTGTTAGAACAATATAAAGATAATGTGGAAATAAAATGGGCAATTATTCCTCATTTAACCTACAATCATCATTCCTATAAATCAACTAAAAATTATGTAAAAGGGAACAAATTTATCTGCAAAGGCATTAAAAATGATTAAATCTCTCTTTTGTTCGGAATGAGAGTTCCAATTTAAACAAGCACTGCATTACAGTTTATGGCAGATAACCTTAAACAATTCTGTTAAACAGGATGCTTATCGCTTTAGTACCCCAAACTAGTCTGATATAAAAAGTCAATTTGAAGTAGGATTGAACACGCTCATTTTTCAGTCAGCTGGCTCAAGATGTGAATAAAGCCACATTCATCACTTGAATGCAACGAGCACTAAATACGCTGGAGGGACAACAGACTCTGACAACTTATAATACAAGGCTGACCTTCTCTTTGGTCCTCGTGTTTGGCTGAGAGTAAAGGTGCAGAAATTCAAATCAACATCACAGCAAGCTCATGGGTCACTATCAGAGAAGTTCTCCAGGGAGGCCCAAAATGGAAATTAATTAAAATTTGTGCTGCACAGTGTAGAAGCCCACCACTATTGTTACTCCCAATATTAATTTTTATTGTGGGCCAGTTGGGCTCCCCAGACACGTCTCTCGTTCTGCCCTCCCTTTTGTCTGGCCAAAACGCTTTCAGATCAAAGCTGCATATCAATGAAGTTTGCTATTCGTAAGTAGTAATTACAATATCAGCAGTTTTTACTGTCATTAAACAATGAACAATCATATTCAGATGAAGAAAAGTCACCCAGAGATTAAAAATGAATAGGGCTCTCCCAGCAGAGGGGAGCTTGCTGTGGGGCTGTTTGTCTGGCAGCCAGGTGATTTCTGACATTAGGAAGAGAGCAGGCACATATCGAAAACGGGGGAATTACCTGTGTGCTGACCCCAAAGTCACACAGCTTCACCTGGCCTCGTGTGTTCACCAGCATATTAGATGGCTTCACATCTGTTGGGGAAACAAAGGTGTATTCTCTAGATTATGGCATCGTGTACACAGGGATCCTTACCAATATCAGCGCGATGGATTTTCACAGGAAATATTTCAGATATATTTCAAATGCAGCCTCTGGTTTGCAGCAGTCAGTAGCACAGACATTGTATCTCAAATACTAATAATCCATGCTATTAAATCTGCAGGTCACACCAACGTGGGGGGGGACAGCAAGAGTGCTGGAGAACAGGACCTAGAATTCAAAGTGATCCTGGCAAACCGGAAAAATCAGAGTGAAAACATGAAATTCAATAGGGACAAATGGAAGCACTGTGTTTAGACAGGGATTAATCAACTGCATAAACACAGGATTAAACAACTGCCTGGAGCGTAGGCTGGAGCAGGTCTGCAAAAAAGGATCTGTGGCTGATGGTGTGAAGTAGAAATGGCTGACAGGGAACAAAGTGTCACTGGGCGATTTAGGGACAAGCCAAAAGCAACAGTGCAAAGAGTGAAGCCTGGTTCTGTACCAAGGGATAGCTGGGCTGACCTTTTACCATTCATCCCAGCCTTGTGACTTTGCATTTTATCTCTGCAATTAACCCTGCCTCCCTCTTCTCCAACAGCTCTCACCTAACTCCACATGGTGACAAGAGCAGAATTTAATATTCTATGAAAATTACAAATACAAAGTGTCCCCCACAAACACCTGTATAAGGACCACAAGCAAAACAGCAAACATACAAGCACATTTGAGCTGCAGGAACACAGAATGGAGCTCTGCTCTTGGGCACCATTCTTTAGAGCTACTGGCTTCCACCTCCATGGCTTCTACTGCATAACACAGCTCCGATTGCATGCATTTGGAACAATGCCTTAAAATGATTACTAATGATTACTAATCCTGCTCCAGCAAATTAAACATCTATGTACATCGTAAAGCCAGATAAGAACTTAATGCTGACCCCCTGATGCCAGAAGAAGTTGGTTTACTTCTGCTGTATACTCTAAAATCGATGTGTGAATAAACTCGATGGTAGTGCAGGAAACACTGAGCATCTTTTCTGTGCCAGCAATGCCAGTTGGAAAGTACCATGTGCACGTTATGGCCTGGCTTTAACTTGGGAAGATTAGAGCACAGTGGCTTTGCCTAATCACTGCTTTCTTCTGTCAAAATGGATTAAAAGCAATAGCTTGTATCTCTGCCTTCTTTAAAAGTGAACACTAGTTGGGTGCAGATGGATGAAACCCAACTAGAAAAGAACCTAATTTTGTTTATCATTAAGTTTGCCTTTGTTTAGCAGATGTTTCCTGGTACCACAGTAGCTTGCTTAATTTGTCTCTGTAATGTAGAAATGTATAACCTCAATTAACAAGCTGATTAAATGCTTTCCTATATATGAGAGAAAAAAATCCAGTTTAAAAATGGAAGCATCCAACAGTACACTATACAGCTTAAGAAATTCTGTACATTTTAAGTTAGGTATTAATAGTGCTGGTATGTTTTGCTATTTCCCTCCAAAGCCAAAAGAACAATCAGTCGTGAGTGTCTCCATCATGTTACAGCATCAACAGACTCAGCATGTTATCCCAATCTCATCTCATCTTTAGGAATTCAATCCATGTGCTGCATTTGTGATGGATTTTTACCCATTCCACACCACAGGTGCTGAGCAGAACATTGCTATGGAGCCATCCACATGGTCACCAATCTCCTGTCCACTTCCCAACAGCGTTTTAGGAATATGCTTTCTAACTAAAACTTCAGGGAGACTCAAAGGTTTCCTTGCGGCAGCTCACAAACAGCACAGACCTCGGATGCTGACTGACTTCGCTACATCTATCAAGACATGATGAGTCCATCAGAGGCTCTACCCTGAATCCTGAGGAGAAAAGGACATTGCACAGTACTCCTGTTTAACCTTCTTTCTAATAATATGGCAGCCAACAGAGCTACCTACATCCTGGGTTTGTGCTGAATTGTTGGAGCAACCTGGTCTAGCGGAAGGTGTCCCTGCCCATGGCAGGGGGTTGGAACTGGATGAGCTTTAAGGTCCTTCCAACCCAAACCATTCTATGTGCTCCAAGGGCATCCCACAAGTCCATATTCCCTTAACACAAGTCACTGGAGGAAACCAACATGTCACGTTTGTCCCCCGTCCCACAGGGGCTGCCAGCTCTCACCAAGTTAGAACCAATGTGTCCAGCTATGTGACCTTGTGTCACTGGGGATCCGCAGACCCAGCTTCCTTTCCCCGGGAAAGGACAGTAAGCTAATATAATTAAAAAGAACATCTGTCATTCAATGAGCACTGCTTGATCCTGAAATCCCTCCACAAACAATAATAAAAGGAGAAATTCCTAAAAGAAAAAAGCAATCAGTGGTCAGCCCATGAAGGAAGGGAAGCCTCAGCCCACAAAGACAGAGAAGCCCAGGAAGAAAGGGCAGCTTGTGCAGGCTGGGGCCTCCACTGAGCAAGCTGTAGCCAAACAAGCACTGCTATAACAAAAACACTATCTATCCTTGCAGAAGAATTTAACTAGCACCACAAATAGGGGGTTTAAGCAAATATTTGCTATGAATTCCAAGGGTTGTGCTGGTTTCCTCAAGAAGAAAGGGAAGTGACAATCCTCAACGAAGATGTCACTTCAAAGTATCTCGCATCGAAAGTGGGGAGAAAAATCACCCAATCAGTAAATTAGCCTTTTTGTTTCGTGAACAGCTTCAGTTAATGGGTTAAACATTTCTTTTTGGTTTTGGAAAACAAATGTGCATAAATAATGTTCTGCACCATCTGCTTGTGATTAATATTACTGTTTAGAAGTGAAAGAATTTAAACAAGAGCCAAAAGGGGTCATTATGCTCCCATTACCAGTGCTTGCTTAATACAAATGATTTCCATGAAGCATCATTATAGAGGAGGAACAAGTCCTCTTTATGATATATCTGCCTAAGTAGTTTCACCTCTCTGCAAATAAATGGGACCTCCAAAGCTCGTGCTTACCAGTAAACAGAACTGTCACGGGTTCAGCTTTGTGAACACCAAACATTTCATCTTGTTTTATTGAAAGCAAACGGATTGGTGATTGTGAGGGGAAAAAAACCCCAACAAAACAACATATTTCTGAAAGCTGTCTCTTGACTTTTCCTGTCTTTTAAACATATAAAACCACAGCACACGAGGTTCAAGGAAGAGGAGATACAAAAGCACAGTTCTACCTGCAGACAGCTCACAGAACACTGCTGTTAAAGAGAAGCTGCTGGGAAAATGACAATACTTCCTTGCCATAATGACTTCCTCAGCATGCTTGTTGCAAAGGCCAGGAGTATTTTGTTGCAAATAAGCTCAAGTGGTCCATGAGTGTGCATGTATGTGCTTAGCTACACGTGAATATGCAGAGGTATACACACACATGCCCTAGTATTTTTGTTTGTGCTTCATTACATTCTGCACTAACAATTTTCTCCCATAAAGCTAAAAAAAGGGTGGGTGAAAAATCAGATATACTGCTCTGGGCACCTCTGGTGAAATCCTCAGCAAACTAAGATGGGAACACTCCTTGTCCCTGTTGCAGCAATACCTGCCCCTACCAACCACCACTCCTCAGCTCCAGTAGCTTGTCAAAACAAAGAGGATTTGAATATCCTGCTATGGGAATAACCCAGGGTAAAAAAGAGATGGTCTGAGGGACGCACAAACCTCCCTTCTCCTTCACCCAGCCACCAACAGCCTGGGAACATCTTGAGATCATCAACTCTGCTCAGCCTCACGCATCACAAATCGGAAGAGACCTCCAAAACTCTGACAGATCTAAAACCTGCTCAGAAACCAAGGGACCCAAACCAGCACAAATATATACCAGCCCCCAACACACATACAAATACAGATGAGCACAATTAAACACAAGTGGGTAACATTGATTTCATACATTTCCTTTAATAAGGAGGTGTGAAGAGAAAAAAACGTAGTAGATAAAATGCATACGGTCTATACTTATTCTTGAACTTAACAGATTTTGGTTTGTCTTTATACAAACTTTGACTTTGTACATGATTAGACTTGTTTAATTGCTAAATCTGTTTTAAATCTAAGTTAATTTCTCATTACCCTTCCATTTCTACTTCTTATCCTCTGGGGAAAAGAGCACACTTATCATTGGGACATTCTCACATCTTCCAAAGAAGTGCTGTAGGTGTTAATCTTATGTTTATGTTTGATGTGGGTGCGATGACTAAGACTACAGCGTTGGGTTTATTAATATGCACGGCTATCACCTCATTAGTTGCAAGGTTTGTTTTGAAGTTAAGCTGTAATATTTGCTGAAATGTCTGATCTGCAATAAAAGACTTGCTCATTGTTTGTTTCCTTTGCTTTAATCCATGCTCTAGTCACAAACTGTCTTTGCTGCGCTGCCTTACACAGCTTCTCCACCTTCCTTATGCCGTGGTGGAAACTCTTGACTCCTTAGCCTATGTGAGCTTCCTGCATGATCTTCTGCATGTGACAGCAAGGAAGTCAGGGTTAAACTGTCTTTCTTTTACCTCTGATGCATTAAAACCAGTAGCCAGAGATTACTCTGAGAAGCAGGCATTTCCCTGGCATGGTATTACTTTGTACCCATTTTTAAAACAGAGAAGTACACACACTTTTTCTGCGTCCTCAAAACAGACAACGAGACTGAAAACCTTGAGGAAACTCTGCTGAACCTGGAATTCTACTTATCCCCTCCATGGCACTCTGCAGGGCTGTTCTCACCTTGGTCATTCCAGCAACAGACCAAGGCCAGAAACATCTGAAGTGTGATGAAAAATCAGTTTCTGCGCTTTTCTTTAGGCCATGGCAAGGACCATACATAATTCATCAAAAACTCAAGAGCTGCTCTTCAATCAAGGCAGTGAAACCCATATAAAAGGGGGGATTTTGTTTTACTGGCAAGGTAAAAATCAGATCCAGGTTCTAAATTTACAGCAGAACAAACAATAAAACGTTGCAGTTATAGTACTTATGCTTGCCCACAATGCTCTCTCCAAATCACATTGAGGAGGTGACCAGAATCTTAAATGAGAAAATGAAAAATAAGATTCAAATGTGCCTTTTTTCTTTTTGGGTGTTACAAAAGTATGGCAATAATGTGTAGTAATGTCCAGCCATGGATGTTCCAGGTACCTTGTCATTTATTCTGACAATTGCTGTAGCAGCTCTGGCATCTAGACTGTTCATCCTCTTGCTGCAAGTGGATGGAGCTACTAAATCTGCATCTGGCAACATCCAGGATAGTAGGTGAAATGTTGAAACCATCATCAGAAATGAAGCCTCCATGGCAACTTGTGCCTGCACTGAGCTGGTCATGGATTCGGGGTTATTTCTGTTCTTTTAATCCAGCAACAACCAAGGGTCAAATACACTAGCAGCCTTAGTGTTTCACTGAGCCTCTAATCGGGGGTAACAAAGCCAAGACCTTAACTTGATCTCTACTCACTCTTCTGGCCACAGGCCTTTTTCTACCATCTGGGAGAGAGCCTGTGCTCTCACATCACAATGACCTCCCAAGAAGGAGACATTGTGAAACTGAGGAGGAATCCAAGCCAATGTCCTGTTGCACAGCTGCTCGCTGGGGCACTGCACAAAGGCAGGCTCGATCTCCTCCTCCATTCAAACTCTCCACAAAAGCCTGAGGACAGTCCGAGGTCTAAGGATGGGCAGGACCTCAATACATACCATAATCAGTGTTTCCCGTTAGCATGTTCTTACCACTCAGAGTACAGATTTCTGGATGACTCTCCAGAGGTGTCCAGTTCCTTGCTCTGATCACACCAGGACACCAGGCACACAACCTAGGCGTTGCTCATCACCTTGTTCAGCCTTCCACCTACCTCTCAGCCACTCCAGAACCAGTCACCCCACAAGAAATGCTCTTACCTACTTGGTCTGCAACTTA
Source organism: Pezoporus wallicus (assembly GCF_028554395.1). NCBI lineage: Eukaryota > Metazoa > Chordata > Aves > Psittaciformes > Psittacidae > Pezoporus > Pezoporus wallicus. The sequence goes on along the minus strand of NW_026642428.1, from coordinate 646,526 downwards.
AGAATTTCTATGTGTCTCTCTACTTTACCCTTCTCTTTCAATCCCAAATGATGTCGGTTACTGCATGCTCCAACTGTGCACTCGGGCTGAGTGAGCAGATGGGTTAAATTAAACAGTACTGTTAGCAACATTAGGAACCAAAGCAGTTACTTTCAGACACTTTAGACACATTATAAATGTAATGAGTTTTCCTTTTTTTGGGGGGGGGGGGGGGTGGGGGGTGGTGAAGGGTGAAGAGCTTCTTTGTTCTTTAAACAGCGTTTTCCACTGTTCCAGAAATGGCACTGATTTTGAAAGTTCTAATACATCTAAATTAATTTTCCACAACAGGTATATTCGTAACAAAATAAAATAACATTTAAAAGCAATAACTAGATTTTAGATTGGATCTAAGGAGGAGATTCTTTCCTGTTAGGGTGGTGAGGCACTGGAATGGGTTGCCCAGGGAGGTTGTGAATGCTCCATCCCTGGCAGTGTTCAAGGCAGTGGACGAAGCCTTGGGTGAGATGGTTTAGTGTGAGGTGTCCCTGCCCATGGCAGGGGGGTTGGAACTGGATGATCTTAAGGTCCTTTCCAACCCAAACTATTCTATGATTCTAAATGAGAAGTTTAAAAAAACACGGATGAGCTTCAGGAAGGAGAACAAACTGCAAAACCCCAAAATAAAATGCCTTAGGTGCAAACAGGGTTAAAGGTTCTTTCACTGTTCGTGACCATGTTAGAGGACAGTGGGCCATGTTTTTAGAGACTCTTGCAGCGCCTGTGGCTGTCACGTGAGGTTTCTGAGGTACATAAGAAAACTCATTATCCATCTTCTATTTTCAATCCCAGGCAAACACCTGATTTGCCTTGCTCATTTTGCCACTGGGCACCTGCCTGTAACACTGAGCATCTCCATCTCCATAAAATTTGTTTCTTTCTTCAGTCTTTTTCTTTGCAGGGGAACAGGGATGGCAATAAAAGAGAAGAGCAGTAAAAATATTTTATCAGAAAACATGCAAGGCTAATGAGCAAGATTCATCCTGCATTACTCCACTGGAATCAAAGCAGATGTTTATAAGATCTACTGTCTCCATAGCAGCGTTGCTAATATAAAATAATATGGTATTTCACTGGAAAACAGAAAACATCTGTTACTCACCTCTGTGCAGAATCTTTAGACTCCATAAATAGGTAAGGCCTTTCACAACCTGAATTGAAAAGGAAAAGCAACACATATTAAAGATTCCTGGTAAGAAATACTGCACATCTCAGCTTGCACAAGTCATTAAAGACCCAAATTCCAATGAACTATGGAGCCAGGGCCAGAAAGTGTGGAAGGTGTCCCTGCCCGTGGCAGGGGGTTGGAACTGGATGAGCTTTAAGGTGCCTTCAACCCAAACCAGTCTGGGATTCTGTCACTGGATCCAACTGCCACTCTATTTCATGCATACAATATGATTATAACAATCAAACAAGCCCATCAGTCCACTCCCTAAGACAGCAGCTGGGTGTCACAAGTCATCCTCTCTGCAGGTTTTGTTTCTGTAAGTAATTAACCACCCATACTCTTGCATTTTTAACACTCTGATTTTCCCCTAGATTTACTACAAGCCCAGAGAGCAAGATTCAACAAACACATTTCTCCTCCTGCTCCTTTTTAACCCGACCCATCCCTGCTCTCAGCCAGCTTTCTTTAACAGAGCAAATCTTTCCTATAAAGTTTCCATCTCTGAGACGACATTTCATTCACTTCCCTGACACTTTGTGCATCTCCAGAACAATAAAGCATTCCCGACAGCTGTGAAGTTGTAGGAGTTTTTCACTCAAAACAATTACATTCGTTGTCCGAGTAGACTGCAATGAAATTACTTCTGTTACAGTGATCAAGCAGAAGTGCTAAAAATATCATATAGCATGAAAGCAGAGAGCATAAGGATTTACAGCCATCCTATTGGATTAGAAACTCCTTTTAGAACTTACTCTGTAACCAAAACCAGTGTCAGTGGAATCACAATCTCTTTTATACAGCAAATTATGATTCTGGATCCCCAACAAACTGCTCTAGGTGGCAATTCCTCAGTGTTTAACTCACACTTCATACCCATCTCATGGCCTCAGGTGCTAAGTCCCTGTAACAAAAGTCAAATTCTGCGCGCTCAGTGGTGTGCCCTTCTTCATGTTGGCCTTTCAAAAAGCAAAAGAGGGGAATTGTACTTACACAGAATTTTGTCATAAGAAGAAGGCAAAACCAAAAAGTATTTATACAAAAATAAAGAAAAGGGGTGCAACATCTCAGGCTTGCTCATTGGTGAAACTGCTTCTGATGACAGTAAGCTGCTCTGATTATTAAACATCTATTTGGACCACTCAAAATCTTTAAAACCATTATGAAATTATTTAATTTAAAGCATGCATTCATAGAAAAAAAGAAATGTTTCCTATGGGGGAAAAAAGTCAACAGCTGTGAGTTATTAAACACCTTTATTATGGAACATGTGCTGGATAAGCAGTTATGAAAGACACGGCATTAAACAAACTTTCACATTCCAGTTCTCTCAGTATCAGTGTGCAAAGGAATGAAAAGATCTCTTCCCTTTATCCTGGGCTGCAAAGATGCGAACAGGAGCCCCCCCAGATGGACTAACTCAGAGGAAAGCACCGTTCCTCACTTACCTTACATTTGCCTATTAGGAAAGGACTCTCAAGTATTAAATATTATTCTAAAATGGTGCTGGAAGAGAGTATCTTTTGATTGAACATCTAGCAGGAATTATTGGTATTCAGTAAAGCAGGTTTTACAACAATGGCTTGACAAAGCCTTGACACAAAAAGTACTTCTACCTGCTGTCAATCACCCACTCTCTTGACAGTTCAAGTGCACATCCTTTCAGGGAGAACTTCAATCAACATTAGCACTCAAAATACAGTGCACAATGTCACTGCTTCAGAAATTGAAGTGAAAATAAATGTGTGAAGTGGCAAGCAAAGGTAGAACAGATTTTACATCGGCGGACCCAAATAAGTACACAACAGTATGAAAGCAGGAGCCACCACATTACTTTGGGTTTCCCAAGATACACTTTTCCTTTGGAAAAGCACACTAGCCCTTCACATAAATAAAGTACACAAGAAGAAGAGAGCTTTCCCATTCTCGTTGATACTGCCTCAATACAGGTGACCAGGGTGAATTTTATTATGAAGTCAGAGATCCCTCCAGTTTCTTGGAGTTTCTCTTACTATTTCATCCTGCTCCTGAATCACAGAATCCTAGACTGGTTTGGTTTGGAAGGGACCTTAGAGCTCATCACTATTTTTAAGGGCTGTCAGTCCACCACTTTTCATGGCAAATTCATGTAACAAGAAAGGAAGCAAGAAGACAATCAAGTCAGAGTGAGAGGAGTGCTGGGATGCTGCTACATGTCTACATGTGCTGGCATCATTTTCCTCTGGAAATGGTTTCTCTTAAAAACTTCTTCAAATACAACAAAGGGATATTCTAATTAACAGATGCGCGGGTCACACATATTATTAAGCAGCTTCAATAGACCAATGCATTGTGCATGTCTCAGGAGAATAAAAGACAAATGACTGTGTGCGTGGTGCAATGAAGGTAGAAAGAAAACATACAAAAATTGGGGAAAAAAGACTACAGAAGCTCCAGGTTTTGTGTACAAAATCCATTCATGTGAGCTCCAGCTTTGTTTGATATCCTCCTTCTCCTCAGTACCTGAACAGAAATCCTCCAGGCTTTTGGTAATCTTCCCAAGCTGTCCAGGGTGGGGATTATGGTGTCTGTGGACTTGGCAAAAAGGTGCCCAACCCACAAAATGGGCTGCTGGGCCCTGCTGAAAACATCAGACACCAAGACGCAGGGTTGTGAAGACTTAAAGGAGCCTTTCCTGCTGCCACTGATAAATTCTAGAGAGAACAAAGGCTTTCACTGCCTCCTTCCAACAAGTCTACTATGCCAACTGAGCAAAAAAGCAGCACCAGAGCAGGGGACGCTGCCAGGGCTGGTTCAGCCTCAGCGCACACCTTCTGTTACACAGAAGCAGGAGAAAGGGCCAAGTTCCTTCTCTGAAGGCTCCTGCTCCTTTGTTCACCTCTTTACTGACCCCCTGCACTGCAGTGGGCACAGTACAGGCTGCTAAAGCAGCAAATAAAAGAACTAGAAGCTGTTAAGTATGAGCTCACTGTCCTTGTCTGGGAGTCATGCTCACTAACTAACAGATTCACAGAGAGATGACCCTGCAGGTGAACTATATATATATATATCTCAGGACATAAAAGGTGGGGCTGAAGCATCACCATTATGGATAAGTGAATAATTGGAAGAGAACATCAGTAAAATATCAAGCCAAGGAGCTGGGGAGGATGGGGGAGAGGAGAGACAAAAGTAAGTAAAGGAAATGACAAGGTAAGTTAGTGTGGATGTATTAAATACATAACATGAAGTCAAATGAGGAAAAGAAGAAGGAATAAGCAGATGAAGAAATTCTTTAAGGCCCATCCCAGTATTATTACACTCTACACATGCTACTCAGGAATATGAGGACACTGTTCATTGCTCCATAGGGAAGAAGAGATGAAACGTTTTTACTCTGAACTAAAGGTGAAAAGCATTCAAATTCCATAAGAAACTGCTAGGCTATATAATGAGAAGATTTGAAGCTACTTAGAGGAAACAGCATCAGAGAAGGATGCTCATCACCCTGGGCAGGCCACACAAATTAAGAGGAAAGTAGAGCTGTGAATTACAATGAACAGAGACTAAATAGCTGCCTGTGTTGGATTAAAGGATTTAAATTGTCAGCTTGATGTATAATGAATGTGAAAGCCCAGCACTTAATTAAATGGCACATGATAGAATAACTTTGTTATGCTTTAAACTGCTTAAGTTATCAAAGTATTCCTTATATTTAGCAATTGTTTAGCAGTATCTCCCTCCCCTGGGAAATCCACTAAGACATTGGTCATTTACCCCTTATTCAGCTCTGGCAAAAGATGGGACTTCTGGTTTTTTTTTCCCTTCTTTTGTTGTTCTGTAATTTAGTTTTCAAATTGGAGCCAGTGAATTTCTAGCAGAGCAGCCACTGAAGGCTGCTGAAACACAGTGATGAGCTACCAGGTCCTCCAAGGATCCCATTGTCAACACCTTGTTACCAAACTGAGTAGATATAGGGGATTGATGGTTTTTCCTAGCTCACAGACCATCTCCCTGCTCATCACCTCCAAAATCACTATCAGCTCCTCAGCCATTACTGCTCAGGTGTGAAGGGTCCCATCACTGTAGTAAGAGCAGCCTGTCCCCAGGCAGCCTAGGTCAGCCAAATAAAAACTGCAGCCTCCTCCTTATCTGCATTCAGGAGTACATCTGCCACAGGGGAAGAGAGAAAATGTGTTCTGCCATTGCATTCTGGTACCAGGAGCTGACTTCATCTTTCAGCCTGGGAAGCAAACCTAATTGAGGTAACTTTGTGCAGAACAAACAGTTAGAATGGAAATTACACACGAGAAGCAGCAGATGAGGGAATCACCTTAAAGGCTAAGACAGGGCTTCTGAATCACTTTTTAAAGGAACCATATAGTACAGAAGGACTGCAAGGCTCAATAAAGGCAATCAAGAGGACTGCTCCATCCTACAAGGGTTGACGTGAAGAAACAGACCACGCAGATCTCCAGCAAATTCATGACTTCTTTCCTTATCCCATTCAATTTATCACATTTCTTGAGCCTCTGGCAACTCATGTGCTCGCAGTTCTAAAGGAAGGCTTCCTTAACCCTGGTGTCCTTGTGCACACCCAAGGGTTAGGAAGGACCTTCCCTTTCACAATGAGGACACGGACTCTGGACACGACTTGGTGTCACAAGGGGCATGTGTGCACTCAAATCATTCTGTTACACGCACAATCAAAACCCAAAAGACATAAAGAAAGAAGTACTTACAGCTACTGCTATTCTTCCAAGTACATGCTCTGGAATTTTTCTATAAACATCCAAAGAACCCCCTGCAGGGACAAACAAAATGTGCTTAGATAATACAAAATGAAATACTGCCCCAGATTTGAAGCCACAAGGGGTTTCTAGGCCTTGGTTATTAATAAAAACACCATCAATGATATAACAATAACTGTGTCAGAAATAACTGACCTTAAAAATCTACCAAACTCTGAATAAACACATGGAACAGTACCTGGGGGTCTTTCCACCCACATTACTTATTGCTGCTTGCAGCACTAACACTTAAACTCTTAGAAAAACTCCCAGTCACAAGACAGAATATCAAAGTTGGAGAACTCAAACCCAACAGGCTTGGAGAAACTTCTCAGGAATAAAAAAGTCATCCCAAAAGCAACAGTGGACGTCAGAGTCCTGAGGCTTTTCCCTTATGTTCTGCAAAGGAAATTCATGACCAAACCAGTGTTCAAAACATCCCTAGGGTGAAATTATTGGGCAAGAAAGCAAATTGAAAATTGAAAATTAAAAATACCCAAGTAGAATGGCAAATAAATAAATCAAAGGACAAGTGAATTACAGGCAGAGTGTACTACCATCAGCTTGCAAGAGCAGGGTGTCTTAGTCAAGGCTTGAGGTCCTCAGAGTGCTCAGCACCGATCTAACTCTGCTCTCAGTGCAGCATCTAGGTTTTACTGAGGACACCATTGGGAAAAGAGTGAGGCCAATGTCCAGCAATTAAGAAAACTCTTTACCTGTATTCTTATGCATCAAAATTAAAGGTTGGGATACAACTGGGCAGAGTCCTGGGATTCAGGAAATCTTATAAACTGGCCCAAGACAGTCCAAAGGGCTAAACATTTGTCAAGGTTAAAGCTGCTCATCTGCAGGATGAGAAAGTATTTTTTCTTCTCTTTACCTGTATTCTTATGCATCAAAATTAAAGGTCTCAGGGAAAAAAATGGCAAGGTCCCTTTATTTGCATTTTGTTCTTCCTTTAAATGATTGCTGTTGCTTTCTGCCAGAAGGAGTGCACAACATGAGGCAGACCAGAGGTCATCTCCAGTATAATTCCGAGTAATTAGTGCATGGTCAGTAAACACCATCGTTGTGCAACACCATGAGGGATGCATACCCTAAAGGCTTCAATATTTTCAAGCAAGAATTCAGAACTGGAAGCATTTATGTCCATTATTTTAAACATCTCTGAATTAGTAGGGGCATACACACTCTAGACAGATGCATGGTTTTGGCATGAGCAGATGCTTCCTTACTGCATGGGACTACTCCTGCTTAACACAGGCTTGCAAATCTGAGGCAACTGCAAGAACAGAGCAGAGAAATGGCTAAGACGCACAGCAGGAGAACAGCAAGGAACTGAGCTTCTAGGCTTTGCTGAATAAATGTAGCATTTTCCATCAAAATATGGAAAATCTGAGAGAATATTAGTACTTGGAAACAGGGCACAGTGATGCCTGGGACAGAGGCAGTGAATGTAAAAAGGAAGAAATAACAACAATAACAGACCATTTTAACAGGGAGAAAACAAAATGCACCATAAAACCCTAAAGGTTTTTTATCTTTATATCAGAAAGAATGAAGCTACTCGATGCTTAATGATACACATTTGGCTTTGGAAATTTTTCCTGCCATAAAGCCTTCTCTCCACAGAAAATTGTTTGTGAGATCCTTACTTCTTTATATCCGGCTTAACTGAACCTTTGTGAAAGACCTGGAGAAGGCATAAAATGTTGGCTCGTAAGAAAATCCTGGAGTGAGTAACAGACTATTGCTCCTAACAACAACGTGATGTTAAGAGTTGAACGCTGTGAAGAGGGTTGTTGCGCGAGACACAAGGGGACTGCAGCTGCCATGAGACACACTCTCAGAACTGATACACAGAGGGCAGCAATGATTATAAATTGCTGCAATCACAATGCTTTCCCTGCCTTTTCCCCAAGAATTCCACACAGCACGAAGATTTCAAAGCAAAGCACTAATACATCTCCACAATGACCGTAGCATCAGATGGTGGGGAAGGGGATACTCTTGGTCTGAAGACTCACATTGAGAGAAACAGGAGTACACTCCAAAAGGAGCTCAGTGCCATGCTGCTAAACAGCTGTGTTAGAAAATCATTCCTTGTCTTGCAATTAAGAGACGATTTCCATTGAAAACACACAGGACATTGGGTTAATAGATTTCTTTAAAAGAAAATCTGGTTTGGCTATCAAAACAGGAAAAGTGAGGAACAGCTGTTTTGTCAGCGAGGACAGATTGTATGGAACACTCAAATATCAACCCACAAATTAAGCCAGCATTTATTTCTGTTCTATTTACATTTTCAATAAAAGTAGGGAAGTTACACTCAAGAAAACACAGCAGCCCATGGAGAATGTAACATAAGCCCAATACCAACCTATTCTGTCTATAAACTACCTGTGAAATTATTAATACAGTCATACCACTGCATTTTGCTCTGTTCTGGAAAAGCACATCTTGATATGGTTTTCCCATTAACAGACTTAGCAACCAAAAGCACACTGAATGCACAACTCACCGTCCATGAACTCTGTGCACAGGGAAATCCTGTTTTCTACAAAAAAAGCACCGTAAAATCCTATGATATACGATGAGTCACACTGGGAAAAGAAAGGGAAAAAGAGAGAAGCCTGGTTTAAAATTTGTTGTAAGAAGATTATAAGGAAGAATACTGAAAATGAGAAAATTTATATACCTTGTAAAGAATTTCTAACTCTGACATTATCTGCTTCTGGAGTTCCAGTGTTATATCTAAGGGTATGACCTAAAATACAACACAAGAGATACATGATCACAGTTGACACAAAAAGTGAACGATTCAAAATAAAAACCTGAACATCTGAGTATTAGTAATCTTTATGTGATGAAAAGAAAGGCAGGAATAGATGGAAAGACTATTTTAATATAGCGATGAGCAAAGGAAGGAAATGGAAATGAAAGGACAGATTTATTTACTCTTAAAAGTCAGTTACAAGCAAACTAAGCTATACAGACAATTTTATCCATGAAATATCATCAGGTTTGTGGTTTAACCATTCAACCATGAGATGAGTTTGGCTTGAACACAAGCCGCAGACGTAACGTGAAGAGCAGGAGTGGTAGATCTACAGGTCCCAAAGTGCTGAAGTTAATTCTAAGGGCTGAATACACATAGTACTGGAAGCACCCCTGAATGTCTCATTGGTGCCTTGAAGGAGTGTCTCTTACCATGACCTTTATAGTTTCAGTTTAATATTTATCCCGTTTTTATCTGAATTCCTAACATTGTATGGAACATGGAAAACTGTTAAACACACAGAAAAAATGCAGATGATACAGATGCTTAGATAAGTATCACCAAAGCATTCCTCAAAACAACTACACACCCTGTGACTTGGAGCACTCAGCAGCTCATTCTCATGCTTATTACTGCTTCCTCCACCCAAACCCTTGTTTTCCATCCTTCTGAGCCAGGCTGCTACCCAGGAGTGAAGCACCAAGTGCTGCAGTGAAGGTGGAGATGCAAGTCTGCAGGATTTTCAAGACAGACTCTCTTAATAAGGATGCTGGTTCTGGCAGAACCAGCATTGAAAGTGAACTTTAATATGCAATTCTTTGCCATGATTATTTGAAGACTTCCACATTCAATTATTAAGTACTAGTATATAAACCAAAATAGATTCTAAATGCATTTAGCCACCACGATATTTCACAGTTTGATACTTGAAGCTAAAGGGGAACAAAATGTAGTCAATTTGCAGAATTAGCAGAACAGATATAACAGGCTGCATTTACTGCTGATACAACAAAATACAGAGGCCATTTCCAAACGCACAGATTTTACAGTATCAAAATCAGTCTAAAAGAAAAACCGATAACCTGCGCCTATCAAGACTTTGCTTTAGGGTTATTTATAAAAGCTGTCACTAAACTAAATTGTAAGTGTAATACAGGGCTGCCAAGAAACGTTTAACACACTTGTCTAGATCAATAATCATTTGCCAACAATATTCACTTACATTTTTCCAGCCTGAAAAACTTACAATAATTTGCTGGGATACCATCAGTTTCACCCACTGAATATTAACAGAATTTAATCTTGTCAATGATATAAAATCAGCATTTTATCTCACTAAATACTACTCACAGTGAGAAACTTCCCTGCCTGTTCCCTGGGAAGGCTTCACCGATCTGAACAAGGACTAGTTAGCATGATCAGCGTCAAATACATCACTGACATCCAATCAACAACGACCTGGCATGAAGAAAGGTCTCTGGCTGATTTGCATTAACTATAATTACATACAGACCCTGCATTCTAATAGTGGGATAACCTAGAAAGGCAGAGCTACCCTACTAACAAGTGTTGAGGATACTACTGGGTAGGGCATGTATGGAAATGCACTACAACAGTATGGGAAGCATGTATGGCTTTTGATAAGGGCCTGTAGGGACAGGCCAAGGGGAATGGCTTTAACCTGCCCGAGGGGAGACTGAGATGAGCTCTTAGGCAGAAGCTCTTCCCTGGGAGGGTGCTGAGGCGCTGGCACAGGGTGCCCAGAGAAGCTGTGGCTGCCCCATCCCTGGCAGTGTTCAAGGCCAGGTTGGACACAGGGGCTTGGAGCAAGCTGCTCCAGTGGAAGGGGTCCCTGCCCGTGGCAGGGGTTGGAGCTGGATGAGCTTTAAGGTCTCTTCAATACAAACCATTCTGTGATTCTATGATTTTTAATTTAAATGGTGTGGTGGTCCTCTGGGATTCAGGAAGGGCTGCAAGCATTCCTGCATATCTTTCTTAAGTTCCTGCCTAAAATACAGCGCTTTTGAAGCCACTTGGCACACTTAGAACTTACATTAACTCCACATACCCAACGTTCCAAGTGAAAAGGGTTAATTTTTAAAAGAGGAATACCTGAACATATTTCCTCTGCTCCAGGACAAATAAGGATGAGTTGTCAAGTTAAATACAAGCAGTCAAGTGACTGAATTATAATTTACTCTGTGCTCAATTTAAATTAGTGTGAGGCTATTAAAATATACAGTATAAATACGGCAATTCATCACAAGCTGTCATGGATGACTTCATCTATTTGCTGGAGTGGCATACGTTCCACTACAGGGAACGAGAGCAAAATCACAGGTCAAATTAAGCTGCTATTCTGTTTTAATTCACTTATTTAATCTGTGGCGACATAATTGTCTTTTACAGTATGTACAACTCAAAGGAAATTTGGGAGTATTATAGCTGCTATAAAAATGATTAATCAAATGGTCCATTTAAATGCTAGCTTAAGAGCAGGAGAAACTAAAAGCAGTTGAAGAATGGCAACCAGCCAGTGTACACTCACAGTTTTCATTCAGATTTTCCCCTCTAATTGAAAAAAAGTTACCTGTGAATAATCTATTCAACCCTCTGCACAATACCTAGCTGCAAAGTTCATACAAAATGACATTGGTTTCATCTATAGCGTATGTAGCAGTGGTTTGTTTTCCTATTCAATATATTTACAAGATTCTCTACCATGTGAAAGCATTTTAATCAACAGGTTTTCCAAATGTTTTCTTGTCCTACCAAATCTGTGGTTTATTATCAGAAAAAGCCCCCAAAACACAGAACTTTACTTTCACAGATCCATCCAGTGCTGTTTCTATTAGTGTGGTAATCCTCTGTCAAAACACTTGATCCGTGTGATGATCAGGTCAAGACACTGGCATTACCATCCTCCCAGCCGCTCTTTATTGCTGGGTATGCCTGGCCATGGATGTGTTAAGTCATTTTCTTAATAGAGCAAGCCAGCATGATCGCTGTCATTGCAGGCTTCCTGACCTCCAGCCTGTGAGCAGGTTATTTTACACTATGATAACACACACAGGTTGATGTAATATCTCGTCTGAAATCACACTAAAAAATACAATTGAGACTGACAGGACCACCATGAGTAATAACTACAAGAGAACCCAGTCCCCCAGATCTTCAGGATCCTATTTACCCACCAGGACTAACCAAACCCATGGACTCTTAAGGGAAACGAGGTGAAATTGCTGGGGAACACGCTTTTTGCCACAGGGAGATGATTTCAATTAACCTTGCAAAGGGTGAACTTATTTCCCTCCTGCCTGTGTGAATTTCCTTGTGCTCCACCTCCTCTCCAGGCAACTTCTGGGAGCACCCACAGCTCCCCAGCAGCACAGGGCCAGGGCTGGAGAGCAGCAATGCTGGCACCAAACACAGCTGCCACGGAGGATGCTCTCTGTCGAGCCTGAAGATTACATTAGGAGCAAGAACCAGGATAAAACAGCATCCATACACAACCCAGGCATCTAGGGCAAGAGCGTTTTTAGTGCCATACTGCAAGTTGTAATAAAACAATAAAGTTATTATTTTATACTTAAGTTTTCCATACTTCTGTGCCTATTACACAATTCCTGTCTTACTGCTCGTGACAGATTTAGGTATCATAGAATGGTTTGGGTTGGAAGGGACCTTAAAGCTCATTCAGTTCCAACCCCTGCCACGGGCAGGGACACCTTCCACTAGAGCAGCTTTCTCCAAGCCCCTGTGTCCAACCTGGCCTTGAACACTGCCAGGGATGGGGCAGCCACAGCTTCTCTGGGCACCCTGTGCCAGCGCCTCAGCACCCTCACAGCAAAGAGCTTCTGCCTAATGTAGAGCTTTCCTGCGAAACAATGTGGATTAATGTGATAAACCCAAATGAGATCTAAGAATCAGAGGGAGGGGAAGGAAATCAAGGTCAAGAAAGAATGGAGAGAAAGAAAGAGAGAAAGAAAATTACTGTAATATCTTACCTTTACTGCTAGTATTTTTCCACTAGGGACATGATATGCCCTGCATGAGGGAAAAAATTAAGTAAGTTGAGATCACATAAAATTACCTCTATACATGTGTGCAGCTTGTATCCACTAATTTCATAGAAAAATGACTTGGAGCTAATCTGTTTTACATTAAACCAATCTCAGAGAGCATTTCTAAAGGAAGACTGATGAAAACAATTGATCAAAAGACTATATTTACAATGAAACCATTTAGCAGGTTTTTACATCTGCATGTCTTATATAAAATCTGCACATTGAAGACTTTCAGGCAGCGGAATAGTAATCTTATGGGTATGAATTTATCCATTTTCACATTTTCTTTCAATGAAATAAAATCAATAAATACCCTTTATTCACATAAAAGAAGGTTTACCACACCAGTTTGCAGCCCTATGGATATTTTTAGTGGTAGGACAGTGAGATCCACAGTTCTATCAATTAAAGTGCAGTAAAAGAGGTAATGGCTGATTCTTTACCACAACCTAAGGACCCGCAGAAAACCTGAGTGAAATGACCTTTCTGCATTTGTATTTAAGATTAGCACATGTGTACACATACAAGGTTAGAAAGCATTATTGTTAACACTCACATGGACCCAGAATCATTTCCCACAATATTCCAAATCATTTGTCTTAATTTCTAAAGAAATTGGCTATTTAACACTGACTTCTGCATTCCTGACCACGAATTCCTAAGAAAATAAAAAGGAGGTGGAAAAAAAAGTGTCTACTAAAAATCTGATGGAATTCTGCATAAAAACAAAACCATTAAAGGTTTTCCTCTTCACTAGTTTTATTGTCTCATCCTGATTTATGACTCTATGCAGAGTAATGTCATATATGTGGCACTAACTTCAAAGAATTATAATGTTTTACCACTACATACCTCTAGCAATTATTACTGAAGAAGGAAGCTGGCCTATTGCATGCAAAATCATACATAGCAGAGGGCAGGACTGTTGTTTAATCCTATTTATAACCCTGAGTGTTCATATCATTTATTAATGGTTTGGAAGTTTCTAAAAACTTCACTTTAATTTACTAACTGAAGGATAAACATTTATGTGGCCAAGTGGCATCAGCCTGTAGGAGCAAACACCAAAACTCAGTGTTATTTAATATCGTAACAACAGGCAGGAAGCAAAGACAGCGCTCTGACAGACTGGTGGCTGAGTGCATAATCCATGAATCCCACGGAGTAAATGAACTTTGCTGTAACTAGGGATGAATCAACAGTGGCAAAACATTATGGACTTAAGATGAACAGCAATGACAAGCAAGTGAACAGGTTGAGATAGCATGCTCAGCGTCTGTTAGCTGCCGATGTACTGTGCCGGACAGTTTGGCAACTTAATTAGCCTGTCAAGAAAGCTGATCTTTTTTCCATAAGAGAGATCTCCTGTTTCCAAGTGAATTAAAAGGGAAGACTTGATTATTTAATTATGATGCACGCTAATTCATCCGTGGAAGTTTGGGTTCAATTTCCAGCAGAGGGCAGATACCTGGTTTGGTTTACAGAGCACTGACAGGACCCATTTAACATTTAATTATGGCTGAGCATTGGATCACAAAGGAAATGCCATGCCCATGGGTGCAGCATGACCAGTGGCTCTGCAAATGCCATGCTACCTGGGAGGAACGGAATTTGTTTACTCCAGGCTGATCGGCATCTCAGTTGTCCTGACCTTTCCCAACACAATAACTGTAAAGTGATTAATGAAGTTTGAATAGGAGCTTTGGTTACACCAAAAGACAACTGTACACCTCTGTAGTGCTTTAATTAACAGCTAACACTTCAAATTAGTCTGTAGTTGCTACAGTAATTACCCGTTCCAATGAGCGTGTAGGGAAAACTTTTGTTAGATATTACATACAATTCAAAGTTGGAATTGATCATTTTGGTTACAATCAGCACAGTGAAGGCCTGAAGACTTAGTACCTTTACGTAGGTTCAGAAGGATGCACTGAAATAATCCCACAGAATATTTGCAGCATGAAGAACCTACGTGCTCTGCATACTGCAACCATGAGTTAGTCTGTGGGTATCTATGAGGAGATTAAACTAATATTCATAAAGTAACGTGAAGTCTCATCCCAAGTGTCACCTCTCCCAGACCCCAGTGACACCTTCAGAAGGAATCAAACAAACTCGTCACTGTAGAACCAGATCACCGGATGAAGCAAAGCAGTAAAATGCAAAAGGTTCCTCAGCAAAGCTCATTGCACATTTCAGTGAACACAGGCTTAAAATTCTTCCAGGATGGTAGGCAAGTGGTGTCACCTAATAAACGGTTCCAACTTCTCTTGCTAGGAATGCATTTGAGCAGTGCCTAACCATAAAGACAAGTGGATGTTAAAGAGGAGGGAAAACAGTTGCTAAACAGCTGCTGAACTACTTGAAGACAAATGTAAAGAGCAGGAATTAAACTCATGGAAATGCAAACTATTCAAGGAAAACACTGTTCTGACATTTTGTTCCTTGCATGAACCGGCTCTGGGAAAACAAGTTCATTCTTCCCCTCTTTTTTTGTTGGAGTTTGCTTTTGACCCACTGCATAAAAACAGCAAAAGCTCTATCAGATTATTAGATCTGTGGCTATAAATCATATACTGTGAAGGAGAAACTGCACCACATCAGAGACAGCTTCTGCAACCAGAAGCTTAAAAAGTACTTTCGAACACTCGATGCCAGAGTCAACTACTTAAAAAGTTATCATTGAAACGCTGCTGCACTTTGCCAAGTGCAGGAAGCAGGTTCTGACATGCATTTCCCCTTCCCTCTCTAGATAAGGGACTGCTGTTTAATTAAAACCAAGGTTTAATAACTCCGAGTAGTAACTCACCCAACAAAATGTTTAGAGGTTGCACAAAATGAGAAAGAAATCTGCAGGGAGGATGGAGGAAGGAAAGCAGCAAGTCCTCCTCAGGAATAAAACACATTCCAGCGAGAAAGGGAGAAGGCGTTGCAAGAGCTCAAAGAGGGGGAAAAAACTGACCAAGAAATCTGGGAGATGGGGAAAAAGCGAGTTTTGGGGGATCTTCCTTCCCCCCTGCCCTGGTACACTGTGCTAATGTGGGATGGAGGAAGGGGCCAACATCTCCTTCGGGAAGTTCTCCTAGTGCGCATACAGAGCATGTAACGCTGAGGGGTTGGTTTAAAGCCTCCACACACTGTATGAGAGGATGGCAGACTTCAACCATCACATACTCTGAAACCTTCCCACTGGGGAAAAGAAATTCAAATCCTGCCCATTCCCACGAGAGTTCGTTATTCTGAGCCCCCTCCATCCATTACAAGGAACAGCTCCTAAGCAAGACTGGCACAGTTGTGTCAAATATTTTATTAACCTTGACTATTAACCATATCCCCAGATATTTAAAGCCCTGAAGGGACCGATATGAGCCAAGTCCTTTAGCAGAACTTTGTCTCTTCTGCTCTGAAAATGGAGAGGGCCCCTGAGGGAGCGCTGCAAAGGCAGCTTGCCCAGCTCCGTGGCAAGAGCTGGGTTATTTTAGGGAATGAGAAAGGCAGGGTGGGAGCAAGCATGTGCTTTGCTTGAACAAAGCCCTCCAGCTAAGCCAGAAAAACTTGTGATGGACTGTGGAGTACGGCGTGTGCAAACCCTTGTGTTCCAGAAATCAGTATCATGGAAAACTAGAATAGGGCTTTGGGGGAACTGCCAGCTCCTCGGCATCTCTCCCCCTCCCCGCACTGTATATAAGATGTGTTTCTAAAGGAAAGCAAATTAAACAGTGAAAGCAGCAGAGCAGCTGGTTTCTGTTTCAAAAAAGAAAAGGCAGAAAAAGGTAAGTGAATTTTATATTGCCTGCTTTGTTCTCCCTGAGCTCCGCTGCAAAGAAAACCAGAGCAGAAATGTAAGATGCTTTGCCTCAAACCTCTTTACGGAATAAACCACAACCCATCCCAATATTTAATGCTAGCAATTCCAGACACTGAATATGGTGAGTTTCTGATCACTTCAGAAGTAAAACAAACCAACCCAAGCAAACAGAACATGCACAAACTGCTTAATAAACAGCTTAGATGTCAAACAAAAACATTCTCCCTCTTTCAACTTGCTAAGACTTAACAATTTTATATTCTCCCTGTGAGGAATTTTACCTAAGAGCACAGTGGGGAGCTGCACTGCTTGCTGTGATTGCAGTAGAATTCCTCCTAGGGTAAGCAAAGAACTAACTTCAGGTTTCACATGAGAAGCACTCAAGAGAAACAGCAATTGTCAGTTTGTTTCCTGATTTTTAATTGTAAAGCATTTGCTCACATACGAGTGACTTCAGGATGGTCACATCAGGAGCATGGACTGAGCATGCAAAGATCCCTGAGCTTTCTCAAACTGCTTTTCCTAACAAATGTAATAACTTCTTACTAAAATCTGAGTTTACTATTGAGATACTTCAAGTAAACACAATCTCTATTTAGAAGCAAAAATTCATTGAAGTTATTATACCCTGCTGCTAATGCTGGTGCAGAAAGGCACTGAAGGAGCCTGCAGCAGGCTACCACACAAAAGATCTGTCTTCCCATCTGTTCACGCTGGCCACCAGGGTGTATTTTTCTATTTCCTCCCCCCTGATAGCCACGAAAACTATTTCTAATCAATAAGATATTCCTTGCCAAGGGAAAGCCATGACCTGTCTGCTATGCCAATGACTCAGTCCCCTCCCGTTATAGAAATATAACCAATGTCAGCAAATATGACAAAATGATGTACTGACAGTACTGTTGCGTTAGTGGTGTGACTGCAGGACGCAGGGACACAACTCCCCTCTCACAGAGACACCACAGGAGCTTATGGCTGATGCCACGAACTCAGATGTGCTGTGGCTCTACTGGCTCTCAAGTGTTGGCATGTCATTCTGTTAACAGCAGTTCTAGGAGATGAAAGGGTGGTTGCACCACCACACCATCCAATCCAACCTCCCTCTTGAAGTGAGACCGTAGCAGGGCACGAGCTCAGCTGTGGCTTTGTCCATCCCTGTGCTGAAAGCCCCGCTTTCAATTTCCCAAGGTGGCAACCTGAGGCTACAAGGTAAAAATAAGAGTAAATATTTCAGGTCCATTCTCCTAGATACGTTTCCTCCTGCTTCACACCTTGGTATGCATTCGTTACACAACTGTTTAAAACATCAAGACATCATTTCACTTGACAAGAACCACAAATATTGCCCCATTTCCCTGAGTCTGTATCAGCTCACCCATAGCACTGCACTGATGAACTGTCCCCCAGATATCCTCCTCACTCAACACATAGAATAACACACGCAAAAAGTCTCAGCATTTCCTAGCAGAAATGAACATACACCCAGAAGTCCCACATTTCTTATTCGAGTTTAAAAGCTAACACAGAAAGCTCTGGTTGTAGCAAGCAGCACCTTCAGATGTAGGGGCATCAGTGAAGTCAAACTGAGCATTTTCCTGCCCTGTGAGAAATAACCTAGAGCAAAATGACTGCGCCAGTGTTGTGCAAGATGAATACAATCCTCTAAGTGCCATTCATTGCAGAGCGACGTGCCAGCTGCAAACTCCACATAGCAAATCACCCACAGATTTGGTTTACTGTTCATTTTCCCCTCTTTTTCTCCAAGTACTGCCACTGTCTGTCATGCTCCTGGTCAGAGTCTGGCATTCTGATGATAGAATTGTCATATACTCTGACGGTCATTTAAAGAAACAGATTCAAATTGTTTCTAGGAAATAAACACTTTGACAGTTGTTGCCTTCTGCAATAGACAAACACATTAGCCTGACTCTCTGGCTGTTAAAACAGGAAATCCAAAGTGCACAGCAGTTGTAAAAAGGAGCTTTTATGGGGTCTGTGCTAGTTCAAACAGCAATCTACACCAACCTCCCCTCCATCTAAAGCCCCATTACAGATGCTTGAGTACTGATTGCAAAATGATTTGTTGTTGAATGAGAAAACACACAAAAAAATACTTGCATCTGAATTTGAAACTTTTCAGAAGAGCAACACTGGCACTAAAAGCTGCATAAGGAAAATGGCAATGAGCAAAATGTCTCAACCCATCGCTGTGGGAAAGAGGTGGCTTTGCCATCCAAGCCAAAGCACAATGAACCCCTCACCTCTTGCATGCTGTAACCTACTACTTCCATCTGTTACCTCTTACATGAGTCTTCCTTCTCCACTGCAGTCAAACTTCCAGGGTCAATCAAAACTGGATTACAAGTCTTTCCTTCTTGTACCCATCCTATTGCAGTTCAGACCCCATTCCTTAGAGAGACCTGTACAGAAAGGACTAAAGATGGAGAAGGCTTCACCTCGACACTGCTTGATGAGGCTACGGTGCCACCGCAGAATCATGGAATGGTTTGGGTTGGATGGGACCTTAAAGCTCATCCAGTTCCAACCTCCTGCAATGGGCAGGGACACCTTCCACTAGAGCAGGTTGCTCCAAGCCCGGTCCAACCATCACCAATACCAGGTCACTCACCGCCACAGGACCAATCCAGACCAGGGCACAGTCATGTGTTTCAGCTGCTGGCTTTAAACTATCTCAAAGGGCAGAAGACTGCAGAGCAGTTTTCTCAGACTTCTATTTAGACTGACACAGCCAGGCATTATCTGACAGAGCCAGGACAAGTAAACCCATCAGAGTTTTAGAAAGAAACTTGAAGCAACAGAATGAGCCAAAAAGTACATCACATCCTCTAATGATGGCCGTTTTGATGCCACATGCCTCCACAACAAGACCTAAAGCTGGATTTTCTGCATTATCAAACCATTTCTCACGAGAGATGTGCTCATGATGCCCACAGCATAACAACTATTAAGGACAAACAGAGCTGTTGAGTAATTCAATATGGACCAACAGTAGAAAACAGAACTGTGCCAAGAAGCAAACGTTTTCTAGGTATTTACTGTAATAGCAGAAAGACTGTTTTCTTTTAATCATGGTTCAGTTTCCAGTAGAAAGCTTGCTCTTCCCCAGGAGCAGGCTGAGAGCATAAACACCATGAGGTTAGTTACACTGCTCCATCCATTACTGGACTGCAGTGAGATAACATCATGATGAGCAACATGCTAGAAACAATTCTGGCATTGCTCCTCTTAATATTGCTTCTTGCCATCACCATTAAAGCAGCTGTGGTGACGTACGGGAGGGAGGTTGTATGTGAGAGCCGGGTATGGCTGGCTGAGCCTTATGATGGTCACTGGGTATCTGAGTGGCTCATTTTTAGCATTTTGAGTATCTGGGGTGAAAAGACACGGAAAAATCAATGTCAACCTTGCTGGTGCTGTTACAGCCACTGCTCTTCACAGAGACATCAAACAGAGATTAAGGAGACAGTCTGAAACACACCACTGGCAGCACAATGGCAAGAAAGGATTCCTGCATAAATACACGTTCTTCTGCCCCCTGTCACCTCACATTCACTTCTAAGGGCAAAAGCCTGATTCAAAGAAGTATTCAATGCTGGGGAACAGCCAGTGCCTATAAGCTTGGTGGCAAATTCCACCAATTCTCTACTACATGGAGTATTATTTGTTACCAAGAAACAGATGCTCTTTGCCCACACTGGGGAAGCTGCAATGAGAGCTGCCCTACGCTCCCACACCACCTCACCCATTGGTAACAAGAGCAAACTCAAGTTTTCAAGGTTACTATTTGCTTCATTTCCCAGGCTATGGGCATGCAACACAAACAGAACAACTTTAATTTAAGAATCATCCCGTTTCTAATTAAGCAGCCATAGGCAGCTGGCTGGATACATTTTAATCAGCTTCAATAACGTATTGATTGTATACTGAAGCTTAAAAATTAAAAGTAAAAAGATGACCGGGGAATTGTCCCATCTCAGAACAACAGTAGAACCCTCTGTAAATAACTCCTCTTTTAACCATCAGCTAAATGAACACTTCAATACTGCACTACAAAGTCTTCTGCAAAATTACTTTAACTAACAAGCAGAAATTTATCAGCTTCAGCCAAAATCAATGCTGAAATCAATTTGAACACTGGTTGTGTCTAAAGGGGCTCATTGGCAATTTAGGGAAATTACACCATGTAAATGCCTGTGCTTTAATTGAACAGTTTCATCAACTAGGCTGTGATTGCTGTCCATTCATTTATTTACTCTCACTGCAGCTCCCATTCTGCAAAGGAATGGGTTTTGTCAGACTTGAAGGAGGTACTTTATCTTCATTTTATGCACTTTTGTGCATAACAGATTTTATGAGGCAGGCAAGTGATAGCCAGGGTCAAAAGAAACAAGTGAACAGCAATCACTGGTCACTCTTGTTTAAACTGCAATGATAATATGCAGAAATTTGGGGGAGTATTTCTGACTTACTCCAGCTATTATTGTTCTAACGCTTTGCAGCGCGACTAAAAATAAAACAAAACAAGAGAAACGGAAAACGAATGTAGGCTGGGAAGGGAAACAATGGAAAATGCCTCAACTGCACCACAGGAATGCAGGGAGATGCCATTTTCAGACTTCAAATGGCCACAGATTTGTTTTAACACCAAACAAAACACTGAACCTGCCTGCACCTCCTTTCTTCAGAGCTGCATCAAGCACTAGAGACATCAAGCACTGGGACAAGCAATGTGTATGAAATGTAGTGAGAACCTGCCACAGGCAGGACCCCTTCCACTGGAGCAGCTTGCTCCAAGCCCCTGTGTCCGACCTGGCCTTGAGCACTGCCAGGGATGGGGCAGCCACAGCTTCTCTGGGCACCCTGTGCCAGTGCCTCAGCACCCTCCCAGGGAAGAGCTTCTGCCTGAGAGCTCATCTCAGTCTCCCCTCTGGCAGGTTAAAGCCATTCCCCTTGGCCTGTTCCTACAGACCCTTGTCCAAAGCCCCTCTCCAGCTCTCACAGACCCTGTTAGGCACCGTATCACTTCCCTTACTCTCCAAAACAGCTAAATCTCCTCCTGTTTCCCCACTCCAGAATTGACAATGCTTTTCCCTGCTGATGTGCAAGGATGTGCAATACACTGGCAGGCGCCATTTGCAGCCTGGCTTGCAGGAGATAGCAACTTTCCAGCTGTCTTGCCATACACTATGTTTAATGTGCTAATGGGGCACCCCAAGGTTGGTTGAGATAGAGAATAAGAAAACGGGCATATGCTGGAATGTACAACTGAACTGAACAGCAGAATTGCTCCAGTAAATTGCTCAAACAAATTAAGCTTCTGCATTTACCCGTATTTCCCTGCTATACAATTCTGCTGGGCGGGACATCATCAACAGCCACATCTCTCCCAATTACTCAAGTGAAAGTGAAGCCGTCTGGTTTAGCAGCATTTTGCTAAGATGGTAACCGATTCCCCCTTTTCTTCCCTCCCTATCCCAGACATTTGGTAACTTCACAAATTAATTAGGGCATCACTGGGACTTTATGTTTATTTCACTATACGGAGGGTTATGGCTTTCTGCTGCTGGAAACTCCTCTAACAGAACCCAAAGATCTACAAGCCATACACAATGCACATTTTGAAAGAATCCCAGACATGCAGAAGGAAACAGTGATACTATACATATGCCATGTGAGAGAGACTTCACAGAGTAATTATCTACCAGAGACAAATACCTCTACTTTGTAGTACTTAGGTTCAAAATATATACAACTAAGGATTTGGGGTCTAAACAATTTAACGTAGCTACTCCAGAGACTAGCTGGCAAAGCCTATACATACCCTTACAAACCCAAATGTTAACCTTCTTTCACTGAAGAGAAGCAACCTCATAAAAACAGCCTCTTAGAGCTCTGCAGTCAGTGATGGAGCTAAAAGATGCAGCACATCTGCATCATATTTCAATGTCTTTTGGACCTAGCAGTGAATGATTTCTTCCAAAATAGCAATTTAAGTAAATACAATAGAAGCAATGCTATACAGAGGTATTCTGCTGCTGTGAAGCAGCCCTAACTGTACAGTTACCATCCTACCAGATTCTATAACTACCTTATAAGATAGCTGATAACAATTAGAAAGCCTGTTGAAGAGCTGGAAGTTCGTACATCTACCAGTGCAACAGTCTTAGGGCTCTCTTGTCTGGAAAGGTGCGGATCTCCGTGACATAACAGCAACTGAGAGTTTCCAAATATTCACAGAATTGGATAATTAACTGGCTTTGCCATATCTAACTCCATAATTGTTATCACGCCTTAAATAAGAAAACAGCTTATCAAAAGGTAAGGGAAAATAGGAAGTCAAACAACTACACAATCCCTTCTCTTTAGAGCAGGGAAAACATTGAGATTCAGCAAGTTCTCACTGGAAATATTGCTATAAAGTATTGATTTTTTACCAGACTCAATTGACTGAAAAGTTGTTTGTATAGCAATACTGGCCGAGCCAATATACTGGAACAATTTTGCTACACACAGTAATCAAGTGTATTTCTAAAGTATAATTATACTGTCATAAAAATAAAGCTAAGATACCTCTTCTCCAAGCAATGAAACAGCTGCAGCTGTAAAGAACCCAAATAAATGAAATACATTTTCTAACTAAACATAACGTCTTCCAAAGAGAACAAAACCACCCCCCCTCTCCCCTCCTTAAGCCAGGGTTAGCATGAAAAGTGATCAATACTTCAATCTCAATAAACTATTTCAATAGTAGTTAATTCACGTGGAAAGAGAGGCTCAAGATTTTTGCTCAGCGACCTGCGACACGCTCTCTTGTTTGCTCAATGCTGATAATATATCATTGCCATAATGGATATGACTTAGTATAAAGAGCCAGAAAGAAAGGGGAAAAAAAGATACCACATAGCCACGCTCGTTCTTTAGGCTTGGATCAATAATACACACTACACACAGGCTCTTCTGCACCGAGCCAACAGCATGGTCTGCCACAAGAGGAAAACAGCCAAACACTCGCAATTCATTTTATTTGACAAATGTTCATTGATTTACTGGAATAAAATATATGTGGGCTGCTATCTATGACTAGTGCAATCCAGCTACCTGTAAGTATTCCATTTTGCAGTTTCTTCTTGGCTTGTGCAGCTCAGATGCTCCTTTGGCAAAGAGAACAGGTTGCCTTTTACAATGGGGTGATTGCTGGCCACGCTGGAGCAACCTGGTCTAGTGGAAGGTGTCCCTGCCCATGTCAGGGGGTTGGAGCTGGATGAGCTTTAAGGTCCCTTCCAACACAAACCATTCCATGACGCTATGACTGTTCCAAGGTATTTTGTATATAATTTATTTATATTTTTATACCACCTTCTGCACCTCTCAGCGCTCTGTCACTGCATGTACAGCAAGCATGGAATGTTCCTTGTGAGTAGGGCAGATACAAGCTGAGAGACATTAAATTCAGCAGATCTTCAGTGCAATCCCAACAACAAAGTCCACATTCACTTGCCTTGGTTTACATTCCTTAGACTTTGGCCACTATCAGACAGAAAGAAGGCGAGAGACTTTTGTATGACCTGGCATGGCCATTCTTAACGCTGCTCATGGTTTCACATTGCTAGCTCCTTATTTTGGCTAATAAAGAAAGTGACTCAGAACTGGGTAACAATGACACATAAAGGTTCCCTCACTTCATGGGACATTCCTTGTTCCTAACAGTGCTTTCCACAGGGACCAGAGTCCCTTTTCATTACTATCATTATTATTCGATTTCACTTTATTTCAATTACTAAACTGTAAGTAAGATAACAATACTGCTTCTGCAAGTTTCTTGGTCTAGCAATACCTTTCTACAAGAGAACATCAATGAGATGTCTGAACTATGTTCCATCTACCGGGCTAACCTGATTTCTGAAGAGTCCATTCAAAGACTGGATTTGTTCCTTTAAGGTTCTGGAAGTCCGTTTTCACTAAACCTTCCGCAAGGAGACTCGTTTTGCCATGTTGGCAGCCAATTAGAAACTACACTAAATGCACCATGGTTTTTAAAACATCTAAAAAAAAATGTTAATCTCAAAGTTAAAATGTCTAAGGTATAAACAAAATCATAATGGGATGCTGGGTTACTGTATATGGTAAATAGCTCTCTGGAGGAAACCTTTATTACTCCCTCAGGGCTTTCTTACGAAGTATGGATTTCTTAATTCCTAGTGGAATATTTTTCATACACCACTGCAGACTATTAAGTATCAGATATTACATTATGTAGTTTAAACTTTGCACTATGCATGAGAAAGACTTTCCTGTCGAGAAAACTATACCTCTGCTATTATAATCTTTACAATATTAAAATTAATACTGGCTGCAGGGTATAAGCTTCACTACCAAAATTTGGGGGAGTTTATAATTTAATGTATTCATCAGCCTATATGTGAAGCTGCTCGTGAGGGAGGGAAGTCACTGCAGCAGCAAAAGGGGTTATTTACTAATTTGGAATTGCTAGAGAAAGGCAAAGCAGCGGTGTCATCACATCCCACTGGTGTCATTCTCAGTACTGGGCTAGCAAAGGGCGTGGTAAAGCAGCAAGAATAATGGCATTGCAAATACTGAAGGCAATTCATTATGCTTCAGGACATTTCAAGTTCCACTTGTGAACCATTAACTTGTTACCCAGGAGGGATTCAAAGCTAAGTATTAAAAAGATAATAAAAATGCACCAGCCCTCATGGCACCCAAGAGCAGATACCTTGTAAATATGGAAAGAGGATTCTTAAAAAGTTCCTATTAAGAACGTATTTTATAATCTTTTCTTCACAGCAGCACTGCCCACCTACATCTCAATACAAATATAAGGGTAACAAAAAATAAAAAAAGGCACTTTTAAATTCCGTTTTCAACAATTTGAAGTGAAATTCAACACTCACTTGTAGACTGTGCCTCCATTGCCATGACCGAGGATGTCTCGATACCGTATGTCTTGTTCATTCATCTCCACAAGAAAGAAAGAAAAACAAAAGAGATGTCATGCTGTGGATGGAAATGTCAAGGAAAAGCAACTCTAGGCCATAAACAACAAGCAGTCTGGGTCATTTCAAGTTCAGCTGCAAGAACGAGAAGATCAATACAACATTTGCTGTCCAATTTATAAAAGACGATACCAAGGGACAAAGTGATGGAAAGTTTAATGACAATTTGTTTGCCTGGGTCATTTCATTAAAGTTTGATAAAAGGTGTCAAAATGGAATGATATAATATAGCTCAAGAGGGTCAGGTCACAGATACTGATAGGAAAAGGGTCTCCAGAACAGCACATAACCAAAGCCAAAGTTGGAGGTGAATGGAAACAATCCACCAGGAAACTGTCATCTTAAGAATGGCTCAAAAACTTGATGATTTATTCTGGAATCAGCATAACTGATGCTAATTGACTGACAGTTCTGGCACTCTGAAAGCTTCACAGTGCTTCATTTATTCACCTTTTAACAAAGGCAAATCTTTGGAAAACAGTCTTGATGTGCTATCCAACAAAGATGACTTTCCTTGAAATACACAATTAATTGCTTGCCTCGATCTTTCTGTTCACCAGGACAACTCTCCAGACATGAAGATATCCTCAGATCTTCAACGGAAGCCAAATACAAGCACCATATATTGCAAATGCTGGAATTTGGGATCTTTCTGATATTGCTTTTATAAAAGCTTACTGTAGTGCTGAATGAACAATTCAAATGTAAAACTACAGTTCAACCTTTTCCTGTACAAATACAGTTATTCTGATTTCCCACATAAACCACCTATTAAAGAAAGGTCACTGAAGACATTTTTGAATGCACATGCATGCTTGAAAAGAAAGGTATCATCAGAATGAATTCTGGGCTGTATGCATTTTCTGTTACAAAAAGATACCCCTTGCTGCCTGAAGTTGCATAGGATTGGGCAAATCCCATATTAGAAGAGATTTTCCTATGAAGCATTAATTCATTTCTAGTAACCATTTGCATTTTATAGGATACCAAGTTAAACATTCCACATGAGTTGGCATGGCTGCTTAAAGACTGTCATTTTTGTGTGAAAAGGCATCAACCCCCCTAATGATACGTCTGCTCTGCTATCACTGATGTGATTAGAGATCACGTAAGCACATCTGAAATAGCTTCAAATCAGTGATTTCAAGTACCACACGGTGACAGCTCACCATAAGCCTATCTGTATTTATCCATCTTCTGAAACAACTTTTAAATTCAATGGGGACATGTGCCCTTAAGTTACTAAGCCATGCTTAAGCATCCCCTTTCGTATGATGTCAGTGAAGAGAAGAGGAAGCTTTCTTCAACTGGAACAAGTAAGTGATCATAACAAGGTAAAATGCACTAAAGAGCCAATACTCAGCAAGTCTTAGGAACAAAAAATGGAATATTACTTGATTTTAAATAATATGTATTAAAGACATAAATGCTGAACTCCAAAATCTGTGCTCTTTCCTTTCACTATGTGAATAAATAGCATTCTTGTTTCTCACAGGAAATACTCTGCATTTCTTCCAGCAAGGGTAGAATCTCCAAAATCTGAAAAACTTCAAAATACCTCAAAGCAGAAGCTGACTTTACATTATCACCTATTTGTAGTTAAACCTGGGGCCAGATAATCTTAAGTGGGTATGAAATAGCCCATTCAAGTATCAAGGTTTAGGATGAAAATGAACATTTAGTTTATTCCTGAAAGCTATCTTACTTATTGCATTGATCAGAAAATGCAAATAAAAAGGAGGAAAAAAAGAGGTACCTCGTGAGGAACAATAACTCCTGAATAGGTTTTAAAGTATGTGAAGAATCTATCCTGGATCCTAAAACTCATTTCTCTCAGACTGCAGTACTCACTAATTTAAAGCAAAGCACACACTGGGTTTAAGGAGTTCTGCTCTTCTAAGCTGGAGGACTTTAATTCTCCAGCCTTTGAGGTAACAACAAACATCTTTTTGCTATATTTCCAGCAATGTTCTTCTAAACATAACTCTTAAGAGAAATTAAATGAAACCATAAAGCCATGAACTTTTACCTTTGCTTCTTGGGGGGGCGAGGGGGGAAGATTTTTTTTGCAGTTACACAAGTTATAAGCAGCAAATTGAGCAGAACCAGAGACATAAAATGCATTCTCTTTTCTCCTGCTTTTTGCTAACTGGTAAAAAGAGTTATTTTCTTCACCTCAGTCCCTAAAAGACAGTGATAGGAGCAGCTCCATCGTCTGCCTTTGCACTGCTTGCACCCACTGCCAGCCCAGCACCATTTCTTGTCTCTATGCACAAAGAGCAACCAGAAACCCGGGGTGAAATAGGAAGCCTGGGGTGGAGCAAGTATCTGCCAGCAACCGATAGAGAGATAAAGCGTGATTTACTGGCTCAAATAAAGATGCCAAAAACATGTGGTGATTTATCTATTTTACTGGGAAAACTGGATTCTCAATCATAAAATGATAACATAATAACAATGAACTCAACAGTAAGGGCTGGAATATTAAACCTGCAAACCCAAGTTTGATTGGATGCTAATAGTAACAGAATTAATGACAAAGCGAAAGAGACTTCAATTATGGATCAGCAAACAAAACATCCCTTGCTTATACCTGCTGGTTTTGAAAGAAATCAGTGTCTATCTCTTGTAAATCATTAAAACCAAAATGCTCAATTAATCCTTATTTTATATGGAGAGGCCTGACAGAAGCAAAGTCCTATAGCCATACCTTTGCTTTACGAATCGAAGCAATAATGGTTTCAGAAAGCAGTCACACTCTATGAGCAGACAATTGAAGAGATTTAGTAAATCCCACTTTATAGAGCAGAGACTAATCGGAAAACACAAGCCAGTCAAATGTTTCTTATGAACTGTTGACACTATATCAATGCTGAATCAATTGGTGGCATTTACTCTGAGTGACAGAAAAGAAATAAATATTTATATCACATCACCTATATCAATGAACCTAGGCAGAAAGCTATTTCTAACTTGTCAATATTTGATTATCTTGAAGAATCATGTCCCCTTCTTTTAATGATTAATATGAATTCCTTATTAAACCTAAATGGAAACTACTAGAGGAATATCATTATGAATGCCTGAAAGCAGAAACTGCCAAAAAATAATACAAAATAATAACCCAACCGATACTTAAGTAATGATGAGTGTGACTTAACCCCCCAAAAGGAGAAAAAGTTAAAGTTACAACTAGAAACCTATCTCCAGTTCGGGAGCTGTGACTAAATTCTGCAGAACACAATGCAGCATAACGAAAAGCATCTTCTCTCAACAGAAAGCAGTGCAGCTCCGGCCAGAGCAGGGGGACTGAAAGGTAGGGTTAAAACTTACTTTTTCTTTTTAAACGTTTTTAAATATCATAGTAAGAGCTTTGGTTCCTTTATGTCTTTCTACAATTCTACTATGCAGGAAAGAAATCCGTAAATCTATTGCAGGGCACAGAAAACACTCATTTCTATTGCTGAGAACAAATGAAATGCCAAATTCAGCTTATGGACTCAATCACAAAAAGACAGCTTTTACTCACAGTCCATAATTCTACTTCAAAACCTATTAGTAATATTGGAGTAATTATCAACTTGATTTTCAAGGTTCAGAAGCATGCTGCTGGTATTTACAGGATTTTAATTTATCCAGAGAAACAGACTGCACAGGTATAATTTTGAAACATTAACAAATCTACCTGGTAGGCACCTGTGAATATTAAACTCAGTCTGCACGTCAGGCTTTAAAATACATTTCCAAGCTGTATTCAAAGGATTCAGTGCCAAAGAGGCAAGGCTGCAGCACTGGGCTGCTCGGCTCACATTTTAGAGGGGCACCCTCATCTATTAGACCACAATGTTACAGGTGATACTGAAGGACAAGCATGAAGACCAGCCTTTATCTTCTTGACACGCTCAACTACAACTACTTGATTCATGAAATGCCAATGAGGCTTGGAGAGGTCATTGTGTGAAGGCACTGAATACGCATCTGAGATAATTAAGATTTCAGCCTTCGAAACATGGAGGGGAAGTGAACAGCAGTTAAGAAAATCAATAAGAGTCTTTTATTTGCAGTGACACAGATGTCTCAGTCAATAGAGCCTAATAGGCAAGCTTGATCGCAATGGACAGGTGCTGCCTCCAAGGCTATCAAAGGGCTTTCACTATGACAAACATTAAAACATATTTATGTTGGTGCTGCTGAAGAATCTAAGGTTCTTCTAAAGGTAGTTTAATTTACCAGTGTATATTTAATATCATTATACTACCGCAAGCCTGGCCATACGTTCAGCTCAAAACTGGTATGAAATGTTTCTCCAGGACATCCATTTCTCTATCGTTACATTAAACCTTTTACTTCTGGGTGCCAGAATCTGAATGTCTGGAGCAGGAGAAGCAGCAACACGACAACTTTCCACAACTCTGGGGTTTGTTTTGCTTTAGGTTGTGTTTTAGGTTTTTTAAGAAGCCACAACATAAGGTGACTGCAAATAGTAGCGAGCAGTTCCTTGCAAGAACCTGCTAAATATTTAAGTATCAACTGCCCTAAAAACCACAAAGGTCATTTGAAGTGAGCAGTTGACTTAGTTATTCAAAATTGATTAACTTTCTTCCTTGAAATTGTGGCAGCAGCACAACATGTGTGAGGTACTTCAATCTATTTGGAGCTAAATCTGATTAGCACATTTTGAGAAATGGGAAGCAAATTGCTATGCCAATCAAAGCAAATCAGGCTACATAACTCATTCATATCATGAAGGTTTTCATGGTTCTTCCAGTTCTGTGTTAAAAGAACACATTACAGCTAAATGAGCAGTAAGCATCTCTCCACCTATTTGAGGTGTGCCAATCACTGCAGAATGAGGCAGTAACGAGACATGCATGTAGCCCAGGCTCAATTCAATACACCTACCTGGCCATTTGCAAGTATTTTCTTCAGCTCTGCAGAAGACTTTTTTAAGCTGAAAATAAGAGAGAGGCAATTATTTTAAATGACTGTGCCATTTCACTCTATAAAATGAAGTGAAAGCATGAGAAACCACAAGCTGTCAGGTTAAGTTCATGGTTACATATTCCGAGCAGGCTTAACATCAGCAATGCTGACTGATGGTCAGTATAGTTACTTCATGAACTACAGACAGCACACACGGAAAGCAATGAACAGTTTAAAAACTCCATGTATTCTCACCTTTACAAATTGTTTTAGATACCTGACTGTACTGCCCTGTGAGATACAACTTATTGCCAGCTCAAAGAATAAAACCGAACATATACCCTCACACCCCTTAAGTTTCAAGAAACAACATGAAAATCAGGTTCACACCCAGTTTTCAGGTGCCCCATCTTGTTTTAAAACTCCTGAAGGCATTATCCCTCAGTAATTTCTATAAATCTGTAGCAGAGTTGTATGCTGTCGATGCAGCCTCACCACCTCAACTGACCATAGACTGGAGCATGGTGCATAGGCAGCGTAAGTCCTGATTTAGGCATCTCAGGGATATGCCTAAATTCAGGGAAGTGAGGCCAGATTGCCACAGAGTCATATCACAGAATCCTAGAATGGTTCGTGTTGGAAGGGACCTTAAAGCTCATCCAGTTCCAACCCCTGCCATGGGCAGGGACACCTTCCACTGGAGCAGCTTGCTCCAAGCCCCTGTGTCCAACCTGGCCTTGAACACTGCCAGGGATGGGGCAGCCACAGCTTCTCTGGGCACCCTGTGCCAGTGCCTCAGCACCCTCACAGGGAGGAGCTTCTGTCTAAGAGCTCACCTCAATCTTCAATTCCAGGTCAACTTGCTGCTGTAGTCCCCCTATTTCAAAAGAAACTACTCCTCTGTCAGTGGTCTTACATTACTTTAAATGACCCATATATTTTTTTCTAGTAGAACTTTAACAAACCGCAACAATTGGCTCTCTGTGGTTTATAGGTAAAACTATTAATGGCTTCAAACTGCTTCCACTCACTTGCAAAATACTGCTTCACCTCCTTTCCTGACAAACTCTGTCCCTTGTTCGTTCAACACAACAACCTGCCTGGGTAGCAATATGTCTGCAAAACTTAATCTCAAAGAGACATTCTGCTCTTAGCACTGAAGTTAAAAAGTACAAAATAATATATTCTTGAAAGGCATGTGCACGTGTCTTGATCACAGATCATTATTAACAAGAACAGTGAAAACACAGATTTCGTATTTGGTGGCTTTGTTCTTTAATAGGCCTCTTGTTCCCACGACTACTTTAAAGCAAAATTAAGTTTTCCAAGGAAACATAAGTTGATCTTGTCATCTTTCATGACTAACAATTTGTGAACATGAAACAAAGAGAGACTTTCAATTACTTCAAAAACCAAACTCGTAGTGCAGAAGGTTTCGGAAAAGGAATGGCAATTAACCACCAAATAAGGTGACAAGAATCTTCTAGAAGCCTCATTTTCAATGCACTTCAAGAACAAGCTCAAAGTACAGGAAGTACTGAAAGCAAAAGCACAACAGCAAGAGAAAGCGGCTTTATTTAGTTCAGCAATGTGACAGATTGGGAGGAGGGCTGCAGTTCATAGAGACATTCCGATTTATACCCTTTAAAGAGTATTGGTGAGGATCTTCCCCAAGGGATGGGGCAAACTTTGCCAGAGGAGATTGATACAAGGTACTGGCTTTCTTTTTTTTACCTCTACAATTTGCAAAGCCACTGAAGGGAGCATCAAAATTGGTCTTAGTGGTAGTTGAAGGGGGCTACCAATTGCAGGACTACACCAGCACTGCTGCCAACCATGCGGGGTGGCATCCTCCTTGTCAATGGGTAACCATGTCACATCACTCCCACCATATGAAGCTGGGGTTTGTGGGACTGTCCCACCACTGCAGCACTTCGTAGTGTCTGACATAGTGGCTACCAACACCTCAATGCCTGAGCAGGTCTAAAGCAGTATGATGGGTCTCTGGTCATGGTCATCTCTGCCCATTTCCTTATTCAAAATGCTCTAAGAGAGAAGGGAACAGTGAGCTGATGCACAGATATATGTAATATTATATGCTTATTAGAGTAACAGAATAACACAGGCTGAAAGAGACCTCCAGGGATTTCTATCCCACTTTCAAATATGCTCTTGTATGAAGAAGACAGAGTCAGACTTTTCTTATTCCTTTGTAAGAATATATAAGGGTTTTTTTTTGTTTTGTTTATTTATTTTAACATCAGATTGAGTACAATGACTGCCTGCAACAGCTCATGTAGTGACAGGGAATTTATGGTCCAGTTCTTAAATAAGAGCATATCTCTAGGAAAAAAGAAAACATGTTCCCTTGCAATTTAAGATCTTAATATGGGGTTTCAAATTAGAAGTGGAATCTAAAAAGAAAGATAAGGGAGATAAGACTTCCAAACTCTGCTGAAACTGTATGAAACAGGGCACTTAAGCTGCTCAGGTTTTTCAAATACCTTAGCCCACACAAAACCTACTGAATTTGATATAAAATTTTAAATCAAAGAATCCTAGAGTGAGGTAAGTAACACAGACCTGAACGCCCAGACCTTGCCACAGACTGTGACAATTAGATCAAGTAAACCAAATCAGCTCACCCACAAACAGTATTTCAATGCTTTATAAAGGACAAAGCCACCTGAAACACTCAGCAAAGACTTATTTCCTTCAGCAGAAAATACTTGTGAAGAACCAGCAGTTCAAGTCTAACAAGATCCATGAATCAAGGTAATTTCACCTTCCCCACTCCACTCCTGCGTGCCCGGTAGTCATATTGAAAAAGTTATTCAACATCAAGCTTACTGTTGGTACCTCTGCACACAAGGCTCCATTTTGTTTTAATAAAAGCAAAGAAAACAAACAATATGCTCCCGTTCTTGACTCTTACCTATTGCTTGGAAGGGAATCCGAGACGGCCGAGCTGCTATTATTAGCAGCCCCTGCTCGAGTATTTACCTGCAGGCAGGGAAAGATCTTGATCAGTCAGTTGTGTTCAGAGGACACTATTCTAATTAACCTGTAATTTGCCATGAATTTCTCATTTCACTCTGAAGGTTAATTAGCTTGTTGCTAGGCTTGCTGGTGGTTGAGGACTTGCCTCTATGTAGGTTAGCAGGCTATAGAATTCTTGGACCACACTATATAGTCTTTACATCCTAAAGGCTTAGTTAAATAATACAGAAAAAGGGATATGCCCACCGTTTCTTCTCATTTAAAACCTGAACAATCAGTTCATATACCTGTAGTCTTCTGCATTTCAAAATGGGTACGATTACAGCAGCAATAAGCATACCTGAATGAATCAAACCACCTAAAAGAATTTCATTGCTGTGCTTTCCACACTTAGATAAATGACTGAAATCAAATTAATACATTGGGTTTTTTTTAATGCTTTGAAGTAGAGGCAGACGTTAGTTGATAAACTGAGCATTAAAATTTAAGCACTTATTAGCAGAGGTTAAAAACAACAAGAAAGGCAATTCCGTTCTTAATAAAACTGTACACACAGCTCCTGCAGCCAACACTCAGCAGATGAATCCTTCCCCACCCTCACCAACAAAAAAATTAAAGGGGAAAAAAAAAATCTGCTTGTCAGAGCTGAAGAAAGTGCAGTTTTATTTGACATTTCAATAAGTGGAACACAGCATTACAAATCCATCTAACTTTACTGAAACAATTATTGAAATTCCTACCTTCAGGCCATGTATGTTCCGTTTCCCGGGAGGTTTGCAGGCTGAAACAGTAATTGACTAAATTGTAGAACACATCAGGGCCATTTACAAATTTGCTCAAAATGAATCTTTTAAAAAGAAATGAGGGTGACACCAAAATTAGCAGAGAGAAATGATTGAAAAGTGCCTCACAAGACCCAGAGTGGGAATTATGAACCAGGATTTTTAACTTGCAGGAGTGAGCATTTATAAATGCTAAGAGCTTTCTGACACCGTGTAATATAAATTCTAATTTCTGCTTAAAACACATCCAAATCAAGAGGGCTGCTGGCTTAAATGATCAGATTCTTTTTGTAATTCAAATTAAAATCCTATGTCACTATATTTTCACATGCTGTATTTTTTCTGCTGACATTTAACAGAAATATTTGCAAGATACATTTTAAAGGACTCAGCTGCCACACGTTGTGAATTAGTCACATTGTCAAACACAGACAGTTTGTTTTAAATGTAGAATAAAATATGTCAGGGGCAACAGCAACCGAATCCTGGATAAAAGCAATGCAAAATGCTGCATTTTGGACACAGATGTACAAATGTGGCATGTTATGATGATGTCTGGGTTTAGCGAGGGACTTGCTGCTTGAGGAGAAAGTATTTTCCTCAAGTCTCTCCAAGTGTGTATTGCCTTGTTCTTCTGTTCAGGGGATGTGCTTTTGTCAAATGTTAAAGCCACAAAGGCTTCCAGCTACATGTTACAGACAGTTCCCATTTTAAAACTACAGTGCCCTACAAATTGTATGTTAAAGGGCCTGTCGCTTTTGATTGATTGTCTGAGGAGGGATGTATTTGATTTTTCTCTTTCTCTGATGCACATGCATTTCCCTTCAATTTTTGACAGCAGGAAACAGAACTATTTATTAGTCAGAAGGACACAGATGATAGTTATTAAACACATCAGTTAGGGCCAAGCCACGTGCCTTTACATGACATCAGAAATTACAGTGTGCATCTTAAAGAAGAAAAATATTGTGATACTGTGAGCATTAAAAATAAGTCAATCAGAAACCAACAAACTATTACAAAATATACATATAAGCATATTATATTTTTTCCCAATAGATGAAAATCAACATTTTGAACAAGATATTGAAAGAATAGTATTTTTTATGGTACATATTTGAATGGTGTCTTCACCTTGAATTGCATAGATGGGATATATATATCATAGGATACATATATCTGTATATCTGTCTATATAAAGATATCATAGTATATATTTTTATATATATACACACCTATCACACACAGGATATAGATCTCTATATCTATATATAGATATATAGACAGGATATATATCACTATATGTATACATATCATAGGATATATATGTATTATATGTATATATCTGTGTGTGTATGCAAACATACTCTTATTTCTATATATGCATACACAGAGGTTTATTTACAGTATAAAAAAAGAACTGTGGCTCTTATTATCTAGATAGCAACAATACATTTCTTTAAAAAAAAAATAACACTAAATAAGATTTTTGTTCCCTTAAAGACATTTAAGTTATCAAACAAATATAGCACAGGCAAGGTAATGTAGGATGGCACATGGACCACTACTACTGGCAGGCTGTATGGAAGGCATGGCTTTTTGGGTGCTGACTGGAGACAGCAACTGGAAAGCTTCCTCAGAAGTGAGAGGGGCAGAAAGGGAAAAGGACTCAAAGGAAGATTGTCCTTGCAAAGAAAGCTCCTAAGAAGAGAGAACCTGAAATTATATAAGAAAGCTGCACATTACTGATAGGGCTCTAAACTGCAGTACATGGGCAAAAGGGCATGAAAAAAAGTGCTTGTGCTAACAGAATTTGGGATGTTCATTAGAGGCAGGACGAGAAGACAAAAAACAATGCAGGAAAGCACATTTTGTGCAATACTGCAGAAGACCAGCAGCAGAACTTGGAAGCAGGCTGGGTATGAAGGAAGAAGCTTTAAAGCTGTAACCTAGGCAGAACAGATGTTTTAAGAAGGTGATTTGGAAAGATGAAACAGCAACTCAGCTCTGAAGCAGTTCAGAATCGGTGACAAGCCACTGACAAGGAAATAACCCAGGAGACACCTGTAGTTGAGCCAATGGTGAAAATGTGGAAATAATACATCGGGATTGTATCCTCAGCAGCATGAAGATGAATTCTGAATCTGCACAAAGATTATTCTTGGATGTAACGCAAATACAAAAAGGAGGCAGGAGCGGGAGTGGGAATCCACTTGACTGGTTCTTCAGAACAACCCAAAAGGAGAATCTAAAATAATTTTGTAATCTTAAATATCCCTTTAAACCCTGAGGCATGCAGCTACTGAGCACATCACAACTTCCTTTAACTGCTTGCTTAAGGGGAAATGTATCAAATTGCCTTGTATTTCCAAGAAGGGTTCCCGGCCTACTAGGATCATCCACCATCCACTAGATCAGCTTCTCCAAGCCACATGAAAGCCTTGCATTTTATTTCTTGCAAGTGGTGGTCAGTGTTTTTAGACATGGTGTATATCAGTAATTAAATGGTCTTCTACAGAAGAAGACTCTTCTACAGAGAGAAAGGTCTCAGCCTTTCTCTAAGGACCCTTTGAGACCCTCACATCTCAGCCTGGGAAGAGGTAGAAGGCAACTTCCCTCTTCACAGCTACTCTTGCACTCATCTCACAAGAGCACACCTTGACTGCTGATAGCTCTGGAGTCCCACAGCTCAAGCATCCGGGAGTCCCCCCTCTCAATGGGATCCTGCAGTCTGAGCCATAAAAGAATAATCTCTGTATTCCCCTTGAATTCAGGTCTCTCTTCCACAGGAGCACAGTAAACTACAGGAAACCCAACCTCCTTTGGAGACCTTATTAGCATGTGTTTGAGAAGGCTGTTGGTTAATTGCCCAATTCAAACTTCAGAGAGTTGTAAGTAATGGAAGTCGAGAATGTTTAATTGGGAAACTCATGGTATGATTATTTGTGCAATATCAGTTAAGTGAGAACAGTTTCATTTTTAATTATTTCAATTAATTTATTGCTGGGAGATTTACTTGGAGAATTTAAACCTGTTTCATCAATTAAGCAGCAGATTCAAAGAGAGCATCTGAATGAATCAGTGGAGTTATGTAATGCATCAGTCTTCCTTTAACCATTACTGGAGTTCAGAGAGAGCAGAGCACTCACAAAAACTGAACCAGCTGCCTACGGAAATTTGTTCAGGATGTAGATGACCTGTTTTTTAATTGCCTCAGCCCACATAACTGATTACACCTCTCCCTGTTCAGGAGGACTATTAAAGTACTTGGGATCATTTGGATACCACTGTTAAGTGCCCAAACATCACTTAAATGTGTCATGGATTGAACTGCTGTGACTGACACATTCCCATTTTCAAAGTGAACAATGACAGCCTGTTAAACTGATCAATGAGATTCGAAGATTTTAACAAAGCCCCATTTTCTTAAGTACCCAAAACTTAAGTTATTCATCTGCTTTGGTTTGAATACATGCAGAACCATCACCAATGAGGTTTTTAAATGTACTTAAATATGTCCTATGCAAACTGAATCTAGTTAGTCTAATTTACTCCAGTAAATTAGCTATTTTATATGCAATAAATGTAGTTTTCACTACACTCCCCACAATAACGAATCCTTCTATCCAAATTAAGAGGTAAACATCATGTTACATGCACTTAAACCTCCCCAGAAACATAACTGTTGATGAAACAGTTTACTGATATCATCATTGTTGATTAGAATTTGTTCAGCATTACCTCTTGGATATATCTGCAGAGGCTCTATTAACTGTCCATTTACTTGCTGTTCCATTACAGTGGAGTAATACTGCAAAGAGATTAAAGAAAGAGATTACTCAGTATTGTATACATGTAGTAAGAGCTCTTATGGATTGGTTAATTCAATGATTTTTTTTTTTCATTGCTATAATACATGAGCTTTTACAATGCTTTCTGACCATTTGCAATGCTCACACAATGAAGTGGCATGGGAGGAAGGCAACCCGGAGGCTGCATTAGTACTGACTCCAGCCCACGGATCTGTTCTTGGCTCAACTACACAAGTTTCAGGCCCACCTGAAACCTGGGAATACCTCAGATGAGCGAGCAAATGCAACATTTACAGCAAACACAGCAGTTGCCGCACCTGGAGAAGCTGGGAAAAACCAGTCAAATGTGGACACGAAGAAATGCTGTAAATATAAGCACAAAGTGTGCTATTAGGAAAACTCTGAGGGAGAAAAGGATCTGGAAACCATCCAAGAACTTGCAGTGATGAAGCACAGCCAGGGCAGTTGGGGCCACATCCCATGTAAGCAGAGATGCTGTGCATTGCCTCAGTATGCACATCTAACACACAGTAGGGCAGGCAATGGAAAGCCATTGCAGACATGCTGAGACCTTGGACTCTACAGGAACTGCCAGGAGTGACCAGGAGAAGTTTATTGATAAAGAAAGGTGAAGAATGGACAAAAAGGGATGAAAAAGTATATGAGAACGTCATGACCCAAGAATATATAAGATATGTAAGGTGGTATGAGGAAGTCTAAGAAGTGGCTTCTCATGGGATGGCATCCTCATGAGGATGAGGATGAAGAGTGGGATTAAATATAGAAATAAAGATTTGGACTAAACAGTGAACCCTTTATTAGCCTCTTTTAATTGACCCTCACTCCAGAGGAGGAGTGAACACTCACAGGACATTTAACATTACAACCAGACAACCCTGGGGCACGAGACAGACCTTGCTATGAGTTTACTGCCTACAACCCACACATCTCTCATCACAACGTGTTACACGTTGACAGCACATCACAAAGCGCGTTTCTTCTGCAACCACCAAACATCTTTTGAAGCAAACACATTGGCTGTGGGCCAGATCTTCATGGCATAAATCAGTGCAGCACCACTGACTTTCAAGCTAATTCTCACCAGCCGAGTGTGGTCTAAGACTTCAGCATGTCACTGTTACCAGAGGCTTGTGATACTGTTACTCAAACTGGCAAGAATGGATGTCAACAAGGAAAAAAAACCCCTTTCTGTGTCTTTGTGGAATCAAGCCACAGAAATACACAAGCCCTGTGTATTTCACTCACACTGATGGTTTCTTGTAACACAAGCATTTTTATTTACGCAACTTAAATAAGACAAAAGTTTATTAATGAGTTAATGCTACAGCACACTTTCCACTTACAATGGGATGAAATATGGACTGGAGTAAGCAAATGTTAAATGGACACCAAAGTCAATCTACATGCAGAAGTTTTCAGTGCTTCTGTTTTCCACATTTGTGCCAAGAAGCAGGAAGACATTTCCTTTCCGTTAAAAACCTGTTACAAAGGTTTTGCTGAGGGGTTAAGGACCCATCCAGCCCCACCTCCTGTGTGTACATCTAACGTGGTGCCTGCTGCTGAAAGCATTGCCCTCACTAAAATCTCACCACAAGACTTTTGAGGGTGGCCTCTCATTGATATTAGAGTACAAACAAAAATCCACACCTTAAATAACCACATGTTTATACAGAGCAAAGCTCTTCATCCCAAAAGCTCACTCTTGAAACAATCAGCTTTGAGGAGCTAGGACTATCCCATAGACTCATATAGGATCAGGGGGGTCATGAATAACACACCAAATCCTCTCCCACATCCCCATATCCCTTTGTAAAGAAGTGTCACTGGTACCTAATAGCTACAGAGCTGTGAAGAAATCTCCTGCTCCACTGGGAGCCAAAACTGCTTCAGAAAACCAAACTTTTTTATTACCCTTTTACTTGTGACATTCTAGGACCTACATATAGACATACATATACACACAGAGTATAAACACATACGACATACTCTCTAGAATAATGAACTAACATATATGAGATGGTTCCCTACCAAAAAAAGAGAGGAAAAAATAGAGGGAAAGAAAGAAAAAAACCACAGCCCTCTCCATTACTCAAACAGTGATGACAAGTAAATGAAATATCAATCATGTAAGCTGTCAACCTTTTGGGACAGCAATAACTGTTAACAAGTAGTCTGGAAAAATTGTCTGAAAATGACTTGGCCTCCACACACAAGCATTTGAGGTTTCCATGGAAAATTAAGATGCCAGTGGCTATTTGGAACATTGTTCAGGTATTCTTTTTAATGGAAAATTTGCCAGTTATTGATCCAGAGCATGTACCCCTTGCTTCCAGAAAGCTGCGAGCAACTTTCCAATCAGTGCCTGTCAAAAAAATTACTGCCTTTTTATACTGATACAAGACAACAGCTAAAGTGCAGTTCCACTGCTGTTCAATGGCTGGCTGTAATTAACTGCAATGCGCAGTACAAAACTGACTTTATTCACCATCCCACAGTATTTGCACCGACATAACACAAGAGTATTTCTGCATACTCTAAAATAACTCCAGAACTGCCTAAAATAACTTTCTGCCAAGTTCTGAAACCAAGGAGCTCAAGATAAGAGGTGATGCATGATTCAAAACATCCTCCCCAATGATGGTGTCATACCTCCACGGAAGAGATGTGTATTCTCAGGGAATTAAACTGAAATAAACCCCTTTGCTTTCATTTGGGAGCACACTGGACCTGGAGGCAAACTGCACCACGTCAAAATTCCTAGAAATATTTCAGCAGCTGTTCAATCCTCCAAACATTTGTGGCAGGCCTCAAAATAGTAAAAAATGAGTAGTTTTTTTCTTCCCCAGTATATTCTTCAAGATTACAGGAAAGTCAATGCTTTTCTTGCAGGGTAAGGATATTTGTTTCCTGATAAACATAGCCCCAAATGACACCTATAGAATATTAGAAAGTTAAACCACCAGTGCAACACTCAAATAGAAAACTAGTTTAAAACTGAAGGGAAAATTTTCAGAGAAGAAAAGCTGCTGAAGCAGAAAGAAGTCATTTACAGACATCCCATAATTTTTAAGGAAAAGCAGAGAGTTGAGCAATCATAACTCTAATGTACTGAAACTTTAACAGTAAGCTTGGAAGCATAGCAAAAAGATGACCTTACAAAGGCATGATTAATCTTAAGACTGTGCCAGGAAAACTCAAGTTTTCAAGTTTAACAGCAAAAATGGCAGACATTTTATCAGGAAAAATATCAAGAAACGCAGGAATTCCAGTGGGGAAGCATCACCAGTGACCTAGCTGTATGAAACAGAACAAAATAAACCTCAAACAAGCCCAAAAGCCCTTTGACTGCAGCAAGATTTTTCTTCCTTTCTTTGACACAACTGTCTTATGCTCTTTAATATCAAACTTGTAATAGAATGGTTTCACCTCCTCTGGAAAGAAAACTGCACATGAGAGAGGCTTATTTAATAAATCCCAGGAGTTGCACAGAGATCAATCACCAGCATCTGGAACCTGCACTTCTTTGACCCCAAGATTAAGTCACATGCAATGACTAAAGCCTCTTTGAACCAGGGTTTGCTAACAGACTTCCAGCCAACCAATGTCCACTCCAGCCTGCGCAAGGCAAGAAATAGTACAACCTCTGCAGGTATCAGAAGGATCAGAATTCCATGGAGGAGCCCTTCCTGAAGCCTAGAAAATATGAGCCTCCTTCATGAGAAACATTCATCATTTGATATATTTACGTGCTAAGCTCACAACAACAAAACTACACTGTTCTGATAAAGACTAGAGAATATGTGCCCAAGAGGGATCCAATAAACATAGACTCAGGCGCAATGGAGGTGATCCAAGCATGTCCCTGCTCTGCTTCCACTGCAACAGGGAACTAGGGAGGAGGACTAAACTGAACCAAGGCATTAAATCCCACCTACAAACTGTACAGAATGGGGTTTGTTTCTGACATGGTCCAAGTTAAGGCCATTAATACAGCTAGCAGTGCACTTTCTAAGGAACCAGCAGCCCATCTGGCTTGGAGTAAAAAACCCCATTTGTTATTTTCTTGCTCATCAATTGCAGTTGAAAGGAAATGTAAGTGAGAAAAATCACTTAACATCTGCAACACGAAGCTACATTCAAATTATTTTGTTTCAAGAAGTAACTGCATACTTGATTTCTGTGGACACGTTTTATATTTATAGGTATCTAGGCAGATTTTACACACATCTACGTCTATAAAGGCACACACAGACACATCTCTCTCGTATTAAAAACCAGAGATATGTCTTTAAATCCTCTCTGAATACTGAGCCTGCAGCTACAATGAAACTCTTCTGTGAGGAGGGGTGAGACAGTCTCCAGATGAAAGTAGATTTTGAAAAATTTTTAGAGCCCAGGGGTTCATTTTTAATGAGCCGTTACTTTAAGTACTGCATAAAAAATACAAGAAATTGATAGTCCATTTAGCCTGCACTATACCTAATGCAAAAGTCATTAAGATGCATTATTCTTAACGTTTATGATGTGATCAGTAAGTGTACAAGTCTCTTTTTTAAAAAAGTCAAGCCTGTCCACGTATCTCATGTGATGCAGTTTTTAAACACTTAATACAGGAATGTTTTACTCTAACTTAATAGAAGAATATTGTCCTGTGAGCACTGCAGCTGATGTTAACACTTGGATACAAGCAATAATACACAAACAAAAACATGGATAATATCAGCATTTGTTATACTATACCTACATAGGACAGCATGGCTTTCATTTCTTCATCGCTTCTAACAGTAATCCGGTCACCATCCTCATCTTCATCTAACAAAGAAATACATTACATTCGTGAGCAATGCAAGAAGGATATTTACAATTTCAATATGTAAGGGTTTCACCTTAAGTGCTCAAAACCTTGCTCTCAACAGTTATTTTAGTGCTAGAACCTCTTCAGAAGCAGAGGACCTTATGTACACTGCAATATCCCTTGCTGAAAACCATCAAGGTATCGTCTTGACACAGTAAACATGAAGTAAAGCTTCTGAGTGTGCTTCAGTGCTCCCAGAGGGAGTTATGTTTTGGCAGTTTTTCATCAGAAACTAAAATAAAACTAAAATAAAATTGTTTCTCTCCCCGTAAAAGCTTCTGATCTTATCGTCAACCCAACCTCAACTCACCTGCCCTGTGA
The DNA here is from genome assembly GCF_028554395.1 of Pezoporus wallicus. Classification (NCBI taxonomy): domain Eukaryota; kingdom Metazoa; phylum Chordata; class Aves; order Psittaciformes; family Psittacidae; genus Pezoporus; species Pezoporus wallicus. The sequence continues at coordinate 603,147 of NW_026642428.1, read as the reverse complement.
CAAGTTCCTCCCACTCCTCTGTCCCCATCTGTGTCACAAGTGCATGGTCATCTTGGCTTCTTCATAGCACAGCAAAGCTGGCTTAAAAATGGTACCTTTTAAGTGGACACTAATCCACAAGTTTATACAGAGAAATTTCGATGAAGTTTGTGAATCAACAAAACCAGTCTGTGTTGAGTTCATTGGGCAGATGTGGGTGAAGTGGAGGCCAGAGTCAGGAGCAGCATTACCAGACAATCGTGTTTTCATGATGAAGTCTCAGGCATGGCCACAAACACAGACAAGGCACTTTTGGAGGAAGCAAAGAAGCCCGCTAAAAACCAGAACACCAGAGGAAAGGCAGCAAGATCCAGAGAGGCTCCAGCAGAGCAAAGCATTCAGGGAAGAATTATCAATACGAAGATCTGAAGGAGGAGAAGACCTTCCAAAGACATATGGTGGCTTCAGCAGGTGCAGATTTACTGAGGGGAGCAATCCCCCCCCCCCGTTAGCACCAGCTGGTGCAACAACACACGCCAATGTCACAGGCAGCAGTCCCTGAGACACTCGGTGAGGTTCCTTCAGCAATGTCTACTCATCCTCTCCTCCCTTCCTTGTGGGAAGCTCTCACTCTTCCACTCGCTGGAGACCTGCGCCTCATCCAGATAAAGAAACAGACCCTTCTGCTCCAAATCAGCTGTGAAAGAGTAAGTTCTTTTTACTGCTCTAGCTTTGGGGTGAAGGCAAGCTAGTCAGAAAGCCATGAGATTGCAAAAGAAAAGCCCTTTGCCTGGACTAACATGCACTGGGAAATCAAGGAGCAACACACACATTATATTTCAAACCCCTGTTAAATACCAAAGGGTGAGAACACGGACATGAGCAAGTGCATTTCCATAGCAGGTCTGCTCCTGGCTAGCTCAGGGTGCAAGCAGAGACTGGGGCAGTCTGTCTGTCCCCATCTCTACAGACATGCTCTAACTGATACACATGCTCTCTGCTATCACAGGCCTGCGTATTACATCAGCATAAAAACATGCCATTATATCCCTGGATGAAAACTCTTGCTCCTAGTTATGCAGCAGAATCAGGGAAGAGTTCCAACAAATTAAAATTACCCAAGAAAAGGCGTTTGTTCATTCTACCTCTGAAAACCTACCTGGTAATTTTGAGGCTATAATGAAAAAGAGAAAAACAATGCAGAACAGAGAGCAAACCAAGAGATAAATAAGAAGGAAAAAAGTAACATAAAAACCTCAGAATTACACTTTTTTAATGTCCTGAAAGAGAGCTATGGGACACTGGAAATGTGGAAGCTGGAAGAGGAACCAGACAGCACAGACACATCCTACAAGGGCCTCGTCTCACGGAAATTTAACTGGTGAACTGCCAGACTGCTAGAAGTACTTGCTCGGGTTAGCAGCCTGCAGCAAGTCATGAATGATGAAAAGATTAAGAAGAGTTAGTGAGTTGAAACTGAATGTTTCCTTGCCTGGAAACGTTTTAGGCAGCAAGGAGGAAGAGCTGTAAAACTGCTACCTGGCCAGAACCCAAGTCCCAGCCGCAGTGTGTAACTGAGTAGGAAAGGCTGAAGAAGCAGCTGTTGGAATAGTGAACACAACAAATACCATGCATCATCCAGAAGGGATCAGACTGAAATGCAGAAGAGGGGAAATGTGGCACAGAGAAATGAATATATGGAGATAAAAGCCGATGAACAGGCCTGGCTTGAGGGAATAGAGCTGGAGCCCCCCAGAAAGGGAAAAGATAAAAGTGGAAAACCCTCAGAGCCACTTGCAAAACCTTTATAAAAATCACACATTATTCACTGCAAGGGATTAAGAAATTAACTCTCCAGTTCTCAGAATGACAAGATCCCTGATGATGATACAAAGAGAATATATTAAAACTGTGCAGATGAAAAGGCACAAAATGTTACCTGGCATTCAAAAAGCCAAACCTGAAATTGTCAGACAATGTTTGTAAAGAACAAAACCAGAAGAAAACATATCTCTCATCCACGCAGAGATCCTTTGCTTTCATACCACGACATTTAACTGGGCACAGCCCAAAACCGAGCTAGATTTGACACATGGGTTCGGAAAGATTTCCAGGATTCTCTACTTGCCTAGAGCACAGCAATATGATTTTCCAGCACATTAGGGAAGCAAAAGTAGAACCAAAAAATCCTACGTATTGGCTGGATTTTGCTAATGTCACTTAAAATGGAGGAAGAAATCCTCACAAGATATCAAATAGAGTGCAGCAGATGGTAAACAAATATTATGAAGCAATCTTCACAAAATCTGCAGTGTGTCACAACTATACAAAATGGCAGAGTTTGGATAAAAGGATCATAACAGGCCATATGTTGTTAGTGATTTTATTTGTAGGGCTGTGTAATGCAATGGTGAAATCCACATCAAGGTCCAACAGAAGTGCAGCCCCAGGTAGGAGCTGCAAAGGCTGGTACAGTGGAGATAACAATAACTAAATCCATAGCAGAGGAGCCTGCACTGGATGGCAATTATCCACATCTGAAGAAGCAATGAAGCAGGTGAGAATGAAGCTTAAGCTGGTGAAATCCAGGAATTTGATATGGAAAAAGTAACCAGGAAAATCACGCATCAATATACATAACATATTTTAGATGCCAGTTAAATGGCAGGGGAAATGGGTTTGTGCAGATGTAAATGACAGACTAGAGACATGAACTGAAAGCACAGAAGCAGATGTTAGAAGACACAACAAAATAAGTATTTCCAGGAAAGTTCTACACATGGTACCATTAATATGGGCTACTGCCCTGATTGCAGCGACTGCTGCTGGTGCATGAAGTTCAAACGAAGCTAATGGGGGATGTGGGAGGGATGGGAGAAAAATAAATATTAACAAATCATAACAAAACCTGGCAAGGTCTGGAGCCTGGGTTTGCTCAGGTCCCTGCTCAAAGTCTTGCTTTAAAAAGCAGTGCAGGAGAGATGTCAAGGCTACAGAGAACTAACACATCAGCTCCACTCTGAGGTGTCTGGAGTTTTAGGAGGGGAAAACACAAAACATATGAAAAGAAAGATAAAAAGCACTTGAAGGACCATAAAACCAGTATTTCCTTTGATTATCTACACACAGAATTACCCATAAAGCTCTAAAGAGGGGAGAAATGCTAATAAGAATGGAAGGCCCTATCTTGTCATATCTGCTCTCTCACCTTCAGCATCACTACCTTATTGATATAACACCTCTAATCCCCTCCAGCTCCTTCTTTCTATTTCATCTCTATCAAAGGAAAACACAGAGTTACATAGAAAAAAAGATAGAATAAGCATTAAAAGGGAATAGCAGCAGCCCTCTCCACTTGGAAGAGAACTCTAGCTCACTATCTTATGCCCCAAGAGACAGATGTTTGACTCCCTTTTGCAGCTTATTGCTATCCAGATAGGACAATCCCCCAAGAATCCCTCAGAAAAGAAAAGAAGACAGGGTTCAAAGAACAGAGCTAAAAAATGAGTACTAGCAGATACAGGTCTAAATCTGCATTAGCATACTCACCAAGAGGTCTTCTAACTCAGCAAAAACATGATACAACCCCCTTCCTGAGGTGAAAGTGCCATTATGGACAACCCCAACCTGCAGCTTCCTCTGATCCTACACAGCAGCTGCTTTTCCCAGATTCCCAACCAGACCCATGTGGCCTTTTAGAGATTATTCCTACTGCCCAGTCTGACTTGGTGCCATCTCGCTGCAGCTCTCACACCTCCTCCAGGAGACAAAGCTGAGTAACTCCTAATCTCACACAGGAGACGAAGGTGAATAACTTTTTCTCACACAGGAGACAGAAGATGGTGCATTCATCTTAAGCCCAGCAGAAGGAGAAAAGGAAAACTAAACCCACAGCCTCTTTCCAGCAAAACACAGCCATTTGTTCCAGGGAAAGGAAACAGTCATTTCTAACAGTGCCGCATTTGGTACAAATCTGTCTGTTGTACCCTATTTCTGGAAAAGCTGCTGCTCTTCTGGATTCTTCCAATGAAGGATTAAAATTTTAAAATCTCAAACCTACAGGTTCTTTATACTTTTCATTTAACTCGAGCAATAGAGCTGCAGTGAAAAGTACGAGCAGGGTAAGGTCGTGCTGGCGAGTAAAGCTATGGTGTAGAAATATGCTCATTCAAGATATGATTAAATAATAAAATATCGCTTAGTTCAGTATCAGCATTAAACTTGCATTAATGCATAAATATTTAACTGTAAGATATAATGAACATAAACATTATTTATTTAAAAATATGACAGCCCTATAATGCGACCAAGGAGACAGTTTATACAAGTCGTACTCACACTCAAACGCTGTTGTCGTTGCATCTGGCAGAACTTGACCGATGACATCCTAAAATGTAAAGAAGAATTAGCTATGTATCATCTGGGAAATCACAGAATGGCTTGGATTGGAAGGGAACTTGAAGCTCTTCCAGTTCCAGCCCCCTGTCACAGGCAGGGACACCTTCCACTAGAGCAGCTTGCTCCAAGCCCTGTCCAACCTGGCTTTGAACAGTACCAGGAATGGGGCAGTCACAGCTTCTCTGGGCACCCTGTGCCAGCCCCTCAGCACCCTCACAGGGAAGAACTCCTTCCTAATGTCTGATCTATGAGATGATTTAGAATAATCACCCCCAGCTGCAGGCTGAAGTCTTAACAGGCCTGCTACTCACCACTGCCCCAAAGTTACAAACTTTTTAGCACACAACACAGATCAGTATAAATCACAGTGCTCTCCTCCTTCCTCTCCACGCTACCTTGAGAAAGAACTGCTTTCTTTTCAAATAACTCAATCATCCTTGCAAACGAGTCAGTGTTGTCTGGTTTTACAGTTTAAAGAATCGATTTTGTCCGTAGGTTATAAAAAACGTACACCTAACTCATCCGAGTCAGTCATAAAAACACGTTTATGAGTGGCTTTTTATTTAAGAAAGCATGTTTTCTCTCTCAGTCCTGCTCACATCACCCCAATTCCTCCTCTCCATCTCCCAACTGCCCTGGTCCTCCCTCCCACTGCAAGATACCATCACAGAGCTCCATCTCCTGACCTGAGAGTAGGTCAACAAACAGCTCCGGGTGGGCTCAGGGCTGCCACTGTGAATTAAAACAGCAGCAGTGAGACCTCGTGAGGTTTTGTTGCTTTCACTCCACAATGGCCCTGGGAAGCGGTGGGACCAAGCAAAGGGGAAATGGACCTTGCAAAGCAGCGCCGTGCCTCTGCTACACACAAGCTAGAAAGTTGGGAGGGCAGAATTTAAACTTTTAATCTTAGTACGTGGATTCTAACACACTGATTAAAACACCCAAAGAAGTGAATGCACAAACCTTGAAGACAACCTCCAAACAACTCATACACAAGCCCATCACAAAATATACCAAACACTTTCAAGTGTTACACATCTCTGATCCAAACCAGCACTTTTCTGTACCACTAAACCAAGAGGAGAAGAGTCATTTGGGGTTTTTTTTAGCCTTTCCACACTGCATTTACTCAAAATTCAGTGAAAAAATCACTGCTCAGACTGAAGTCATCCCGAGCTCCCAGTGCATGTGCTGCTGTCAGCCTTTGCTAGGCTGCAATATGTCATGTCAGGGCACGGCATAAATGCACAGCATGGTTTGCTCCTTCCTGCTGCCTGATTTCCCATGTCAGACAATCTCTCCACTGACAGTGTCACCGAGTGATTAGAAATTAATGAACAACCATATTTATTGTGGTACATGCACTGTGAGCATCTCAGGGCGCTGAGCACCCCCCGCATCAGAGCTTTAGTGATCACTGTCCTGTCACTTTTGTTTTTGCTATTTTTGCTTTTAGTCTAAAACCAGGAAATTAAACATTCTGCGCAACGTTGAAGAGCCGCAATTAATAAAATGAGAAAGCAGCAAAAGCAACCTAAAGATTTCCACAGAGCTAAGTGAAGCATAGCTAAGTGAAGTATTTCTACAACTTTTTCATCCTTTCCTTTTAGATGTTAAATTACATGCTACTGATTCACTTTAAACTCTTAATGGCATACAAAAGAGAAAATATTTTCAATATAGCTACCTAATTATATAGACTGTGAATTTAAGGAGATTAAAAAAAAAGCAAAACACCCCCCAAACATTGCCATGTTAACAAAAATTCCTCTATTTAAATACTTCTCCAAGGCTTGACAGCTCTGTCAGTCCTCTGTCAAAAGCCAGCCAAGCTACACCCTCTGCTCCTCGCAGGAAATTTAAGTCTTGCCCAACTGTACTGTGAACTGATTCTTCCTAAATCCACTTAGTTAAACATTGAAAATTCCTCAGCAAACACACCTTAATCCTATTAGATTTAAGCCCCTTGTAAAATGTTCTTATGTTGGCACACAGATGCTTCCATTTAAAAACTGTTATCAGAAAAGGAGCCCAGTTAGGGCATTCAAACTGTATGTAAAAGGTGTGTAAGCACAGCACTGAGACAGGTCTGACAGTCCCAAATGCCTGCTAGGGAAACTCCAAGACTCCCAAAGCTGTGACAGCACTGGAAGAGATGGTAAAATCTTGTTCTGCCCCTATTCAGAACAAGTGTTTGTGTATACTTGGACTTCTTTAAAATGAGTACTAACCAAGTACATGAATTTAAGAACCATGCACCATAACTCTGTCTTACAGTACATAAAGAGTTGAAAAGAAAACCCTACCAACAGCCAGAAAAAAAAAACTTGGTCTGGTCAGCTTTAAATACTTGTATTAAATCAACACATCTGAGGAAAACTATCCCTGCAGGAAGTGGGAGGGAGGGAAATCACACCCTTATTCTGTACTTACCGTAGCATTTTCATCAGCTACGTAAGACTTCCCTGCTCAAACCTCCAGCAGAACCTCTCGGTGACCCAAGCTTAAAGGATTATGCTAAATTTCATTAGATTATGCACGTGATGATTTTCTACTATCACAACAGAGATCCCAAACAATGAAATACAACCTGCAGACATTGTTCAAGCAGGCTCACATACACGAGAGCTTCTATTTTATCTCACAAAACTGAAAAGCCTCTAATAAAGAGGGGAAAACTGAGGAAGCAGCTGAAATCTGGTCCCTGGAAGAGCCGTGGAGCACTTCTCTCTGGGGTGAGGAAGCAGAAAACACGGAAGCACTGCTTTAAATGACAGGGTAAATATTGACGCTGTGGCTCAACACTCCTGTTTCAGTTAAAACTTGTTTTATCTCAGTATGACATCATGAGGTTACCCTGAATTAACACCAAGTGCTTCAACACCCCACTGACAGCCAGAGCAAACAAATCCAGACAGCCTGATGAAAAAAAAATAAGCTTATTGTAATTCATTTAGTGATGCCTTAAAAATAAATCTAGTTACTAGTAACTCACAGCTCTGCAAAGCTGACATACACAGAGCATATTTAAAGTGACATTATGAAGAACAGCTCTTAGCACCCAGTTTAAGAGAGTAATCAAGAAAATGCCTAAGCCAAAGCATACAAGTAGAGCTGCTTCCACGGGTCAAGCACCATCCTACAGCGTTGAGGCCAAGCACCAGCAGCTACCAGCAGGTATCAGGCTTTCCAGCTGAATACCTGCTACACCATTTAGTATCTGTAAAGGCTCCTCCAAGAGACAGAATCAGAGCAGCTGAAAATTAAGAAATGTGTCATTTAGTGTGCAAAACACCCTGAGCATCAGACTCCTTACTCTAACATGGTACACTATGGGTACGGACAGGGTATTTGGGGATTCTATACCACAGCTTCTTGTCTGGAAAAGGAAGATGGAAATAGTCTTGCATGACAGCACGAAACACTGCAAAGATACACATGGCTCTTCACACTGCTGGGATTTAGTTAAATTAACTATAATCGTGATTAAAAAAAATATCTTGCTGGTATCAGATAATGTTATGGGGCTTTCTTAATACAAAGCAGACCATGGCACCTACCTCAGAAGGGTGATGCCAGATATATCCAGCTTCTCTGGGCACCCTGTGCCAGCACCTCGGCACCCTCACAGGGAAGAACTTCTGCCTAAGAGCTCATCTCAGTCTCCCCTCTGGCAGGTTAAAGCCATTCCCCCTTGTCATGTCCCTACAGGCCCTTGGCCAAAGCCCCTCTCCAGGTTTCTTGTAGCCCTTAAGGCACTGGGAGCTGCTCTAAGTTCCCCTTGGAGGCTTCTCTTCTCCAGGCTGAACTAGCCCAGCTCTCTCGGCCTGTCTCCAGAGCAGAGCTGCTCCAGCCTTCTCCAAGTGATGGCCTTGAGACAATTCAGACCTTATTAAACTTCTTTTTTCTCTAAAGATTTCACAGTGCACAAGAGAGAGTTTTTGACACAAAAATGGCAATCATCCAAGGATGCTACTGCACAGATCTGCTCCCAGATGAACACTGCCGTAACACCCTTCATCCCCACATCCGAGATGTTCACTGATGAAGAACAGTGAAGAGCACACATTGCCACTTCGCTGGTGCAGTTCACCATAGTGCTCTGCTAAATAAAGCAACTGTGTAAGGATAGGCTCCTCTCTTCGGCAGCTGTGCTTCGCTGGGGTAGAACTGCCTGCAGCACAGGCCCTGGACACCGACCACAATGACTCTTAGAAGCACTTCAGGTATCAAGGGTCCTGCCAGGATCTTCCCAGCATGCTGGAGACAATTACTCAAACTCCTCACAACAGGGCTTCTCACTAGACCAGAGCCCAGTACTTTGCCCTGATACAACTAACAAATCAATGCAGGTGAAGCCTATTGGTTGGTGCTACTTCAACAGCAGTAACATTGCACTTCTGCTTGAGACCTCGCTCCAAAACGCACACTGCCTTTTAGCATTATATCACAACTGAACACACAAGGCTTATTTTAACTTCAGGTCAAAAAGGCATCAGCTGCAACACGATGGAGTAGCTATAGGAGCTACAACAGAAGCTGCAGGTGCAATCTCACACGAAAGATATGGTCCAGCCACTGAGTTACAGCTGTGCTGCCTGAAGCCCTCTCTGGCCTTCAATACAGGTCCCCATTCCTCACTCCTGCACCCCCAGAGCTAGCACCACAGTAGGGTCAGAGGCTCAGAGCAAACTACAGACTCCGATTCCAACTGCTTCTGCAGTTTAAGGTTCAACAGCACTTCTTTTCAACATACTTGTTAAACAGACTACAGAGCTCTGGTTTGAGGCCCACATACCCCCAGCTATCTTTAAGCTGAAACAACAAGGATGACAACTAAATAGCAACATGGTTTTGCAAAGCCATGCTTTCAATCTGACAACACTTCCCTATTTACTTTTAAGTAATACAACCAAACTTAAGCGTCCAATACTTCTAAAATGCCACAGGATAGTCCAAGCATCAGGGATTATCTCACTTTATTGGGAGATAAATGGAAAACATGAAGCAGAATATGGAGTAAACCTGGCTGAGATTCACACCCCTTGTCTTTGAAGGGGAGCTCCAAGGGGAACTGCCCCAAAATCCCACTGATGTCACGAGTTCTCCTCCTCCATCTATAGAAAGTCTTGGATAATGCTAAACATTAGGAAGAACAAAACCTGAAACATCTGCCATCTGTTCCAGTTACCTCTGCTATCTCCCATAGGCCCAACATCAAACATTTTCCAGCAAATCAATCCGTTAGGGCACAAAGTCTTCAGCAGAGATGTGTTACACAGGGAAGATAAAGGCATCCTGAAGAAAGTTAAGTATGAGCTGCACACAAGGAGGAAAGTTTTCTGGGGGCTAAGGATAAAGTTAAAAAGAAACAGTAGTGTAGTAAGTATCCATTACCACTTCTGAGTAAACAGAGTATCCCCCTATACTAGCTGTGCACGTGGGGAGAAAACAAGGCAGGCAGGGGTTGAAGGCAGTCCAGGGCAAAGGAGATGCAACAAACCTAGAGCACCAAAAGCAAGAGCAGCTATAGCCCAGGTGCAGAGCACACAGACACCGTGCCAGGGAGGCACTAATTTCCAATGGACCACTTTTTAAATCACTGTAAAAGCGCTGCTTTTGACCACCCTGTCACGCCAAGACCCCGAGATGCCGCACTCCTGGCATCCCCAGGCCCCTGGTTTCTTGCAGTCCCTTTCGCATTACAACTTTCAGGCGCAGGCAGGAGACAGCAAACACCCCGTCCCCGAATAAACCACCACCACCTTCCGCCCCCCAGGCAGGGAGTTTGTCTCCACTTTCCCCGCCGGCTCCTGGTCATCGTTCCCGGAGCCGCGGACCCCGCTCCCCCCGGGCTCTGGCTGGGACTCACCAGCACGTCCCTGAAGAGCAGCTGAGGCGCCGAGTGCACGGTCCAGTCGACGGCCCCGCCGTCAGGGATCTTGATGCGGATCACCAGCGCCTGGCTCTCCATGGCGCGGGAGGGACCGCAGAGCAGCCAGAGCATCCCCGCCCCGGCGGGCTCACATGCTACGGCTGGCCCGGGGCTGCCGAGCCGAGCGGGGCCGAGCGTGCCCCGCCCCGCCCGCCCGCAGGAAGGGGCCCCTGCCCCGGAACCAAAACGGAGGGACCCGGAGGAGGGAACCGCCAGGAGGAGGAAGGGGAAGGAAGAGGAAAGGGAGCCGGCGCCATGTTGAGGGGAGGAGGAAGCTCTCAGTCCGTGGCCCGCCCCGGGGGCGAGCGGGAATGGCCCTGGAAAGTGGCAGGCAGCGCTTTGGATTTCTTTTCCCCCTATTACACCTTCTACTTTTTGCAGGAAAACCGCTTTTGAGACAGAAAAATCACATGGAGTCAGGTTCGGACTTCACATAAATTGTGCGAAGTCCCCAGTGCCGCCGCTCCTCAGAACTCAAGAGGAGTGAACTGGGGCCTCTTGAGCGCTTCCTGAAGAACTCCGAGGGCTTGTGCGTTCAGGTTATTCAGCTGGCACACAAAAACACGTACCCAAACATAAACCTGTGCCACGCCCACCTTGTACAGTCTATCCTCGGTGCAAGGTCCCTGTGCTGGCACTTGCTGTCAGACTGCAAAGCAAACGAGTAACTGGGCAGTGGGAACAGCATCACACCACGCTCTGCTCACTACTGTAATATCCAAACATCCCTATTAACGCGCTTTAAGCAGTTTTGCCAATAGCTGTCACATACTTTCCTCTTTTTCCAAATTACACAATCCTTGTCTTAAGTATCTGCTATACCAACATCCATCTTAAAGCACAGCTCTGATGAAAGAAAATCCCTGTTAAAAGCTACGTCCAGCACCCTCTGCAGCAGCAAAGAACGGTTCGAATGTGACAGCTCTGTAATCTCCACACTGTGATCACAAGCCATGACAGACTGTTCAGCTTTTTAAGAAAGCTTTTTGCCTGTCAGAAGTTGGAGGGAAGGATCTCTGATCCGTAAGCACAAAACCTCCCAGTTCTTTGTAGCAGAAGAGCATTCATCTCAATTGCAGGTGATCAATGCATACGTTTTACCACAATCTCTCGCATCATATATGACAAACTGGACTACTTGAGTTACATTATTGGGGGGGGGGGGGGGAGAAATAGGGGAGGTGTATTTGATTTAATCCCTGAAACATCTTCGAGCTTTCTTAAAAAATTCTATTTTGTTTGAGCTTTAGGAAGAAAAAAAATCTTTCAATGGCCATTAGCAGGGATAAATCCTCTCTCTGTTCACTAACTTTATAATTTAGTTCCTACATTAGAAATTAATAGAACCTCAACTCCTAAGTATCTGAGGGATTGGTGCTGCCCACACAGCCATCTTTCTGTTCAAATGAACCCTTTACCTGCAGTCCCTGTGTACCTCTCAGTCATGTTCATTTCAATCAGATTCATTTTCTATTAAATTTTCAAGAATAGGGTACAAAATCATAGGAGTTCTATAGAACTGCAATTTTTCTAAAATGTCTTTTTCATTTACAAGACTATGGGGAAAACCAACTCAATTTGATACATTTGCATAAATATTATGTAGATTTTCCAGGGCTAATCATAACCTTAATCCCCCATTCTGATTCGTGTTGATGCAGCTGTAATCAAACTTCAAGGTTTTCTACATCTTAAGAAGTACAGCACATCAAGCACATGTTTCTTGGTACAGGTTTGGATTTGCCACTTATTTGAAGCCCGTGTTTCATAGGAAACTTTCATTCTAACTATACTACCATTTCAAACAAATAGTTAATAGTTATTTCCGCATCCTGCAGCATTTCTGCTATGAGAACAAAACTTCACCAAAATTTCTTATATTTTATCTCAGTGTTGGAGAGAAAATCTGTGTGGCAAGAACATGGGTATTTTTTAATAGTATCATAAAATACTGTTAAAGTTCAATATTTGACTGCTCCAAGAATCTCATCATTGAAGGTTTCCAACACAGGAAATACAAGAATTCCAGAAAGCCACAGGAAAAAACAATGAAGCAGTGTGATTTTCCCCAGTAACCCCAGATGACACGCTGCCAGCAAGAAATACGCGTGCATTTCCTATTTATAATTACGTATCCAAAGTTATTGTCTATCCACAATGCAATAACATTCAAAATCTGCAAAGGAACAATATATCTGTTCTTTAATTACAGGAGGATCATGAAGCCCATGACTTCTATAAATTCTGGTTTTATTTGCATGGGGGAAATATCCTCCATCAGTGTCACAGACCTCCAGGCTGGCTTTATGCTACAAGCACAAGAACGTCTGTCTCACTGCAGTCTGCTGCTGCTCTCTACTGCTTCCCACTGTGGCTAGAGAGGACAGAGGAGGTGTATTTTCTTTCTGGCCACAGAAAGAAATGTTTGTTTTCAAGGAAAAGCAGAATGCTGATGCAGAAGACTAAAATTATTAGATTTGCCATGCTGCAGAATCCCGTGGGAGTATCGGTGAGAGGGATGGAAAAAGTGCTGTTCCCACTGACTGTGTGGAACGGGATTATCATGATAATTTGCAAGGCTCTCAAAAAGTAGGGAAATAAGTTATTACTTGTTTCCCTCTCTAATTCCCACTGCAAAACCAGTTCTCTAACACAAGTCATTTTCTATCTTTTCACTGCCACAGATACCATGTAATGAAGTTTTAAGTCCCTCTACCAGAACTCTGTAAAAAAGAGAGAGGAAAGAATCAGCTGACTCCCCAGCCCTGTTCTTGAATATTCCCATTTCAGGACCTGTATCTAGGAGGTTTTCCTTGCCATTGGTGGAGGGGTGCACGTGCTCAACCTCAGGATCATGCTGATGCAGGTGAAAAATGCAATTTTAATTTCATTACTGGTAGAATTTGCCCAGCTATGACATAGGATTGGTAGACATTTACTATGTAACAGACTGAACAGCATTTGTTAACTACCTGTGCCAAATGTTATTCAACATTTTAACTATTAAAATGCTTTGGAATAGTGTATTACCAGCAACGTACTCTCTGACATGTAATTCAGATACAGTATTTAAACCAGACTTAGAGGAATCAGAACCTAAATGCCGGTCCTTGGTTCACCAAGTTCAGTTTATTATCTCTGCTTCCTCCCTGTACTAGTTTCTAGATAACTATTATAAATAACAAAGGAAAAGCTCTTCATTTCCTAGAGAAAATGGCATCTGATCATTGCTTTAGCAGCATAAATTCTCATGTCTTCTTTTTTTTTTTAAAGAAGGGACTAATACATCACTTTCTATGTTGATAAAATAACATATCAGGGTGAAATTCACCTTTATTACCTTCCCATATCTTCCGATAACCTGCGAGTGCAGCAAACTGAATTCCCTTAGGCTTATGAAAGAAGTAGGTCAGCAGTGCCCAGGCTTTCTAAGCAAATTCTCCTCTAAAATGCATCTCCTTGGAAAGAATCACCCATTGTACCAGCTTCACTAATACCTATATAGATCAAGATCCCTCCAAACCTGCAGTGAACCTTGCAGAACTAGCTGTCTTCTTTCCGTGTGTCTCCCTACTACCCTGTGCAGTCACTGTGCATGGGCTTAGACCAAATCCCAAGAAATAAAATGATCTTACTTTCAGTTTGGTGGGAGCAGAATCTGGCCTCAAGTAGATCTTTTAAAATTCTTTCTCATAGTAAACTCATCTTGAACTGAAAAAAGAACCCAAACAACAGTACACTTGATTAAGGCTGAATTATTAATTGTTTAGTTCTTGCTTTAAATCATGACCAGATTTTGAAATAAACAGATTAGAAGCATGGTTTATGTATATTTGAAAAGCTAAATGTGATACACTGTTACTGGAAAATTACAACACAAACTATACCAGTTGGATTGAGCAAAAATGCCTGGGTCTCATTAATGCTGTTACTGTACCCCATCAGACCAGCTTCAGGGGCTGCATAATTGTTTTTCTGTCAACCTATAAATTCTTGAGTAACAACAAAATTATTGTGATTTTTCTTACTAAATAATTCATATATCATAAAGCATGTACATAACCAGGCCCATGAATCACTAAGCACGTAGCAATTTTATCTCATGGCATTTCTTCTTGCAAGAATAAGAACAGTTTTGACTTTGTAATACATCATCTCATTCAGAAATTTCAAGCGTTCTTTAAAAGTTGTCTGCCTTGAAATTTACATTTTGGACTTTAAAGTTTTTTTGATCAGAATTTTTTTGTCTGAAGGATTGCTTTTAATCATGTTTTATAGTTTTAATTCTATTAGGATTATTAATAGCACTGAAAGTAATAAATTGGTTTTATAATGAACTAGAACAGGGCTCATAAACTGTGCTTAAAGTGATGCAATTGCTATTAAAAATCACACTAAGCCATGTGTATTCTACCTTCCCAAGCAAACAGCAACCATAATGCATCCAAGCTGGCTAAAGTATAACACGGTATTCCATCATTTCAAACCTTAGTGGCTTCCTCTGTATTTTTTTTTTAAAGGCTGAATTGATCCATATTTGAGTTTTCTGTTAAGACAACACAAAAAATGTTAACAATCTGGATCATTTATAACTTGACAAAATCATCTCTTAAAGGCTGCTGCAGAGAGCTCTCATGCTACATGGACATCATTACTTTCTACAAAAACATTGCAGTGCGTTTACTAGCACATTATGATGGATTAGCATAAGTAATTAAGGTTAAACTACACTCATCTATGAGTAATAAATATTTGGTGATACATTAGCCCTCTTTACTTCAGCTGTATTTATTCACATACTAATTCAGAGAGGTCAGTAATTGACATCAGGTATCCAATCATTAATGCAAATTTTGATGTTCTACTGCACACATGCTTTATTTAAAAGACTTAAATGCAATCACAGTTATAACATCTTAAGTCTTTCCAGAAATAAAAAAAATCCTTTAAATAAACTTGGAGTATTTTAGTCACTGTTTTTAGTTTACATTCCCATTCATTCTTATTCTATATTCCCCTTGCTGCAATTCCCCAAAGCTGCCACTTTTTCTTAGGTGTATTTAAACCATACAGCCCCAGAAAGTATAGTATGACATCTACTTCCATAATACCTATATTTTGGGATTAAATCATGACAACTCTCAGAATTAATAACTTATTTTTCTGCACTGAACATGATTAAGGAGTTACAGCAAAAGCTAATTTAAATTAAATGGCCAGAGTAAATAATCATGAAGCAAAATCTCCTTTGTTTCAGGCAAAGTTGGTCTAAACCAAAGGCCTAAGGGCATACAACTATTAAGAAATACTTAAATTCCATTCAATAATAATGTGCATCAGGGAGGCCTATAATGACAGTTTGCAGAGAGATTTAGACATCAAGGATCTTTTTACTGCTATTAGATTATTCAAGGGGACTATTTAGTCAACTCACAGTTTTCTACTCAGTTTTTCTTGCCTATAGAATGATTCCAATCTATTCTGTTTCATCAGAAAATTTAAATTTGTCCATAACAAAGGGCAGGGACAATTTTGAAGGCTGGAAGAGTGAACTCTGGGTTCCTGTTCCACTCTTGCAGAAAGCATTACTACTGGAAGGAGTATCCATAGGTTTCAGAGTACTTACAGCCGAAAAGTACCAGGCTGCAGCAAGGAGCTTCTTAAAACCCGACCTTTTTTTGCTCATTCTCAGCCCCACTCTAGGTATCCTTTCTACCAAATCCATCCAGGAAAGAAAAACTGAATAGCCTTTCTCTCTGTTGATGAGTAATTAACCCCCCTTCCTACTCTACCAAGTTGGAACTGCTTTGCATTAAGTAGGCGATACCAGCCCCATAACAGCTCAAAAAGGACTGAGTTCTCTCAGATGATTGACTCAGATTAAGGCTGAGGTTATGGATATCATTACTGTTTCACATAATTTCAGATTCGTATGTTCACTGAGCACACGGGAGCATGGCAAGCATAAACACAGGCACCGGGTAGCTCCAACTTGCATACCAGCACAGGTACTTCACACTGTCAGGTAGTTCTGTTGTTGCTGTGCTTCACAGGAGTCTGAGAAACAGATCTGCTCATGCCTGCCAACTTCTGTAGGCAGAGTAAGCACAAATAGGTAAAACCAGAGTAAGCACTAATATGCAAAAACAAAGATCAAAGAAAAAAAACACAAAGGTTCTACCTAATGCTGCTACACACTCAGAATTACAGTAGGTCAACACACGAAGCTGAGGAAGGATGAGACTTCAATCAAGGAAAGGTCAGTTGGTTCCAGGTTTCTTGGAAAACTGGAGAAAAGCACTGGATATCGCTCCAGGGAAGATCAAGAAGGAGAAGTCACAGCAACTTATTTCTGAGATAATGTGAGAGTACTAATCTTAAACAATTGGGAAGATCAATCCTTACTAGTCTCTAAATATAACTTTCATTTAAATTGGAAAAAAGTTAAGAACTTCATGTTGAAACTGTGCCCACCTGAATGTTAGCAAGCAGTATATTTTCTAGTGACAAAAGGAGTGCTATTATATATTAAAAACTGATATTTAAAAACAGTGAGCTGCTGGAACATGTTTGCATTACTTCAGTAAAACAAACATAGAAACACCCACATTATCACAATTTGGGAGAATACCAGAAAACAGTATTTCTTGGGTACTGTCGTAAGTGCTACGCAGTCTCTAGCGAAACATTTACCACACATACAAAAAGGTATAAAAGTGATATATAGTAATTAAGACCTGGGCTTTATCGATTGTGTGGCTTAAGTAATTTTTCACCACAAACGTAAGATTTAATAAGTAGTTAAAGATCCTGACTTGGCTGCAGTCATTAGCATGTAATTGAACTGGTAAAAAAGATCAGTTAAACCTATGTTGATTACCACCTTATCTTTGAAAGGCAATTAAGGACCTCAATCATTGCAACAAGATTTGATTGTGCAGCCTCTATTGGACATTGATCTTTCAGCAAAGCGCAGTTACATTTTCCATTAATTTACAGTAACACAGTTTAACTGGGATACCTGAGACCACTGACCTGGGTAAGATGTAATGCTAAGCACTCGTTTAGGTTAAGATGCCCTCAGTAGTCATTATTGTTTAAAAAGACTGCTACAAGAAGTGGCTACCTCATCCTCTGGGCTTAGGCTAAGGTTTCATTAATCTGAAGTAGTTGTTAAGTGAGGTGAAACAAAGCTCCCTGCCTTTTTATGTCATCTCTCGTTTAAACATCATTCTTGAATACAGTGAAGAGATAATTAAGACAAGACTTACAAGATAAACTGCACTTCATTTCACATGGAAGGGGTGCAGAGCAAATCTGCAAGAAGTTAGAAGGGTCATTTTATGCTTCATCTATAGAAAAATAGGTGTCAACATTAGTGTGTTTCATACACAACACATGCATAGTATAATACATACTAAAAGGAGGGTGCTAGTTAGAACAATTAACAGAGGAATTAACAAAGCCTGGTTCCCTACAAGTCTGCCTTTTGAAGCAATGGGGTTCCAACACAACCCCAAAGGCCATTACAGGCAAGAGTCAGGTGCTGTGCATGTGCAATTAAGGCACCTCTGAAAAACCACACTGCCAGCAGCTCAGCTTTAAAGCCCACTTCAGGGCCACTCTTCAGTTCCTTTGGACTGCTTCACAACAGAAGACCCAGCTCTCCTCATATCCAGTGTCCCTTCAGGGCCTGGCTGCCACAAGACAGGAGTTCATGGGGATTAGAGAGGTAAAGATGAAAGGTTCAGCTCAGAACAACAGACAGGGTGCTCATCCTTGCTTGCCCTTCCCATGTTCCCCTGAGGCTTACAGAAATATTTGAGACAAGACAGCACTGATCTCCTTGAATCTTTTTGGCCCTCAACATTTCCATCTTGTGTTCAGGCCAAAACTTAAGATAGACGATTAAAAGAAATACTTACTAAGTATTTATAGCAAAAAGAGACTTACGGCCAGATGAAGTATTTTACCTTTGGTTGAAGACAAGCAAGTAGATTTACATTCATACTTGAAAATTATTTTTGTCATGATTTAGTAACTCAAGCATTAGCCCTTATAAATAGCATATTTTCCCTCTTAAGGTCTGTAACAGGTCACATACAAGCCTTAATGAAATGAAGGAATGATACTATATTTGCGCTCTGCCCTCAGACATCTTCTAGTTCATCCTTTAGCATGATCAACTTCATAAGAGCAAGAGGTCTATTGATTTTCATGTAATACAAGAAAATATTACATTTGCTTAATTGTTACACAGTGAGATCATTGAACAAGAAATCAAGTCTCTATTTAATGCTGCAAGCAGCACAGAATTGCAGGGATCAATAGGGTAGTTTGTCAGAGATGTTCTCTAAGGAGACTTGCCCATCACTGTATGGACAAGGAGTCATGTTGCCTGCATTTATCGAAAAATAGGTAAGCAAAGTCAGCAGTACACATTATCAGAAATCAAACAAGCTGCAGTGAGTGGAGGTGCAACTCCAATGAAGAGTGGTATTTATAGTCTAGTAATTAAAAACCATTTTATCAACCCTGCATAGAGACTAAACCTTTACAGCGAAGTATTGACCAGGTCCGTGGCAATGAATGATAATATCTGACTGTAACTTATGAGCTGCAGTTATTTAACTTCATCCAATACAGAGAAAATCAGTTCTAGAAAGATACTAACACTAATTTTTATTATTAACAAGGCTTCTTGTGATACCATCTCTTCAGCTTTAAGACCCATTTACCTCATGTCAAGAGTATGCTTCAGAATGAAACAGAAGAGTGCCAGCACTTCTATGATTAAAATGTTATTTAGTGTTGCTTTAGAAAAACCACATGTATTGCTTCATTAAGTGGCAAACAATTCCATTATCTAGAATTAAGTAAAAAAGTGTTTAAATGAAATTATACTGTAGCTGTAGCTTGATGATAATTTATTTAGGAATGTGGATTCCTCTCCACCCCCAGTACCCACCCATTTTACATTTATCTTCCTACTTATGACAACTGAATAATCAACTTATGTCACCAGATGTGGGAGTTGGAACAGACAGCAGTTTTCACTGGCACTAAAGCTAGACATAATCCTGTAATACACCCTGTACAGGTGTTTCCATTGTTTGAACTTACTATCCAATAATTCCATATTTCCACCATCCAAACAGTTCCCTAAAAGCTTTTTCTTTGGTTCCATCTGAATGTAAGTCATCCCGTTATCATATGTGCATGTTACAGCTGTGCTCAGTTACAGCTGGAGAAATCAGCTATTCTGCACTGAAAAAACAAGGGCAGAACTCTTCTGATTCTCCTTTATTAATGAAAAATAGCACTTTGTAAATTACCACAGAGGTCAATCTTCTAGATTACTTAGGGTCTGTTACTTACCTATAAAGAAGTAACAATAAATATATATAAAGCATATACATATAAAATAAACATATATATAAAGTATATAAAGCAACAACAGAAAAAGCAGATATCTGGAGTTCAAGAATTGCAAAAGATACAAACATAAACCATATTTTAGATATTTTATTTAAATATTACTTGAAGAAGTATGATACAGCCATTTGTAACTTCTTTGGGTGGTATTTTTCCAGAGTCTTCCAGGCAACTGTGACTAGTAAGTGCAATGGTTTCATCCAGACACTTGCAGCTATGACAGTTAATGCATCATGAAACATCCAGTCAAGAGTCTAAACCTGAGCAGCTTCATCTTTTCAGAGTAATTCTGAAAAGGCCTAATGTATTCACAGTTTCCTTCCCACATGCTACATTTCAGTTCTCTAAGTTGGTAGGTGTATTGCTTTAAATTAGCACAATTTGTTCAGCAGCACTAGTCACTGACTTCCATAAATTCTAACACCCTTAGAAATATTAATTCTTCTACCAAGGCTTCTACTTTTTCAGCTTTACTAACCTCTGCAAAAATAAATCTCTTCTGACCAAGAAGTCCATGCAGCTTCCTGAAGGCAGGATGTTAAGTCAAGAAATCCACTGTAAAAAAACCAAACAGTTGCCTTCAGTTGTCTTTAGTCAAAGGGAACAGATATTTGTAGCAGCTCTAACACAGAAACCCACCAGAGGACAGGTACTTGAAGGTGTGATTTCAGTACATTGCGCCTTCATCTTCTTTATTTAGAAAATAAATAGTAACTGGGCCATGACTTGTATGAACAGTCTCTGTGACACTGACAAAGAGCCAGGAGCCAATTCCATACAGTAAAGTCGGGATGCCTAAGAAAAGACAAAAACACATTACATACAGAGAAGCCAGGAAAATTAAACCCACCAATTAATAGGGTTGATGATTCCAAAATGAAATTAGAAAGTATTCCTCCAAAAGCTGCCTTATCCACATTTTGCTTTTACTGAAATGTTTACAAGCAGCTATCAGTACATAATACTCTTTAAGCGTAAAAGAATCAGGAAGTAGCTTAAGAAAAGCAGCAATTCACAGAAATTAATAGAAAAAGAAAGTGGGAGGACAGCAGCATGACATAAGCGGAACATGGTCATGTATATAGCCTGATTTCTACTGATTACAAAAAATATATATGGAAATACTAAAACCCAAACTCTCTGGACAGCCACTCAGTTAACCAGTTCAGGCTTTCTCATGTGTGAAAGCAGAGATACGAAAGAAAATAGGCAGCAACTTCACATGATCAACATGAAGCTGCTCTTGGGAAAATCAATTCAGTAGTTAACACTACCAACTCCAACAAAACTGGAATGAGTAGGAAGGCCTATATATAAAAAGTACCATTTTTTTAGCACTGTCAAGTCACCCATCTGTTACAGACAACAATATTTTACTTAATATAGGGGGAAAAAACACAGATGGATTTAGGCCCCGAATTCAGAAAGCACAGAAACACTGAATTTAATGTGCTTAAAGTTACTCAAGTGCTCAAGCTAGATTCTCAGGTGAAAGAGGTGACTTTTCACATGTTCACCAATCATTTAACTACGAAACACTCAGGGTAACTGTAGGAAAGATGGGGCAGATAAAACGTCTGTGTGGAAGGGAAAATAAAATCAGATTTAAAGCTGTTATTAATAAAACAATCTTTGTGGTCTTCTCACTAAGTCTGTAAAGATCAGAAAATTATGATTAGTGGGCATATTTTAGAAAAAAGCCACTAAAAACTTTTAAAGTGAATGAAAATTTATTTTTTAATGAAATATTAAAACTCATAGAATTAATTATGCCACTGTCGCTGCTAGCATTTAAGTATGCAGTGCATGCACAGGTAAAGTGTTGAATACTATCTATAGCTATTTTTATATTAATAATGTACTAAGAGTACATTTTTATTTATAAGCCTTTATATTGCTCAGCACTTCAGGGGTCCAGGCCCACATGAAAGCTGGATGTCAGGTGCAAAGATTCGCCCAGGCACTCTCTCAGAAACAGAGTTTCCCTTCAGCTGGCGCTCGTGTATTTGCTTTGAGGCGAGGATCTCACCCACGGTAAGAGAACATAGATTTGTATCTGGGTAATTATCCATCCCCGATGATGTCAGACGCCTCAATAACAGGACAGCGAAACGCGAACTCGGTAAAACCCCCGAGGAGTGTTGATTTACACCGTTTCCTCACGCCGCCCGGTGCGACCGCGGGGCCGGAGGTCGAGGCAGTCGCGGGGGGATCCCTCACCTCAGGGGAACGGAGCCGCCCCGCAGGGCCCCGGCCCTCCCCAGCGAGCGCCGCTTTACCTCACCCCTTCCCGCCCCGCGCCTCAGGCGCCTCGCCCCTGCGCCCGCCTCAGCCGGCGGGGGAAGCTGAGGGGAGGCCGCCGGTCCCGGCCGGGCCGCTCCGCGCCTTACCGGCATTGAGGACCTTGAGGGCGGTGAAGGCGGCATTGTGCAATGCCAGGTCCTGCGGGGCGGCGCGGGAGCAGTGGTACTTGATGAAGGGGAAGCAGCCGGTGCGCAGAATGTGGTAGTTGGCGCCGTTCACCCGCCAGTTGAAGTTGGAGAGGCCGAACTGGTCGTTGCGGACGGCGCTGTACTTGACACAGTACGAGGTCCAGTGGGGCAGGCCGCGCTGCCGCAGGTGCTGGCTCAGCACCTCCGAGGCGGCGGGACGAGGCGCTGCCGCCCCCCGCCACAGCAGCAGCCCCACGACCGCTTCGTGCAGCCGCCTCAGCGCCAGCATCCCGCGGGGCTGGAGCCTCCCTCCCCCGCCATTAACCACAGCAGCACCCACGGCCACGGCCCGCGCGCGTGCGCCACCTCAGCGCCTGCGCCCGGCTCGCCGGAGGGCGGGAAGGGGCAGCGGCGGCGGGGCTGGTGTGAGGGGAAGGCGGGCTCTGCGCTGAGGTGAGGCACGCGCTGCCTCAGGCGGGCCCGGCCGCCCCGCGAAGCTGAACGGAGCCTCCCGGTGCGTCCTGCCCCGCACAGCCCGAGGGGAGCATTAGCAGCGGGAAGGGTACGTGAGGTCTCGTTACAGCGAGTTAAAATATCCCCTGATTCCGGCAGTTATAGCATTAGAAATGGTTTTGTCTGCGGGTCGTTTGCCGCTGGCACATCCGCGGGGCCACAGCGTCCACCAGGTTAACATACGCTGCATAAAAGCCACGCTAAACTGCATTAATTTTACTTGGTGGAATTTGCCAGGTTAAAAATGGTTCTTTGCAAGCGTTAGACTCTTTCGAAGCAAAATATTTTAAGGTTATACCCAGTATTCCTTCCTGTGAGGGTGCTGAGGCGCTGGCACAGGGTGCCCAGAGAAGCTGTGGCTGCCCCATCCCTGGCAGTGCTCAAGGCCAGGTTACACAGGAGCTTGGAGCAAGCTGCTCCAGTGGAAGGTGTCCCTGCCCGTGGCAGGGGTTGGAGCTGGAGGAGCTTTAAGGTCCTTTGAACCCAAACCATGCTATGTTTTCTCTAAATAAAAAGCAGGTTTCTGAACCATTAAACATTACATTTGAGGGAAAAAGTACAAAATTCTGCACAGAAAAACAGAGAAATGGGAACAGATTTTTTCCTTTTAATAATTGTGAGCAGTATCTCAAACTCAGCAATCTTAAACCATTGAGCTATGTAGTATGAATGTGCTAATCAATCAGTTACTACTCCACAATGTCCCGTGTTTATGTACTGCAGTGTACTACATGTGTATGGAACCAGTAATTATTAATCACTGCCAGTAACAAATTTGACTCAAATTCCCCTTCCTATAATTAATAGAGCATATAGTTAACTTTAATATCTTTCTTTATTAGTGGCAACAATAACTGAGGATAGAAAACTTGGAATTGGATACTGAGACCGTCTGTGGTGAAGTGCTGAGGTAACATACTTTAGAAGTAATATTCTGCTGTTTATTTCATGGTCAAAATTACCTCTTACAAACATATTGCTATAAAGTGGATATATGATAATTATTTTTATTCTTAACTTATTTATTTCAAGATACTTTGCTGTTAACTTTGTGTTGCCTGTGGCAGCATAACCTCACACCTCTACTTCAAGCAAATGGAATGAAGTAGCATCTGTATTTACAACTGCAGAGCAAAACATTGCATACTTTTTAAAGTATGCAAGAATCATGACCAAACATCCTAAAGATGAGGTTGGAAGCATTAACAAAGCATTCTTCCAAATGTCTTCTTTTAATAATGTTTGCGCAGTTCAGGCCTCTGTGTTCATTGCGTTCTGGTAGAGTTTGATCATTTTTACATCAAAATAGTCTCCTGAAATGCATATTCTTGTGATGTAACTAAAAACCAGTCTAGCTGTTCTTCAGTTGAGATGATATATTAAATTACATTCATAAGGGTTGTTGATGATTGTAGTTCCTTATCTTTAGTATCTGGTTGCTGTAACAAAATCTGTAGTCTAAACTGAAATGGAGAGGATCAGTGTATAGTCAGGGGGAGTACCTCTTAGGTGATTTGTTAAATGGGGATTGATGTTTTATTGTGACATTTTGCAGTGATGTTAGGTAATTACTGTGAAATGCTGAGTGCCAGGTTAGTCTTAAAATTCCAGAGATTTATTACCTTAACCTAGATGGAAGGTGGTAAAATTCTCCTGATCCATCCCTCTGAATGAGGTACTGGAGATCTTTCAGGAAATGGGTAGGGTGAGTATTTCAGAAGACCTCCGGAAGTGGTTGTGCTGATGAACTATTTTGCTCTGTGCTCATTCTGAATATGGAAACTTGGGCTTAATGCCCACTCCCCTTTTTATTCTTGGGCAATTTCTGATGCGCAGCCATACCTGGGCCATATTTTCTCTCCATTTCACACTTGCTCTGTTTTCTTCCCAGTCTAGATCATGCCCTGAAATTCAAACTGCAGCTCAAGGACCCTATTACTCCTTTAGTGAGCGGGAATAAATAATCCAGTTGTGTGAGCAAGAAATCATGACTATATCTAACTTTTTTTTTTTAAAGATTGTAATTTCATTTTATATCTGCTGTATTGCTAAAAAAAAATACAATTTTGGCACCACCAGCATGACACTTGAATGTGAGAGACTGTAAAGCAGTTGCAATCCTTCCATGAGCTCAACACTCAGAAGTGTTAATAGTAATTAAAAACTTTTTTTCCCCCTCAAAATACATTTCACACTTTGCACGTACTGAGAAATCTCTCTCACCACAGGAACTTTCAGGTCACTTGTTTCCTGCAAAAACAGGTAGTTTTCTTTTGTCAGAATAGAACAAAACATAAGGAAGTGCAGGTTTCGTTTACTCCTAGGACACTACAGTCTATTAAGTGCCAGTAAACTAATGAGCCTCTCAGACCTTATGTTGTTCTGGCTTAGATCAAGGCTTAATTTTCCTTAACCCTTACAAAACTAGCTGCCTCCTAGGCTGGTACTCCTGAGCTCTCCCGTGCTTCCTTGTCCCCTAGGATGTTGCTTCTGCTAAGCAAACCGGGGAGTTCCATAGCTTGGGCGTGAGACTGGGTGAGGAATCTATCTACAAAGAGCTGCTTAGCAGTAAAACAGGAGAGACTGCTTTATAAATGCTTCAACATACTTTTCTGCAGCCCCTCAAAGTAGAACAGAGAATAAATATATCTTATCTTTTAGAAGATCTAATAAGCATATATACTATCCTTTTTAGTGCATTATTTCTTGTCAAGCAAGAGATTATTACCTATACCACAGCCCAAAATAACCTGTTACTTTCATTTCTAACCATAAAGAATAGACACTTCCAGGAAGTTCATTCACTGTTTAAATCTCCTGTTAGAAAAATCTGTGGGTGCTGGAATACCTAAACCCAAGACTGTATTGAGATTACATGTAAGAAAGGAACAAAATCAAGAATTAAACAAAAATACTTTTGGAGTTTTATCTGGAACAGGGATCAGCATTTATGCAAGCATTCTCATCTGCAATAATTACTTCTGCGATCAAAGCAGAAGAGCATTAACACGAAAGATTATTTATGAAGGTAACAGATCAAAGACCTCGGCACTGACAAACCTGGGTGCTGATCTGCTTGGTCACATTCATTGTTTGTCTTAAAAACTGGTTTTGCCTGAGCTTTTTGGGAAGTAATCTCAAAGATAGCTGACGTGCTTGGACAGCAGTATCCATCCAGTGGATAAAATGTACTCTCCATAGTAAAATTAACAGTGTTGTCTGTTGGGATATGAGAGATGTGGTGGATGATTTTACAAATGTACCTGTAGTCCTTTAACATAACAGTGCACAGAAATGATGACAAAAAAAACTCACCAGCGTCTGAAATACAGGATCTACCTGATGGACAGATGGATCTGTAAAGTCATGGTACATTGGGATTCGTAGTACAAGTATGGTCCCTGTCATTTTTTATCAGCTCTGTTCCCAGGCCGAGAGTCAAAACACAGTGCTGCACCAGCTACTGAGGAGAAAAAATGACTGCTACTGCTAAACCCAGGACAGTCCCTTCACACTCCACTGTTTAACTAGTGCTATTACTAGTATTTCTGATAATTTGAAAAATGAACATGAAAAAATGCTTCAAGAATCTGTAGATAACAAAAGAAATAGTGGACAGAGAATATGAACAATCAGTTCTAAAGAGGAATCTTGGTTATAAGGCTTACTGCTACGATGGCATTTAAGTGTATGTATAGGCAGAACAACACTGGACCTATTTTCATGTTAGAAGTCTGTGTTTTAGAATAAAGTAGGCTTGAAAGAGAATTTAGGGTTACAGGACTCTTCAGTGGAGCATGATCTCTTTGTATGATTTGGTGACAAAGACAGCATGACCCCTATTAATAAGATTTCAAATTCAGATACTGTACTTCAGTAATGACAGTATGAACAGAGGTGTTTATCATGATCCTCTGCTTTTCAGCAGTTTATTTTTGTGAAAGCAGGGATATTCTTCTAAACACCACACTCAGAAATCAGAACTGTTCTCTCAATTAATATTCCCTCACATGCTGGTACAGAAGGAAAACCAAATCTGTTCTTACAGATGAAAAAGCATTTCCAGGAGCATAAAGAATAAGGCACTTAAACATTTCCCGTTAACTATTCTTTCAGAGCATCTGCTGCTGAAGGTTGTTCCTCTTGCAATTTCAGTTTGTTTTCTGCTGTAATTCCTAGAATTGCTTCGATATCTTGAATTGCCATCTGCAACAGATTCAAGGAATACAAATTGTTTAATGGGCATTATAATGAAATCCAGCAGCCAAAATGCACATCTGGTAGCGCTTGCCCTGCAAAGGTAACCAGTGTTACACAAGACATGATGCACCACCAATTAAATTTACTCTGGGGACAGTTGTGGGAATTATTAGTAAATACATACAAATCTCAGGTAAATAAATACAATTCATTGTAATTGTTACTTTTGATTAGCTAACAGTTTCTCTATTTCACATATGGAAATCGTTAAGTCACTATGAAGGAGAGTTCCCTTTTGTAGTTCAGTGGTTGCTTTTCACTCCCTCATATTGGAAAAAGGTTTTCTTTGCTTATTCTGTAACATGTTGAAATTTAATTATATCTTCTCTAAACCTTCACTTTATGCTCCGCTTGGCAGAGGAAAGTACAGTCAGGGTTAACATGGGAAAGAACCTGGTAGAAAATACGCAAGTTAAGGTACAAGTCTGTAACATGGTGCTCCCCTTTCTACAAAATGTTTTCAGGCAGGATCTTGGTGAGTTTTTCTGAAGTTAAAGATGATGGAGTTTAGCAGAACTCCCTCTGGACAGTTCAGCTATTCTCTGGAATTAAAAAGCTGTATTGTGACAAGTGTGCGTTTCAGGGCAGGGGTTTGGATTCATTTCTGCTTTACGGTTGCTTTTTGCCAGCAAGGTCGTCACTGAGGAGCTTTGGAGTAAAGGTGGGTGCTCCAGGGGGAATGCTCCCAAAGTGAGGAGCCCCACGCTTTGTCCTGATGCCCCCCACCCCACCACAGGGCATCTGCTGGCACACAGGGACAGGCACTGCGGGAGCCTCAGAGCACTGGGAAATTGGGAACAAAATGGACTTGTGAAAATGGTGGTGAGGTGAAGGATGTGAACTAATGGGTGGAGCACACAGTGGCTGCCTGCTTAAAAGAAATCCGTGTTAATAATATAAGGAGCTATTATAAACTGAGAAGTTTGTTTTTAATTTAAGATTCCTACTTTGATGGTGCCCCTCTAGAATAAACCAGACAATTGTGACAGACCTGTCTGAGGCAGTACCAAGAGCTCCCTGCCTCTTACAAAGGACAGTCAGGAGCATTACATTACAAATCATTTCACACTAAAGTATGTCTCTTTTCAAAGAAAAAGTTTCAAACTTAAATTTAACTAACAGGTTCCTTGGGAGACTTGCTATCTTGACCTAGACAGTGTAAAATACATACTGCTAACGATAAAAAAGGAATGGTTTAGCACTTGTTTATGATCCAGCATGAGGTATTTTCAGCCCTTGTACAGAAATTAACCAGGATCGTTAGTTAATTAACACCTCACCTTAAAATTGGTCTCGCCTTGCATATTAGGTGCTGATATTTCTTGATGGATGATGAAGAGATTTCGAGCAAAGGTCATGAGGACCCCCTGGAGATCTTCTCCAATTGTTCTGTTAATGATATCCAAACAAATGAGTTTACCAATGATTCCCCTCACATGCTTAAAAACAATCGCCCTCTCATTTGTGCCTGTCTGGTGATGGAATTTAATGAGCATTTTCAATCTCACAAGGTGGCAATCTTCAGGGAGATATGAAAGATGAGGTTCCATTTTAACTTGTCAACAGAAAGGATCTGTGCAATAAATAATTTTTATTAATCAACTTAGCAGAAGTAAGCAGTGAGGTTTCAACTACTCCATGTAAAAGGCTACTGTTGAGTTAGGACAGAGATAGAAGAATACTGTAAACACAGAGATTAGCTCGTAAGAACTGTTTCTTTTGCCTACAATTTGTGAAAGGCATCTGAGAGAGACTGCAGCAGTTATCAGCATCTCTTTAGTTGTAGCTTTGGAGGCTTTGATTTCTCAGTAGTCCATACAGATGTAATAGATATGATCTTGGGAACAAGATACTATGCGGCGGAAGAGTGCACCTCAGTTACTGACTGGAAATGACAGTAGATCTGCAATGTAGTAAATTGGATGAGAATTCACACGGATGTTTCAGGTATTTCAGTGATCTGTTGTTCTTGAAATAGTCTTCAAAGTATTTTCAACTGAAGATTTGCATTGGAAGTCTGAGGGAACACAAATCTGGGATCAGAACATGTGGCAAACATATTTGAGAGTATTATGGTAATATATTAACTGCCAGGTCAATATGGTGATCCAGGAGGTACTGTTTTGTTGATGCGTTGTTCCAGAGTAGCTAGCAGAAATGCAGGTACGATGCAGCGTCTCTCATCTAAGCTTTAAACCAAGCTGACTTGCTTGTGTACTGGCAGTCACCTCACCCACAAGGAGCTCAGTACAGGCTGCACCAATAGTAGCCCCAGAAACCATCTTCAGGATTCATTTAGTCTCTTCCCTGTTCCAGGGGAGGATCAATGCTACTTGTAGCACCCTCACAGAGGTTTGTCTAATCTGTTACTAAACACTGTCAGTGGTGACCACAGTGAACAGTGTAATTAGTTCTTCCCTTCCCTTACTATCAGAAATGCTAAACGTGAATCTTCCTGGCTGCAAGTGAGGTTAATTTCTTGTCCTACTACCCAAGACATGGAGATGGGATTCTTCCTTCCCACAGAGGCTTTTTATGTAAGGATTGTTAACAGATCTCACTTCTGCCTCCTTCTCCAAGGCCCCTTTAATTTGCCCTTGTAAGTCATGCTTTCTAGAACACTCAACATCTCCACTGTGAGCAGAATGGAAGGATTACTGCCCATGCCTTCCAGGTTATTCTGTTTCCCTTTTTCCATAAGATGATGACAGGGTGTCTCTCAGGCAGTTAGTGAACCACTGTAACTCGGGTCTCTCAGGCAGTTAGTGAACCACTGTAACTCACAGAACCTCTTCTTCAAAGCTGATTGTTCCTTGTATCCATTACTGCTATCTCAGTGTAATTCTTGCAGCTGGTTCCACCTTAATGTATTTCTGTTTTTCATGTTGTCTCTTCAATTTGCTGAGATCATTCTGAATTCTATTCCTGTCTTCCAAAATACTTGCAGTCACATCCAGCACTCGAGGAAACTGTTTTCTCAGCCAGGTTATTAATGAAATAGCTCCAGCACCAGACATACAGAACAGACTGAGAACAGAGCTTGCAGCCTTGCATTCATTACGTCTTGTTTTGGCACTAAACTTTACGTAAATTCTCTCTGAGAGGTTTGCCATCAGTGTGTAGTAGATTCATGCGCATTATGCTATCTTAAGACTTCTTGGGAGAGGTTCAGATGTCTAAAGAATTACTAAACTATGGGATCTGCTGTTGCCTGAGTGCTGTTTATCACCTTGTGAAGAACAATATAGAAAAGGCATTCAACTCCAACCTTCTCTGTGTCACGTGTAGTTAGGTTTTTAATAATGTTGCCTGTAAAAGCAAGCCCGCACTAATCCCTCTGCTCCTCACAGCTAGATTGCAGCTGACAGTGCATCTAGCTAATTGCTGTGTTGTTTAGTCTGCAGCAGTTAGGCTTTGATCTAAGCACATTCCTGTACTTTTCTTTTTATTACTAAAATGAAAGCCTCCTTAAAACTTTTCAGAAGGCCAATCTTAGAAGAAGTCATTCTGCTTTTCTGAACAGGAGGTGACAGTTAGTGAACTTGAGTGTGTGCTGTCCCGACTGTTTACTTCCCAACCTTCATCGGAGGCCAGGCTGCCGTGGGGCTCCCTTCACATCAAGATGTCCCCATGGAACTGGCTGTGTATACTTACATCATTCCCAGTCTCTGTCGCTGCTGATCTTCATACAGTATAAAAACTGTTCCCTGTTTTTCCTGTTAAATAAAAAGGCAGAAAGTTTTTTTAATTATTCCTAAATAGTGATAATGATAATAAATGTATTATACTGGGACAGTAAGTACATACCCATAGCTAAGAAAGGCTAGGCTTGAATTCTGCATAATGGATTACTGCTCAGTGTAAGCAGATTATTGCTCTAACTTATTGTAGAGAATACATTACCTTTATATTGCTCTTACTGTAAAGAATACATTAGGCTTATATAAATACAATACATACAGCAGAGTCTATTCAGTACCAAATACTTTTGTTCCAAAGCAGTAGGAGATGGTCATAAGTATCTTAAAAATTATTTCCTTACAGTTATTTTTATCAAGAGACAGGTTAACCCCTAAAAGACACTTACACTGAAATACAGAATATGGTTACGTTTTCCTGTTCTTAGAACTTCTGTTTCATCTCAGATATACACGGGACATGCACTCGCATTAACCTTCTGCTCTGGCTCTTCACAGGCCTGATACAGGTGAGAGCAGCAAAACCTGCATTTAGTGCTAAGTTACCATGTATCACTGTGAGGTTTCATCCGTGGGGAGGATTTATTTAGAGAAAACACTTCAAGCTCTGCCTTTCCCAGTGAAGCCCTGTGCTCTGGGATCTGAAATCTGTCCTCTGTTCTGTCTGGTGTAACATCTCCTAAATGCTTTTACATTTCGTTCTCTTACAGTTGCGTTCAGAGCCTTAAGCACTTCCTTCCCTAGCACAGGCTGCATCTTCATCTCATCATTCCTCATTCTGTTCCCCATTATTACCTGACCTCGTGACCTC
The DNA here is from genome assembly GCF_028554395.1 of Pezoporus wallicus. Taxonomy (NCBI): domain Eukaryota; kingdom Metazoa; phylum Chordata; class Aves; order Psittaciformes; family Psittacidae; genus Pezoporus; species Pezoporus wallicus. Next base: position 571,686 of record NW_026642428.1, on the reverse strand, counting down.
TGAAGGTTTATCTTTTCTCCTGGGTACAGAGGTGTCTGAAAGGGCCATATGATGGCCAAGTGCCCTCGGAAAACCTGAGCACTGCTCTGGGTGACTGCAGATCTGCACAGCATTCTTTTGGTGGTCTCGCAGAGAGAACCCATCTCACCCCCTAGTGTATAACATAAACATGTTGTCATCCTCTTCATCCTTCACTGCTCCACTCTTATGCTACATCAGATGGATTCTTAGTTCTTCAAGACTCGCATTCCAGCTGAAGCAAGCTGACGGGCAAGTTGCAAGATTAGAGTCATCAGCACAGGAACTGCTGAAGACCTTTTATGCAATTCAAGAGTTCATTAATTAGCATCACAAAACCAATTGAAAATAACGAATTCTGATTTATACCAAGCCCTCCTCACAAAACTGCAGAGCATCACCTCACTGTGTTTTTAACAGAACACTTAAACATTAGATTATGCTAAACACAACACTTAATCTTTACACTGTACTGACGGGTTTCACCATATAGGGTTTTACACGCACAATTCCTGCAGGGTATCACATTTTCTAACCTTTTCTGCTCATACCTGGAGGTCAAATCCAACCCCACAAGCTTGACACGTCTGGAGGAAAACACCATAGTAGGTTTCTGCAAGGCTGGAGTGCTTCAGTTGGCTGCTTGCTGCGGCGCACCAGCTGTTTCTTGGAGCAGGCTAGAGAAAAATCATACAGGATTCTTTATTTTCATACCAGTTTAGATCAGAAAGCAACAATTCACTATTTAAATGGCTTTTTTCTCAGTGAACTCATGTAAGTGTGAAGTAAGACTCCCTTGGGAGGAATTCCTGTCCATCACAGCGTCTGTTGAACACAGACATTTCCAGGCAGCAAAATTCAGTCCTCACCTCACACTATATGTCAGACCTGACATTCTAGAGCAGGTCTACACCATCATTCCTTATGAACCACACTTTGATATTTCCACAGCTTCATCAGTAACTGAGCCCTGTGAAGTCATTCTAAGTGAATCCACCCTGCCCTATGGTAACATACATTGTTCTGGAGCCAGCTCTTCCAATAGGAGAAATTCCAAAGCAGATAATGAGTTGTATTTGAAATTGGGATTTTCCAAGACTGAGCATTCCCCCTTGGCATTAGAGTGTGTAATTTTTCCAGCAAGTCATTGAGGAGCTACAGAGCTGATGCCAGGGGACTTGATACTATAGATGAAAACCAGCACTGCGTTGGAGTTTAAACTCTCCTCAGTGCTCAGGACTAAAGAACAGAGATGCTCCCCTAAAGCAAGGCTTTCCTGTGATGTTGTTTTTAATAGTGGACTGTTCAGAGGGGGGATACTGCACATTGAAGCATGTAATTTACAGTATTTTTTTACTAAAATGATACTTGTTTTGACATTGACTCATTTAAGTTGACATAGTTGAAATCCTTATCTAATACATCTCTGCCTGAAAATTAATCATGTTTATAATATTCTGAGAATTAATAACACCCATTGCTCAAGTCATTAACTTAAAAAAGGAGCTTCCAAAATCTGTTCTCTGCAGTAGGGGACCACAAATAAATGAATGCTTGATAAAATAATCCAAGCAGCAGTTTAACAAGCGTAAACTCGGCTGCGGCTGCAATAACACAGAACTATTGTTTAAGGGTTGGCATCAGGTTGATGAGGTGCTTATTTCAGCTACAAAGCATGCATACACATGCATAATGAACTGCAGGATGAATTATTAATGTGTTGCTTATTTAGCCTCATCTGTCTAGAAGATAATGTATCCTAACTATAATGAGTGATTGGGTTTGTACATAATTACAGTAGCAGCAGTATTTAGGAAATTTGTTCTTTCAAAGAAGCATTTCTAAAAATAAAACCATCACAGCAACTCGGGTGCTGCTCCATTTCATCAAAATCAAACCTACCAGCACTGAGAAGATCTAATAAATTAAAAGGGACAGAATCATTATTAACATCATAATTTTACACAAAGTGTTTTACTTAATCATTCATTACAGATCATGTGCTGTAAAAGCATTTGTCTCTTGGTTTGTTTGTTTCTTCTCAAGATATTTTCCTGAGTGTTTTTGTAGTTAACTCTTCAGGAGGTAAAACCCTCAGAAAGACAGAAAGGAGAAAAATCAAGGCTATGGTGACAATTCATGTTAATTCTGACAGAATTTTAATTAAAAAAAGTTGCCACTTGATTACTTTTCCTTTCTAAAACTTGTACTACTGGGACTAATCAGATCTCATTTACTTCTCTCCTACTAAAAGTGGTTGCTTGACAAGAACAATAGATCAAGAGCTCATTAACCTCTCAATTACAGAACCATGACATTTAGGAATGGGGCTAGCATTCCTCCTCCTCCTCCTCCATGAAAAAAATAGGGAGTTGTGAATCTTCTGTCAACGTGTGTAAATTGGCATCTGATTTGCATCTATGTGTGTATATAGACATGAACATATACATACACATACACTTTTTATTATCTGACTTCCCACAGAATCCTGGAATGGTTTGGATTGGAAGGGACCTTAAAGCCCATCCAGTTCCAATCAAGATTTGGGTTTAACTCACGTGAGAGCTGAGAGGGATTTTGGGGACCAAATCCTTCTGCAGGTGTTGTCCTGACTGTTTTACCCTGTTTTGTGCATATCTCACACAGCTGGGGCACAACTCCAGGTTCCAGTTTCTGATCTCAAATCAGCACTCGTGCTGAAGGCTCAGCTTTCATCTCAGCTGCTTTTAACCTACTCCTATAGTCAGGGCAGTGCTTTCACCTCCTCCCTTTTTCTTGCAGCATGTAAACTACCATATTTTTTACAACTTGAAAACTATCTGAAATATGTAGAACTTAATTACTACCACTAATCAGTATTACTGAATACAAAGGAGGAATAATCAGGTGCCCATAAGCATCCAGAACCTCTCCTTTAACTTCTGACATGTCGGTATCCTGTATTAACCTTGTAAAAATCTAAAATTAGCAGCTTAAAGTCTGAAAGGAGCAGATTCAGCTCCTCTAGAGTAGTGATCTAGGACAGATTTTACCTTTTTTAGTAGTTTACATTCATAATCTTATTTGTAACCAAATTGCTGCTCACAGTTTCTGTCTCCTCATGCTCAATACGTTGGCTTTCCATTCTTTTTGAACCAAGAGATACTTCAAAGCGGCTGGAGGTACAATCCAGGTTTCCATCTGTCACGTACAACATGAGCTGAGTCAAGGCCAGCTGGTCACTATAGCAAAGGTCAAGGTCTGTTGCCCACACCTAGTCCAAGCACAGACAGGTGCATTAATATAAAAGAATGAGCAATTGTGTGAAAGAACAGCAGTTGTGTGAAAGAACATCTTGTGGCCCCAGCTCCATTGCTGGGGACATGAGGAGATGAAAAGTCCATGGCTAGGATAAGCACTACTCAGTGTTAGCCTCATCCTAAACCCAAAACCACAGCACTGTATAAGCTACTAGGCAGAAAATGAACTATGCCAGCCAAAACCAGGCTAGCTACCCAGGTTTTAGCAATGATGAGTAAAAGTAGATAGATGAGCTCAGCAGCTGTGAACTCTGCATCATGTAAAGTTGCAATTATCTAAATGCTACACACCACACCTGCATTTTTCATCTGAAGAATAAGTGTTCAGTAAAGCCAGTTTGGAGTTACAGGTAGGTGTTTTGAGATAGGGAGTCTACAAGAAATCTGGAGAGGGACTTTTTACAAGGGCATGTAGTGACAGGACAAGGGAGAATGGTTTTAACCTGAAAGAGGATCCATGAGTCCAGTCTATACTGAGGGCGCAGCAGAAGGAAGTGCCATGGATTGCTTCTGTGAGGCTCCCAATAACCTGATCTTGGATGAACCCCATGAGTTTTCCCCACTTAAAAAATGCTTGTGCCTACTACTCCAGTGAGAAATGTTAACACACACAAGTGTCCGCCCTACAGTGGACCCCTTTAAAACAAATCTAGCAGTGAATGACTTGAATAAGCCTCTGAATGGTAAATGGCATCATCAGAAGGATATTAAAAGGTCAAGCAGCCAAGGCCTCTTGGTAAACTGGAGTTAATTTCACAATTATATGCACATAGTAATGCCCTTTTTATAATGGTGAATAAATCACATCAGTAACAGTTGTTAATATCTAACTGCCAAGTATCTGTTGCTGTATTAAATATCCTATTTGTCAACTTAAATATTTCCTGCTGCATGGTATAAAATGCAAATCAGATGCTAATGGTTGCCTTTACTTAGTAATAGGGGAATGTTCCCCAATTACAGTGCTTAATTTTCTTCAATAATTTATTCTTTATCATCACTTCTGCAAGGCAGGAAGGAACTTTCCTGTCGATTTGTACTTCTCCAGTCTGTGCTGCCCTTTTCAATGAGCTGAATAATTATAAACTGTACATACTCTAGAAGCTTTACATTAATTTCCATAAATATTATGGACAAATCAGTCACAGCCAAGGTGTCTTGAACCTTGTTTGAGTTGGAGTTTAGATTCTCACTTACAGTTATGCCCTGGAAGAGGTGGCAGAGCCACGTGAAGGATCCAGGCACTTTTGAAAGTCTTGGATACCCAAGAACTGTTTACTAGCTCCAAGTGAACTGATGGCTCTTAATCCAGACCTTGATATTACATCTGCATTGCTCTAACCTCAAAGTCTACATTAGCATTATCTGGAGGCTTTGTTGATGCATGAATAAAGGAGGCCAAGTGTGAATGAAGTTGGAAGATACAATGGCTGAGGTGGAAAAAAACACATTAGTTAAGCAAAGATGTCCCTGTGACTGGGTAACTACATGAGCCATGTTCTGGCAGCACTGAGAATGGGTTGAGCATTTAACAGCAGATAAAGCATTCAGAAATGCAGCCTGGCAAACAGAAACAGCCATCAGCCTAAGACAAATTCATCCCACTCTGGTAGAGACTCAGACAAGCTGTGCCAAGCATGGGATAGCATGCGTGTTCTACAAGAGTTACTCCACAAACCCCATGTTGTCAGTAACTGAAGTACCTGCAAGTGATATTGTTTTCATTTCAGATGTAGAAAAGACCATTAATTACTTGTGAGACAAGTTTCACAGAATCTGAACAAACCCCAACATGCCAAACTGGCTCTAACACCTTGCCAGCACCTTGCCAGCCACTGCTCTCAGAAGATACAGAATCATTCCTGGATCCCACAGCACCAGGGGATGGCTCCAGCCTCATCTCTGCCCAAGGAAGGGACTATAACACAGGGAAGAGGAGTTGCTTAACAAAGCAACTTTCATGCCAGAGATCACAAGGCCAAACAAATGCCAGTTTAAGGAGTTTCTGTTCACTTTCACAGTGCTTCAACTTGTTTCAGACATGGCTTCATCATCTCAGACCAAAGACCTCCACACCATTGGCTTCAGAATCAAGGGCTCAGATGTACAAGGTGGACTGATGCCCTGCCATGTAATGAAGGCAGGTGTTCATCCCCTCCCCAGCCCGTAACTCTTTAAGGTACAGGATATCTCTAAACACCTACTTCAGCTTCAGTCACAGTTATGCTCTACATAAAGTCATCATATTATTTGCTTTTTCTAAAGAGAAGGTGCAGATTTCCGTGAGCACAGGGGGGAGGAAGGCAAACGTGGCTGGAAACCACCTGTCCACCTCCTTTCATTCTGGGCCTGAGGCTGAACCACCCCTACTGCAAGTGAAAGCAGCCAAATGGTCATTCCTGTGTGCCAGCTGGGATCACCCCCAAGGATTCTTTTCCTGGCTTGGGATTGTTGGAGAACGCTGTAGTGTGGCTGTGTCCCTTTCTGCCCTGGCTGTGTCCCAGAACATCCCTGTTGTGGGGAGAAAGGAAGAAGGATCAGATGGCATAAGATTCCAGCTTTATCCTAGCAGGGGATTCCCTTTTGACATGGAAATCCAGAAATGCCCTTTAAATCCCCTTTTCCCAGAAATGGGAAAGACACAGGGCCTAGGAAATTACTCTAACTTCATTTCCACTTAATATTTTTTCCATTTTATGAGTTCAAATGCAGGCTGGATCATTAGTAACTACTTGACTGAATTCTTCAGTGGAACAATGTCTAAGTCCCATTCCAGTTCCTGAATACAATGAGTGCTCTTCCCAAAATTATAGTAGTAGGCAACATTTGTGGTAGTTCTGAGCAAGGATGGAAGTTCAGCACAGGTGAGCCTGGCTGGTGGAACTGTGAGGAGACGACAGCTGTGGACCTGCCTGTAGTGCTCTTACTCTGGAAGTAGGCAGTGGGCGCCTTTCCGCAGTAAAACATCGATATGTATTCCCAAATGGAGAGGGGGTTGCTTCTTACCTCATCCATTAGATTGCAGTGGATTTTCCTTTGAAGTAATATAAATTGAGAGTCAAAAGCATCTAGAATGTCTTGAAAATCTGAGCTGTGGTGTTGCGTGGGTTTGAGTTTCATTTGGTTTAATGTTACGAATCTGTTTCCATAATCTATATAGCAATGTCTGTGCAGGTCAGGCAGTTAATAACAGAGAATTATCATCTCCTCCAGTAAATCAGGAGCTGTTAGAAGGAGGCCTATGCAAAGGGCAAGTTTAAGTAAAGATAAAGAGTGATGCAATCATAGAGATTAACAAATATCTGTTCCTTGAGTCCATCCTCATTTTCTGAGGATACACAAAAAGCGCATGTATGCAGTCATAGGTATTTATGACCACAGATATCACATCTTGATAGGATTGACTGGAAAATGAGCATAACCTAAGAGCTTTCATGTGATATTTGGGGACTTTTCAGGACAGTTGTGTTCAGAAACTGAACAGAGCTCACTTGTGACGTGTAGAACTGATGTCTGGTTTTCAAACAGCAAATGGAAGTTCAAAGATAATCATATCTGGGGGTTTATGATGACATATGATTTAAAAAAAAAATAAAAATTAGAGGCAGTAGTTAATATTTTAGGTAGTTTTTAGAGTGGTTTTAGGATGAACTAAGCAAAGCACAGATGAGGCCTTTCCAGAATCCCACCACTGGAAAAAAGATAGCTAGAAATATACATCCTGTAGGACTTCCTGGCTGTTTGTCCAAGGAAACACGATGAAGTCTGGAATCGCTCCTTTCTGCATAGGCTGCCAGGAGGTGCTTTCCTTCAGTGTGCACATCTTAAGAGCCCTCAAGGTACAGACATCTCTGTAGTGTCACAACTGTAGTGTAAATCTTTACCACTGCCATAAAAAATGCTTCAGCTTTAAAACATAAGCTTAAGAAGTAGTAAATTCTTAAAGTTACTAAATTATAGCTTTTACTTCTCCAGTTTAACTGTTTTATATATATGTAGTGTCTATGTGTTCTTGTAAAGAATACACCTGCTATTTTTAAAGTAGAGGTTGAATGACACTAAAAATGTCAATTAGTAGAATACTAATGCAACTTGGGCATTGGAAAGTGAGTTTCCTTTAGGAGTTTAAATCAGAATTGATCGTTTCGGCAGGGATCACAGACAGGATCTTATCCGGCTGCCATCTCGTGGCAGCTGCTGGGATGGGCTGGTGCTGGCCCCAAAACTGAAATTTTAGGGCCCCACAACTGACCCTAACCTCTGAGAACACCCCACCTAAATCTTCCCAGCTCTGCAGTTCTGCATGTTCTGCCTCATCTTTTCCTCTGCATCCTGAATAACTGAATCCAGTGCCTCTCAGTACTGCAGAGGCTGTGTTAAGCTCTCAGACTGATGAAAAAGGTGACTTATGACCCCGCTTCTCCAAATTATCTCTCCACAGATCTATGGATGTAAGTTTATGCGCTCAAGGAATGGACTCAATTAAATGGACTTATTTAGGTGCAGCTCCTTGACAAGTTGGGATCTAAGCAGCACACAGTCAATACTGCTCAAGACTTCACTTCAGAGGGTCAAGGCCTTGCTCTTAAAGATCGGTCTTGGAAAACAGAGTGGGAATCAGAAGCAATTCAGTCCAAATTATGCACCTAATTCTCCTCGTCCACTTTTTCCCCCTAGACATTGAAAACAGCATGTCTCCATCTCCCTTTCCCTCAGGAACAAATCACAGATGCTTAGAACAGAGACAGAAACGGATTCCCATGGCAAACAGAGCATGTGTCATGTCCCAGCTTTCCCTGCCCCTAAGCTCGCTGTCAGGGTGCAGGTCACAAATCACATCACTGATGCACACTCCTGTGGTACCTTTGCCATGCTCAGCCCCATGCCGCTCTCCATGGGGAGCACAGTGCAGAGTGATGCTGTCAGCAGCAGCCTCTGCCTTACACCCTCCTCAGCTAACCCAGCATTGCAACATCCATTTTAGCCTTGGAGTTAGAAATGGACTCAAGAATAAAATGCAAGAAAGGAAGTACAGTGTGCAGCAGACCACACGGCAGACAGGTGTGGAGACTATAAGATGGGGTTAGATCCTCCTACAGCCACTACCCCTGATGCTGTTGGTTGCATACTGCAACCTTCTGCAGTTCTATCATAATTTAAGGAAGAGTTATTTGTAGACAGAAAATGGTACAATCTGTAGAGGTCTCTGAATTACTCATTGTACGTAGAAGCAGTGGCAAGCTGGCCAGCTAAGACTCCACACAGACAGACTGAGAGGCTCCTTTGTGAGCATGAAGAAAAGGGAGCCGGGAGACACTTGGGTACCAAGCAGAAACACAAGAAAGCCCAGTGGAAATATGACACAGTGTACCTCACATCTGAAAGGTTATAACATCATCCACAGCTCCTCCAGGCCTGAGGACAGCATTGCTCTTACCACCTTTTGGTCAGTGTAGAACTGCACTGTAGGGATATTGTGGTGTCTGTGACAGGCACAAAGCTCTGCAGTGACCCAGGTGGAGATTACTTTCTCATTTCTGCATTCACCCACTTGTGTGTTTGACAGACACACATTGTTCCTCATCCACCACACAGTCTCTTTGCTGCTAGTCCTTCAAAGGAACACAGCAATATAACAAAAGTACTTCCAGGAATTGTATCTGAGCCTTTCAGCTACTGCATTAAAGTGGGCACTTCTGAAATCAGGGAGCAAATGTTCTGAGAGAGTCTAATAGGATTTCTTGTTTGCCAAAAAAATAGCGCTTTCAGGAACACAATGTTTTGTGTAATCTCCCTCTCACAAGACAGATGGCATCATTAATTGCCTCTACATCTAGTTAAATTTAAAAACCTGTGCTTAAATAATGTTAAAGTTGTGGTACATGCTGACAAACATTGGAGATACTAAGGTAGAATCAATTTGAAACAGGGAAGAAAACCAAGGCAGAACAGACAGGATTAATAAGAGGCCACAAAAAACAATGACTGATTCAATGTGTCCTTGTTCATGCCAGGAAATGTCACCACCTTCATAATGCAGGAAATATTTCTGTGTTTGGGTGAACTCCTGGCTTGAGTGAAGCCATTGGCAAAACTCCCATTGGCTTCCACGGGTGAAAATGTCATCCCTTCATCTTTGTAAAGCAACTTTACATCAAGTTGTCCAGTGTGGCTTATCCACAGTCCTAATCACAATGCCTGTGTAAATACATTTTGGGAGTCAAATGTAACGTGATCTGCATTTCAAAGCTAACATTATTCATATCCTCTGGTTCACCACAGTCACCCTTCAGTGGTATCAGTTACCAAACCCCAGATATTAAGCCTCTTCTGAGCTTAAAATGGAATATAATTATCACAGCACTGCCAAAGAGCCAGCTTTTGCCAGTAGATACCATATGCTCTTTGGTTTTAAACACAAGCCCTGTGTTTAAAGCCTTTTCTCACACCATGCAAGCTGTGATTTCCAGACAACGAAGGAAAACAGGACACCCAAATGGATTCAGGTGTCTTCTGAAAGTGCACCTATCTCACACAGCCCATCCCAAAAAAATACAGATATGTTCCCTTTACAGTTAAACACTTCTTAAACAGTGCAGGTCCTAATTGAAGAGTGTAGAAGAAAACAAAAGAAAAGAGCAAAACCAAGGAGATGCCTTGGAAATAAAATAAATAACTGAGACTTGATGTAGAGATCTTGAATTAGCATCAGGATCCACACACTGATTTTGGATTTGTGTAGTTGTACAGGAAGCACAACAGTACTGTCATCACTGACAGTATGGGGTTTATGTTCTTTAAAAATTATCTCATTTTCTGTACTCTTCAAGCACAAGGCCACTAACAGAACACTGGAAGCGCAGTCTCTTCACCCAGATTTTACTTCATTTTGTGGCATTTTAGTCAGGCATTATCCCTTAGGTTTGTCCACCTGTCATACTATTCAATCCTATTGGCCAACATCAAATTTAGAAGAAGGTATGATTATGAAATATATCAAACTCCCATGAGATTCCTAAAGTAAGTGGACAGAGGAAAGAGACCTTGCTAGTGACTTAACAGGAAAGGCTGCAGGGGGAGCTCAGCTGGAGCACACATGGGAACTGGATTCAAGGCACAGATGCATGGGAAGCCTGGCTTCACTGGTTTTAAGCTCTTGGAAGTGTTATCTTTAAACTGGATACAGTATTCAGCAATGTTCTTCATTTGGTTATCACAGTGACTGGTAAGGGGACTGCCTTCCATTACCTCCCTCTACTTACATTAGCTGCTATGATGTAAACCAAACTGTTCATCACTACCATCCACTTTGCTATAAGGAATTGCCAGTATCCCCTCTTCTTTAGATTCATCCTCAACCTCTGATCCATGTTCTGATAGACACACTGGTCTACTCCAAAGAGAACAATAATTCCTGTGATTATTTTTACGGAGCAAAATACAAGGGAATCAGAACACTGAAACTAAAATCTTCTAAACATCTTAGCCATAAGACCATCATCTGTAATTACCAGCTTAATGCAGGAGGCACTTATTTTAGGGAAAAGAAAAAAAAAAGTCATTAGAAGGAATTAAAACATTATTTTCTTAACCACTCAGCTTTGAAAGGCTTTGCTGGTTTATTACTCTTCAGGCTGATGAAAAAGGCTCTTCAGATCCACCTGTCAGATCAGGTCTAAATTTTATGCTATTGTTAGAATAACCATGTGCTCTACCTCCATCCACATGCCTCAGGCTTAGAAATAAAGTGTGTTCAAAATGGCAAAGCTTTCTCCTGATCTCTGCTGGAGCCAAGTAGGAAAGCAGCTGTTTCTTGATCCCAGGGGAACGGCATGAAGTGACATAATCTGCCCCACTCACCTGCTGCTCCATCGTGTGTGGGTGGATGAAACTCACAAAATCCACGGAGAAGTAACCCAGCACTCCTTTAGATTTACAGGTCTCTCCAATTTTAAAGCAGAGCGAATTAAGAACTGCTGGATCAACAGAACGTTGGGGAATGGTGGTGCCAGATGAGCGCAGAGGACCCTCAGCATGGAGCTGGTCTCCAGAAGACACTATTTTTATCTTGCCCGTAGGCTCTATCAGCATATCCACTGTGAGGTTGGTGACATGCTCCGAGAGTGGGAAGGCTTCTATCACACCACCTAGTAAGAAATGAATTAGCTGTTAAGCTTGTAATCAAATTCACATGTGATGCTCCTCAGAGTGCACAAAGTGAAACCAGCCAGCTCCTGTTGTGCGCAGGCATTGCAGGGAGGACTGCCATGGAAATACAGCAAGTAAATAATGTAATGTGAGCAGCAGAGCTAGAACCCATGAATCTCTTCCAAGAGAAAGAAGATCTCTCATCTACTATAGCACTGTACAGTTCAAACAGTGGCTTTTCAGCTACAGACGCTTTCAATCAGTTCCAAACTGGATATGTCACTGAAGAAATATGACCTCGGGTTATAGCAATGGATCCTGGGCTGTCTCACAGCCCAGCTAAACCCCAGGCCTGGAACAGCAGTAAAATGGAATATTGGAACCTCGGGGGAGTGGTATCTCCTGCTGCGAACTAATCTCGGAGATTTCATCCATACAGTCACAGACTGGTTTGGGCTGGAAGAGACCTTAAAAATCATCCAGTTCCAACCCTCTGCCACAGGCAGGGACACCTTCCACTAGAGCAGGTTGCCCCAAGCCCCTGTGTCCAACCTGGCCTTGAGCACTGCCAGGGATGGGGCAGCCACAGCTTCTCTGGGCACCCTGTGGCAGGGTCTTACCACCCTCACCGAGAAGAACTTCTGCCTAAGAGCTCATTTAAATTTACCTTCTTTCAACTGAGTCATAAACAATTAAAAATAAATAAATAAATAAACAAAATAATAATATATATATATATATATATATAAAATGGAACACAAAGACAGGAACTGGATGATCTTTAAGGTCCCTTCCAAACCAAATCATTCTGTGATTCTATGTCTGTGCAAAGCCCCCTCACAGATAACACTCATTTGGAGAGGTTAGACGAGGGTTTGATCTGTGCTGCCTCTTACCTACACACATGGTCTTGCCTTGACCAGTTGCCTTTAGACCAGTTATGTACTGGGCAGCTTTGAGCCAAAGGTGCCACAAGTGGGTTAAATGCAAGAAGCCTGCTCAGGCTTGACACCATGAGAACATTTGATGGCATGCAATGTACGTATGTAGCATCCAGAGTTTACATACAGCTCCCTTCCTGGGCCTATGGGAGGAAAAAGCCATTCTCACAGAGGTGTGCTCACCAACACCTAGCCTAGATGAAACATTCTCCCACTTACCTGCTGCAAACTCACTGACATTCCCTAAAACCCTTTGCCAGATGTGACAGCCTTTGTACAGTAACCCAGGGTTAAGGAGTTGGTGCTTACTCATTCAGAATCATGCAAGAAAGGTGATCCCAGATTAATATATGTTTAAAGCTTGGATAGGACACATGAATGATAGAATGGTTGCCTATAATTCATTCGTAAATGAACATTTGAAGCATAATGGAGAAATAAAGGGAGATAAATATTCAAATGGGCCCAAGATTAACAAGAATATGGCATACAATGTGGTATAATTACTCCTTATAACACTTAACAGCGACTTTGCAGTCTTATTTACCTTGAGTAAGAAATGTTTGGAGGAATTTTTCCCATGTAGGGTATCGTTTCTCATTGACTGGCTGTACGTGCTGTGCTAAAAGGCCCGGCAGCTCCTGGGAGATCTTCACCAAAGCTAGCTCCTGCAGAAACAAATTAAATAGAACCACAAGCAATTTTACTACAGAAATGAAAACTGCTTGTGGGGTGATTAAAAACCAGGCCTCCAACAGGCAACCACAAAAAATGTGGTTACTGTTTACCCACAGTCAGGAAGCCTTTTTTAATTTTCCTACTTACTCCTCTTCCCTCTTATTGAAATCTCTCCTCCTCTGAAAGACACCCCCCCTGTCCCCCTTCCGTGTAGCATCTATTTCATTATAATTTATATCAATAACTTGATCTGGCAACTGAAATGCTGAAGCACTTGGTAACTGCTGAGGGATCAATACCTACAGTCAATAACTTCTACATTGTTTAGATTTGGAAACTGAGCAGATTGAAATAGTCACAAATGCCCAAAATAGTTTTAGTGGTTCTATGTTTAAGCTGTTCTATCAACCCAAACACCCTTTAGTTAAAAAAAAAGGAGGAATGATCAACCAAAAGCATTTCTGAAGGAGCAGATACCCTTTTACACTCTCCATTCTGTATCATAAATTCACAAATGTATTTGTGCTTCTGTCTTTGGTAGAATTTGATTAGTGTTAGTCATACTATAGGAGATAAACTAGTTTTCTCCTAGTTTCAAATTCTTTCCTCTATTATCACACATACATGCACACACAAAACAATCCCATTAAATACAGACACTAACTGCATTGCTTTTACTGTTCAGAAACGTCCCAGAAGTACATGAGCATATAAAGTGCAAGGACCCTGACTCTATTGCTTCAGGCTCCTTTCCTTGCTGCTTCATAAGCATTTGCGTGCTTCCCCTGGGTCTCTTTGCTTCTGTTTTACATCCTCTCTCTTCAGCATCCTGTGCTGCAGAAGATGACCAACCATCCTCCGATCCTGGCAATGTCCTAAGCCACAATCAGATTACCTTGAGCTCTGGAGGGACACGATAAAACCTGATGGCTGACATCTAAGAATAGGAAAAACATAAAAAACTATTTTTTCCAGGCCAGCGAGTATGAAGAGATGGGCTTTGTCATGAAGCACATGATGTCATGTCGCCAAAACCACAAATTCAGAATCAGCTTACTGTGATTTATCTACCACAATAAGGAGGAGAAGGATGGGCCAATGACTAGGGTATCAAGGAGACCTAGACATACTGCATTCCTGAACTCAACCTGCGTGGAATTTCAGAGAGGTGACTTTCTGTCTGTGCCTCAGCTGACCAGCCATGAAAGGGGTACACTTTCCGTCCTTTCCTCACATGGAATTAAATACTTATTAAATACTTAATTAAATATTTATGCCTTAAAAATACTTAGGTGCTTGGATAATGATACTGATCTGGGTTATGTGGACTCCTCTCATATCCTAAGGAGTAAAGTATAAGGTTGACTTCAAACATATCTATAACATAAAATATAACATCAGACGACATGTTAAAAAATGGTTTTAGTCAGTATATCAATACGTGAAGCAGCACAGCCGTAACCTCATGACAGAAAGAAAGGACCACATAAAATGCGAGATCCAAGTTCAGAACTGACCAGATTCAAGTCTTACACTGCTTGTTTCCAGCAATCTGTGAGGAGGAATTCAGTGTTGCTTCATGGAATCACAGACTGGAAGAGACCTTAAAACTCATTCAATTCCAACCCCTCTATAGGGCAACGTGGATGCACAGTGCCTGGCTCAGGAGCATCTCACGGTTCAGAGCACTCTCGGTACTCGCTACCTGTGAAGGATGTTGGCATCAAACCTGCTCGCCTTACAGAAGGAAGAGAGAGGATTTAAAGGAAAAACTAATCCAAGGAAATCTGAAAAATGTTCTTGTGAGATCAAAGCCAACATAACAGTGCTTTTAACAAGTAATGCCTCAAGAAGCAAGGTGTTCATAGGGAACTGCTCCTCAAGGATCAGCACCTGGAACTCTAGTTCATGGGGGTTGTTTTTGCAACTGCAAGCTCTCTCTAAAAAAGGCAATAATCCTGATTATAGGGAGGTTTAGTAGGCAAATTTAAGCCTGGATCCAACATTCACTCAGGAAGTCAAACCTTTTAAAAGGATCAGTGCTTGGTAGGCTAATTTCATTTAAATTGGACAGTATCTCCAGCAGAGCTTACCAACGGTTTATCTCTTGATGTGGCCCAAACCAATTCAGAATCAGAGGCTCAACGGAAACAGGGAGCATGTGTTCAAATCCTTCAGCTTGTATTTCTTAGTACCAGTAAAAAAGGAGCAGCCCAAATACTGTTTATGTCATGCAAAAACCTTTGAATCTATACAAACCTGGTTTGTATCGCTTTATAATAATGAATAAGCAAGAAAGAAAATTACCTTTTCCTTCCTAAATGTAATTTCTCACCCTTTTGCAAGCTGAATTTTGAAAGGCTTACTTAGAAATGGTAGTTGCAATAAAAAATGAGGAGAAAATTTGGCATACGTTGAAGGCACTGGTAGGAAATATACTCCAGATAGATCAGTCAGCAAAGAAAAGCCTGTTGAGAAGATAAGTAAATAAATAGGAAGAAGAAAACATCTTAGAAATAGGAAGAAAGACCTGGGGACAGAAAGAGGCTGCAGAGCAGAATGCATGAGAAAGACCTAGGGCTTTTTAGCTGAAAATCATATTGAAAGGAAATTATTTAGACCTTGCAAGCAAATAGAGTGAAGAAAGTAACTCCAAATAAGTAAAGCTGACTGGGCCAGGGAAGAATAAAGCCAGCAGACAGATCCTCAGCAATACAAAGTGCCACATCCCTGTGGAAGTCAATGAAGCTACGGCAATTTATGCCACTTCAATGGCACAATGACAATTGATATCATTTATACAGTATATCCCTTCTACTGCGATCAGTGGAGCTGTGATAACTTATTCCAGCTGCCTTGAATTGGTCCAGTCCAGCTTATTTTCTGTTCTCAGCCACACCAGCAAACAGGGTGATGCTGGAAAAGGCAGTGACTGCTGTCTGACTCTCCAAATAACCCTCAGTATTTCCTAGTTTGCAAATTAAACTGATGTGATACTGTTTCTAATTCAGACAGGTACATGCTCGCCAGACCCATAATCTACCACACTGAGCAAAAACAATGCGAGTGGTTTATAACACTGGAAATGGGTTTTGGAAGTGATGCACTGGATCCCCAACTACTTAAAGTTTGCCACCTGATTTAAAGCCCAGGCATTTAATTGTTAACTGCAAATTTTAAAATTAAAAAGTGCCAATTTTACCTTCCACGAGCTGGAAAAGTACATCTTGATAGAAGGCAGCATCGGGTAAACCAGCCATCATTACCAAGTAACACAAATGTTTTTTGTATGTAAAATTGCTTTGTAAAATATTTGCTCCATCTGCTGAAAGTAGCAAAGACAATTTTCCCTGATAGCTAATGGCCCATTGCAGCTGTGTGGCGAGCGATGCGCTGGGCCTGCAACTTGCATTAAGTACAGTGGTGAAAACAGAGCACAGAATTCGCCACTTACGTCGTATTATCTACTCACTGCTTCCTGAGAGCCCTTCCCTCATTATCGTGGCCTTTGCTTTGGATCAGCACCCAGGCCGAGGCTTGCTTTAACTCGAGAGGCTTTTTGTCAAACCCAGGCACATATGCTATGCTTCAATACAGAAGCACAAAACAGCCACTTTCCGTGACTACAAGAACAAGAAGGTTAGTTCTCTTTCAACTTTCCAGCACTTAAACTGCTGTTCCTTTTTTCACACCACATGGGGCCACGGGTTTCTCTTCTGGCTCATGCTGTCACTCTGCACATAGAGGATTTCAATATATAAAGATCAAGCGCTTCTTTTAATTCTAAATTCAACTACATCCACACACACAAAAAGCAAAAAACCCACTGGCCTGCCCCCAAAACCCCTTCAAATTGCCTGTTTCATTGTACACGTTGCTATTTACCGTACCTCCATTGAAAAGCACATGTTTACATTGTGCCCTGAACTACTTCAACATCTGCTAACAGACCAATAAAAAATAAATAAACCAGGATCATTTAGAAAGAGAGACCCTTTCTATTTCCTCCAAACACTCCTAATGTGGCAGCAGCAATATGCTGCCAGAGCCCCGTTCGTAGATGTCATCTTGGAAAACACTATCTGCAGGGAAATCAAATAGAGAATCACAACAGCTACCAAAAATCAGGCAGAAAGAGGATCTGAGAGCTCCATGAACTTGTCAAATAATTCTGCATGTTTATGCGCAACATGTTAATTTGGGATTAGGACAATTGTATTAAATAGTTCTCTTTATCAATAACAGAGTATTCCATGTGCATTGCTGTTTTATCCATAACAGCATGTCTTTTGTGAGGTTGCAGCCTTCATTCCCCACATATACCTTCAGAGCAAAGAAGAAGTAATTGTCATAACCTTCAAAAATCTCTCTTTTAAAAAACCCTGTATCTTTATTTCAAATGCAGCATCTGTAAGTTCAGGGCATAGGGATGTTAATTCTCATAGAAAATGACATAAGTAATATGTGAATGCATCTTTTCTGTATTTTAATGAAATCTCTGCAAATGCACAAACAACCCAGATGCCCTCAGATTAATAGTATTTTCCTAATTAATTTATTTTCCTCTTTCAATCTCTCTGTGTTTTGCTCACTCACCCTCCGTTCTGGTTTGACTCTCTAAAGAAAGGATGCTAATGAAGCCCAAAAATGTGGTTTCAGGAAGAAAAAGAGACATCACATAGATAATCCACAGCCACTTCCCAGGAATTGTTATCTAACTTGCTGAGCTGCAGTGCTAAAGGCATTGTGAGACAGAGCCTGCTTTGTGTTTCATAAGCAGCACACAGTTAAACTTCCTCTATTCCCCAAGCTGCCTGGGTGTTACTTCTTGGATTTTAGCAAAATAAACATTTTTACAATAATCCAAGCAGGCATTTTACTGGCTGCGATAACATTAACGGATTTCAGATTTCTTTAGTGCTCTTGCTTTATCCTCTCCTTCCACACTGTTATTGCTACAAACTGGCACTTAAATTCAATTGATTCAAAATATTCCGGATCCATATGGCCTAAAACCCTGGAGCTGAAGTTCTGATATTGCCTCACTGCTGTTTTCTAGCATTTGCCTCCACTCCAGTCCCCAGATGGTGGAAGTAACATTTAAACCTCCTTTCCTCTGCCTTGTACAATAGACCTTGGCACCATTTCAACTGTTTACTCCGGTAATTAACAGCACTGATACCACAACAATTACAACTCCTACAATCTTAGCACAATAATGCTATGAATTAGTGAGAGCTAATGGCTGGAAGGTATAGTGGTTCCAGACTGCGAGATCTGTGCGGTTTTAGTCTCAACTAAAAGGTACAAACAGCACGCTCGCGGTACACAATGATTACCTTGTAATTAGTTTACACAAAGCTTCCTATTTAATGGCAAAACGCTGTAATTAACGCGTGACAGAAAATCAAAGGGTACTTTGTAAGCATATGAAAAATTAACACTGCAGGCCTATAGCTTTATGTACTGATTAGAAGCATATTAAATCAATAGGACATACAAACCAACAGCTTGCATATCTGATTATTGCAAGGCTCGGGAATGGATATCCTGGCTTCAATTGAACCAAGGGATACAATTATCATGCTTTATTTTACTTAAGATTTGAGAATCACCTGAGACATCACCGTGGCAGATAGACAGATGTATTAATGAGCTGAGTGAGAGCACTACGGACTGTCTGCAGCCGCAGTGAATATTACAGTTATTTAGGATATATTGCTGACAGAGCACTGCGTGTACCAGGGGACAACCTGCAGCTGCACTGCTGTATAGGTAATCAATGTCTGTCTGAAGTCTTTGGGTTCTCTCTCTTTTTCTATTAAACATCATCTCAGTTATGAAGAATTTTAAAAGCCTGTCAGAACGTTGGAAATGCACCTTATGAGGAGGTGTCAGAGTCCCTGGCCCTCTTCCGGCTGAGGAAAGAACACACCTGCCAGGGCACGAGTGGAGTAATGCAGCAGCAAAGGCAACTGCCCAAGAACCCTTTCTGGACTTCAGGTGCTACACTAAGACCAACTCAATTACTTGCTATTTATTCGAGTTGCAGTAATATCTATAGCACTGCAATAGGACAAAACTGTTGGTGGTACAAAAGGTGATGGGAGTGGTGAAAATTAGATTGGGTCATGGCAAGGAAAAAACAGTGTTAGGAAGTTGAACTGTGCTCAAAGGGGGTCAGAAATGATACATGGCATTGCCAGCACGCTCTCTGAAATTGCTTCTTTGACAGTGTTATGGTTGGTTTTATTTTGACCTGTTTACAACCATGTGCTCTTTACCCTGAATTCCTTCCTTCAGTAAAGAAGTAAGACATGGTACAAAGGCTTCAGCTCGCTTTTAGTGCTTGCAGTTCATTCAACCAGTAAAGAATTCTTTCACCACTGTTCCTAACTTCAAATAATCACAAAGTTTATCTATTACTTATTACAGGACTTTCTAAAGTTGACCAAAAGGTTTTATTAATTTAAGGGAACATCCAACCTTTTGCATCATTTTTATCTCAGCCTTTAAAACTCTTAATTTTCCAATAGCAAGAGATGCAAACTCTTGCAACCAGTGTCTGAATATTGCTTTGTGCAACCCAGACCAAAAGCTGGATTTTCCAGTTTTGTCGCCTTTTGAGAAGATTCTGATTTCCTTTTATGCATTTTAGTGAATTTACCAAGATAGAGTCTATAAGGAAAAGAAACTGTGACAAAATACCGTGACACAACTGGAGGCAGTAGGATTCAAACGCTCTAACATTTAAAACAGAAGGCTGCCCAAGCACATTAAATAGCTTCTTTTCTTCTACAGCAGATATTTAATGGAGGGTTTTGAAATGGTTGTGTAGCCAGGGCCAATTATAATGGCTTATTGAGAAAATATTTGTTGCTTGGTTTTCTGTGTCTTGTTCTATTCTTGTCTTTTCAGCTCTTCTTTATCCCCACACTTCACCCTTTCTTTGTCTTTGGTCTGATCTTATCTTTAGGATTGCTGCTAGGTGAAAACTCACATCAGGCTGCTGGTCCTGGTGGTTAATTAAGAGTCACAGCGTAATAAAAGATATATTAATTTGACTACTGATTTAGATACTATTTTGAGCTCTATAGTTACAGGGTGGCATCCCTGCATAGTCTAATATTATTTTACTGAAAAGGGAACTTAAGAAAAAAGGGAACACTAAGGGGAAGGTGATGTTACCTTTCCTCTAAAAGGGAGGAGGACATCAAAAGTTCTGAGAATCTGAGGTGGCAGTTTGAGTCCCAAGATTCAGAGATCAGGAGGCATAACAGACTTTGATTTATCAATCAAAAGGCACCAAATCCACTTTGTAGACTGCTTTCCTGCCAATCTTCAGCTTGAATTCTGAGCAGGCATCTGAGCACCTTTCTTCAAGGTCATGACAGTATGGCTTTCACAGTAGAGAATGTCCCCACAAATGGCTTCACGGGTGCCCAATGTGCACACGTGGAGGCAGCAGCTCTTTTCCTATAAAGTATCATTAGAATATGGGCCTCAGGATGACAGACCGCAGCAGTGCAGTCAGAGGAAGGCCTTATAGAGATGTTTGGCATGGTTTGTGAATTGAACCCTGTATGCAGTTGCAGAATAATTCTTCAGGTAACTCAGATACTGCATTAACAGGGTAAAATAGCTCAGTAATCCTGTCCTGCACTTCTGCTTGCCCAACATTCTATCTGAAATGAGGAATCTAAAATCAGCCTCATTTTTAGATGGAATACATTTTTTACACAGTTCAAACTTACAAACTGTATTATTTTTAATCTGTTGCCTACTCCCTACCAACGAGGCAAATCTGGGTATCGTGTCTTAAACTGCTATGCAAATGATGCTATTTGTAAGTATTAACATAATTTAGTGCTTACAGTCATGTTCTCATTTCTAATAATTCTAGCAGAATGGCGAGGTTTCCAGTGTACTCCTAGCCTGCAGGATAGTCTTTCATCAAGAAGCTGAATTTTTTAATAACCTGCCAGCATCCGTTTTGTATGTGGCAGCCGATGCTGATGACACAATGTCTTCATTATCAAAAGAAACAGGTCTACACACTGTAATAGGACATTAAAGCATGCCTGTGCTCATAAACTAATGCTTTGATGTTTAAATGTGTATCATTACAATGGGATTCCTTAACAAAGGATGATTTTAATCCTCTGCTCTCAATGGTAGTACTCAGTAGAGGCTGCAATTCATTAGGCAGAAAAGGTCTCCTATACAGATTTGAACACGTGTATTCCAACAAGAGGTTCAAAATGGCAGTGAGGTCCATGCTTTGCCAAAACCAGCTTTAATACTGGGCTGGATTTATGGAAGCATTACTGCTGGCTCTAAGAAATTAGATCAAACACATTATTCCACATATATTTTCCAACTTCCAACCCATGTTTATGTTTAAGGGCTGTAATGGGTTGATTCCTGGTTGCATCAAAGCTGAATATAAAAGTGGTATAAAAGGGGAACCAAAGCAAGCCAGTTAGCACTGCATCCTTTCTGGAGTCACTCAGCCACGAAGAATCCAAAAGGCACAGGAATGCTAACAGGGAATTTATACCAGCAAAGAACTAGACTTGGGGAATGATTCCTGCACCCCACTGACTTAGGTGCTGGGTGTAGTACATGGGTGTACAGTTAGTTTTATGTCCCTGAGAGCTCAGTGGCCAGCTGCTGACCCTACACTGGCTCTCCAGCACTCTTGCTATATACTGCTTGACTTGCCCAGATTGAGGGATCTTCAGCAGATCAGGGAAATCAGCCCTTCAGCTTTACATCATCAGCTCTATTTTATAACATGGAATTATTTTGTAGTTATCAAATGCAACAGAACCATAACCAGCACAATTGGAAATTTTAATATACAATATAATTCAATCAAACAAAAATTTCAAACTGGTATGGATTGAATTAAAAAAAAATCAAAAGAGCTATAATGAGTAGTTTATGTAAATTAAACAATTCTTTCTGGATACATTCCTTCTGGCTTTAAAGCCATTACATTAGGAATGAATTTGGCACAATATACAGAAATATCAAATGCTTATTGAAATTAACACATTTAAATACCAATGAATTTTTAAACTACAAATAGTTTTCTGAATGGCAGAACTAATCAAGCCTGGTTTCTTATGGATTTTTCTGTGGTTGAAATGTATCATCTTACAGCCTCTCTCAATCACGTGGATTCTTGGGAATCTACTAGTGCTATGCTGTTCCCTCTAAGTATTTACAGGGTCTCTCTCGTTACCTGAACACCCACTGTAATGAAACATGCAGGACAATCTCCAAGACCTCAAGCATTCTTACACAGCTGAAAATAACTTTATTAGTGAGGGAAAATAGAGGAAAAATAATCCTTAGAAAACCAGATTATAATGACTTTGGATATGGTTTCAAATTGATTAGTGTTGTTCAGCTGTATTAATCCAACACTTTGTTCCAATTATTCCAAGTTTCTATGTAGACACAAGGCTCTGCCACCTATATACTTTCATTGACACATGTCCTCACTTTGGATAAAAAACACTGTAAAATTTGCACATTACTGCATATAAATGAAGTGTTACTCCA
Organism: Pezoporus wallicus; assembly: GCF_028554395.1. Taxonomy (NCBI): domain Eukaryota; kingdom Metazoa; phylum Chordata; class Aves; order Psittaciformes; family Psittacidae; genus Pezoporus; species Pezoporus wallicus. The sequence goes on along the minus strand of NW_026642428.1, from coordinate 549,029 downwards.
CATTGGATGCCAGGCTTTCATTTTTATCTTGGTATGTTTAACTGTTTTATTTGAGCCACTGTTACCTATTGCTTTGCACAAGCTAGTCTGGGCTCTAATATCAACTCTTAGCTAAGTCTTAAAATGAAAGCTGAGAGAAAGGGTGTAGTGTGAGGAATAACCACAGTGGGCTATTAAGAAGCCACAACATCAAACAGGGCACCCCACTCCTGTGTTACTTACGTGTGCCCGCTTCTCACTCCATGTCTCAGGGCTGTGTCGCTCACGTTCCTTCTGCACCCAGGGGTAGCATTTCAGATGTGAAATAATATCACAATAGGCAGTACCATTTCCTCCACACTCATCATTCACTTTAAACAGCCAGCGCTGCACTTCCATGTTGTCTACGATGAGCTGGCTGAGAATACTGATCATCTGTGGAGCAATCACACAGAGACATTTTGGGCTATGGTTCTTCAATTTAGACTTCCAGTTCTCAAATAACTGTGGACTTCAGATTTATTATCAAAACATAGTTCCTTTATCCCAGAGATGCTCATGTTGTTAAGAGTATCTTGGATACGCAGCACAATGAACCATGAACATCTTTTGATGAAGGCTCTATGGCCTTCATCCTGTACTTGAGTCCATCAAACAGCACTGAGCACCTCTGCTGGTCAGAGCAACTGTGCTCCAAGAGAGAAATTTGCCTGTCCAAGCTATTTTGTGTGATGAGGATCTTAGGCTTTGGATAATCAGTACTGCTGAATAAATGTTTGCGGCAGGGAACGACATGGGGTGGACTACACTATCTGCAGTATCTGAGAAACAATTGTGCCAGATTCCAACACCAGCCAAACAGCTGGGAAATTTTCCTACTGGAGAGCACGTTCTCTGTTTATAAATGTAGGAAGGAGTTACCAAGCAGCCTTTATAAAAATGCTAATTATTTATTTGTGTATGTATACAGATTGAAATGGCTTTTAAAATGCCTTCTGCCCAGCTGGTGTAGGATGCAATTAGCTTCTTAGAAACTGCAAATGCCTTTGAACCTGGTAGAAGTGTTATCAGATCCTGTCACGTTGGTTACAGCCTTCTACATTTTCACATAGTAATTTGGGGGACTTTTGTTTCTAGCTTTTCAATGTTGACCTAAAATACATTTCCATGTGAGTCCTGATGCTATTATTTGTGGCTTTTGGGAATTACTTAAATGTGTTTTTCTTGATGACTCCCCTACAGTAATGAAGAGGATCAATAACACTGTAAGGACTGTACCAATCATAAAGAATTATGTGCTCTCCTTAAGTGAAAATGGAATTGTGCTTTGGCATAGCATCACCTTGCTTTGATTATTTAACCCAAAATGTCAATATTTCGTACAAGCAAGCAGAAGTAGAACTTCCATAACACTGTAGTAGGAATCACAAATACTTGATTCACATAAATTATTTAACAATAAATTGGTTGGGTTTTACATCATTGATCATGTATTTATCTCATCTACTACAGGAGTTGCAGTGTTTGTGTAGCTGAGATTGTTTTCAGCATTAAAGGTGATTAATAAATAGCAAAGCAACATGAAAAGCCTCTCGAAGAAGCAGGAATACCTGCAAATCGTGGCTTTCCTTTTGCTGTCTGAGACATAGCACCACCATAAAAATATATTTTAAAAGAATCAGTACAGATCATATTTAGACATATCATTGCAGATTGCAAAAGCAGCTTGTAGAATGAATGCACTGAATGCAAAATAAGCAGATGCAAACTGAACCCAATACAAAAAACTCTTGTGCCTTGTAGTTTAGGTAACATTTTGGTTTTTTTCTTAGGGGTCATGCTAATGAGATAGGTGACTTCAGCAGTGATAAGCTGGATGCAAAGCAAACTTTGGTTGCAGATACGTTCAGTGAGCCTCAGTTTCAAAAGGCTGGCTGCCTAAGTGCAAGAAATGTTCCCTTCATTAAATACCTGATTTTCCCAGAATTCCTTGTTCTATTTTCTGTCACTGGTAAAACTCCAACTAGTTGCATTGAGGCCACAACTTCATCCATGGAGCAGCAACACAAACCCTTTGAAATAACCGGACCAAACACCCATATATTTTCTCAAGAGAGACCATGAACGATACAGAACACTTGCGTTACTGCCAGACCAGGATACAAACTGCGTTTAGTTGGTCAGGCAGAGCCAAGGAAGAGCCTAACCTCACACATGGTTTAAAGAAACCCAGTCAGGGTCTGGTCTAATCAGTAGAGTCATTGTAATCATACAATGACTGCATCCCATCAGGTGAAAACAGGGACCTGTGAGTTGCCCCATCCCACTTACCTGCTCCTTGTTGTAGATGTCTGACTCTCCAGGAGGGGTTGGCACACGGGCACTGGCAAAAATTTGTTTACTTCCAGACTTGGTACTATAGAGATGAGCCACTTCTGGCACTGAGCCTAATATAGGCACATTTAGCATGTCAGCCACAGCTAAATCATCATTGTGGGGAACCCCTCCAACAATGTAGGCAGCTCTGCTCTGGAGAAGAGTTCTTATTCTTTTGATAGTCTTGGGACTGTACTTCAGCAGCGTGGCCAAGCACATGTGATGCTCCTGGAGAAAGATAACATTATTCTTGTTAAAAGGTGTTCTTTTCTATTCCCTGAAACTCATTTATAATGTTGCACACAATAAATACATTATTAATAGCAGGCTGGGTTATGACCTATCCTGTAGCTTAGCAGTTTAAATTGATAAAAGCTGTTGGGGTGAGGCTCCATAATCGTGCACATCTTTAGTGTGCTGGAAATGGGCTCATTGGGAATAGAACTAATTACTACACATCTGTATTTATTTGATCCATGCGGAATTATCCTTCTGTCAGTCGGCAGAGAGGCTGGTGGCCTTTGGATAATAGTGATTCATCTCAGCAACACTTCTGGCATGGTTTAACTCTAAAGCTCCCAAAAATCAATAACAAAAATGAAGAACACCCTCCCTATAGCAGGGAATGTATTTCACCATACAGTTCAACAGTGTTTTAAGTGATTCTCTGAGAATAAACCACTTTGATTTACCAAAGCTTGCTCTGATCACATTAAATTACTGGGGATATACATTTCCATTACATGGTATTTCTGATAGTTACTGTAAATGGAACTGCAGAGTACTCAAGGGGTGGTATTTTTGTTGTTTAAAGTACAAGGGCTTCAACTTTTGGACGGAATTTTTAATTTCTTCTAAAAAAAGAAGTTCTGTTGTTGAATGAGCTGATCATGGCAGATGCTGTACCCTCTGAATTTAAACTATCAGGTGAAGCCTCAAAAAATATTTCCTACCACATATCCTATGCTCAGCCTGCAGATAACCTAATTCTCTTTGCAAAGATACAGAGGTGCATTGAGGTTGAAACAGACAGGGATGGACATCATGCAGACATAGTACAAGAGGCATCCACTGCAATAGATTGCCATAAATGATATTTGTTACAAGGAGAAAATCATCTTTACATTTTGATTTCATCTAATTTAGGCCCTAGCCAGGAAAGTGTCCCTTTTCAGGCCAGCGTAACTACTGGATTTGCTAGGGATTTCCAGGACTGGGGAGCCCAGAATATTTTCCTTCAAAGTCCTGGATGCTCCTTCACAGAGTCTCAAGTATAAATCCTGATTTGGATGGAGATGAAGGTGGAAAAGGAGATGGAGTAGCCCCTGGAAGCAGACATAAGGAATCCCCTTTTAACAGTTCCTCAGTGCGTTGTCACACCAAACAGCTCCAAGAAACACCCAAGTCTCTCTATAAAAGTCAGATATACTGCAAGGACAGTGAGGATGTTAAGTCAGAGACATGAGATATTCTTCAAAGTTCTAATAGGAAAAAGAGAGTCACAGGAATATAAGGACAAAAAGAACAACAAACAGATTTCCTGGAGCCTTTTGCCTCCTATCAGTTTTAAACTCCAGACTCTCCATGTCCCAGTTCCTGTTTCTTTTCTCCTGAGTGCTGGGATAAAAGCAGGGACATGGCCCATTCTGCTGGTGTCGTGGCTGAGTTCTGCCACAGAGAGAACAGGATCAATTTCCAGCCCCGGTCACTTGCTCCCTGGGGCCACGAGTGGTGATGTAGGGACGAGATTTGCTTTGTGTCTCTCAATAATGGATTTTACAGTTAATTAAAGAGTGCAGGAAACAGGCTGTAAAATCTAGTTCATTCCTGCTTTGAGAGCGGTAGAGCTACCATGATATATTATAGGAATGTGAGTGGCAGCAGGTAAAAGCAGAACGAAGGAATCCTCAGAATTCCTTTGGTGAGCTCCCTACATCAGAGCATGTAACTGTTCCCAGTAAATCACAGCTGCACCTAGAAAAGAAGCTTTCTTTGGAAGATCTCAACAGAAATTGGAAGAGTGAAGGCAATACACAAGAGATGCCTGAAAACAACCTACTTTTACACTGAAACTACTTCAGCCAAATCACCACGGCTAAAATCATTCATGAAAGACATTTTCCATTCCTGGATAGCCCTTCCATGTTTAGCAGCACATCTTTTATCCATAAACTGATGTGGTTTAGATGATATTTTTAACACATTTTATGTAGAAGGCTTCTTAAAGCTTCCAATATTTGGTAGTTAGTACCAGAAAAATCACCCGGTATCCAGAGAAAAAAGAGCTTCAATTGTCAAAGTGAAACTTGAAACAATTTCATCAACAGTTTATCATCCCAATAATTCCACTTTGCAAGGTGAAGGCCCAGCACAAGCAGCTCTGATTCTTATAGGTGTCCAGTATCAGATGAAAGAACAGTACTGAATCTAGCTCCTAAACCCACAGATATCACCTTGATGCTTTTCTCCAACTTACGAGCAAACAGAAAACATTCATGCCTACAGAATTCATTCTAACTGTGGCAAAGCTATCAGGCAGCTCTGACTCGGGGGTCCCCCCCTGCACAGCAAGAGCACCCAGCACTTAGTTTGGTGCTTTCAGACTATTTCAGCAGAAGAGGATTCATACATAGAGCAAGTGTCTTGCTGAACAGTATACTAGTGTCAAGCAACACACTTACAAAATATAAAAAGCTCCTTTCCCTTCTGAAGCCATTGGTTTCAATCTCTATATGGTATAACAAATGCTCAACAACATGATTAGAAGAGTATTATTAATATATGTCAAAACCAGGAGCAGGGTTTCAAGCACAGACCATAGAGATGGAAGCATAGCATGAAATTTCATAAAACTCAAATCTCAGCTGAGACCCCATAATACTTATAAAATTATTCTTCACTGTAAGGAGTGTTCACTGCCTACAGTATTCTCACAAACACTGTTCACAGTGTACATTAATTAAGGTCGCTTTTTAGAGCATGTTTTATCACCTGGGTTTTAAACTTATTTAACAGGTTCAGCACTAGTATTTCTATATTAAGTTGTTTTTAAGTTGTGCTTTTTAGCAAGTTCTGCATTGGATTTCCTTGTAAGAAACACTCCAGACTTGACTGATAGAATGCTGGGCTGCCCAGAGATAAAAGTTGGAGTAATAAGAATGGTTTATTGCTACGATTTCCTTAGAGATATAAATCTATCAAGTTCCCAGGCCCAAGCATGTAGTAAGAAGGGACAGTGCTCTACAAATAGCCAATATAAGACTATCTCAACTAAGTCCATAAAGCTAAACCAGGATATTTATTTCCAATGCTCTAACTAGTAGTCTAATCAGTAAAGCCTTTAAACTTGCAATAATATTTCACTGATGTGTACCAGAGCGTTACAAGTTATAAAATTTCCAATTTAATTTTACTGCATCCCTCAAGCTGTAGTAATTAGAAGACAAACTCACAGGGAAGCTGTTTATAGCTTCAGGGGTGAGAATCCTGAACCTGTCCTGCAGGTCACCCATGGCCTCGGGGTTCCCAGATCGAACAGCTGCCTGCAGACCCAGGAGTTTATTGTAATACTGCAGTAACTCCTCACTCAGATGAAGGGGGCAGATGTAGATGACGTCCACGTTGGCATCTAAAACAAAGGGGCACAGTGTTCATTACCGGGAGGAAGGTAGATTCCATTCAGAGGAGCAATCCGCTAATTCCCGGTCACTTGTGAACAAACAGCTTCCCGAAAAGAGTGCTGGAAATAAAACAGAGATCTGCAATTCCCAGATCTTAGTGGTTTAACTGCCTTTTTTTGTACTTCAGCATTTCTCTGAAGACAGGTCAGCAACCCAAAGAAATAGTTGGGTTTCAAAATTCAACCTGCAGAACGTATTGGGGGCAGAATTTGGAAGTGTTGCACGGGGATTTCTATGTGTGATTCCCATTAACATCAATGGGGATTGCAGCACTGCTTTAAAATATATCCCATTAGCTTCAGTAAATTATAAAACTGAGCTATTCAGTTTAGAAAGCCGATGAAATTGCAGGTTTTGTGCTTCCTGGATTTTCATGGCCTGTTCCCATTCTTGTCCTGCCCATATAAAAGCTCACGGTAGGATACCATTAACAACTACCGTGGAGCATGTGAGTGTGCAGATTAGCTACTTAAATACCACAGTGTGGAAATCTGCTTTTCTGTATGCAAAACAACTTGGGCTGAAAGACAGTGTATATGCAAACACTCAGAAGTGAGAAAGTGGAAGTCTTTAATACATGTTTGGAAAATCTTAACTACTCTACTCTTCTAAAATATTAATGTTAATAGATGAGCTAATGAATTAACAGGCCTTGCAACATCAATAGAACACAGTGCCAAGAAGCACTCCTAGATTGTGATCCAACTCCTGCTGAAATCAGTAGGAAGTCTTTCATTGTCTTTCCTGGGCACAGGAACAAGAGCCTGGGAAGTGCCAGGAACAACTGCTATTCCACATGAGTGAATCAGAAGCAAAGCAAGAGTCAGACTAAGAAAACCCAGAGCCTAACATTATAAAGGAATAAGATATTCCATCCGTTCAGTCTGTTTTGCCACACTGCTGCAGGCAGACAACCCACAGTAAAATGTAAGGCTGGAATCTGAAGTGAGGCACTGAAGGAGTACAGCACCTGACAAGCAGCCCTGTATTTGAAACCCCCACAAAGCCTTTATATAATACACTTCATTACTATATAACTTCTTAAACATTATTAAAAGGACAGTTCACTGTAGAACTGTTAGTCAGTACTCTGTTGCTTTTAGGCATTTACTCAGATTTGCAAAAATGAGCCGCAGGATTCAGCTTGGGTACAAAAAGACTCTTAGCTGGACCAACTGTCAAAAATGGACAAGCTTAAGTGAATCTGTTGAATGAAACACTGCAGTGCATTTAACTGCTCTTAGCACTGCCCTGTAAAGAGATAATACAAGTCTCCTTTGGACACAGTGGGGATTCAGAGACAGATTAACTCATGGGAGGTCACAACAAGCAAGGAAATCCTCTGGGATTCTCAAAAAAAGAAAACCAATATGGTAAATCTCAATGCTCTTCTGCCAGGCAGAGGTAAAGCAGCTGGTCTAGGTAATAATTCAGTTAATATTTGACTAGCTTGTATCTTACTCATGGTCTAGTCTACATTTTACATTAGTTTTCATGTTGACAGATCTTAAAGTGAGAAAACGCCTGGTTAATGTGTTCACTTTGTCCCTTTAAGTTTCTAACTCTCATTTTAGAGCACCCAAAAAAATCTGTTAAAAAAATAAAACTGTACTGTGGAAAACCAATATTAGTGCCTAGATAATATATAAAGGCAATTACATTATTATTTTAGGCAACTGTAAATTTCTGGATCCAATATATTTTGGTTACAAACTTACTAAATGGCATTTATAAAATAATAATGATACTGAAATATACATGGATCATGTGAAGTATCATGAAGTATGTCATTCCAGGGAGCCAGTGAGGCTGGTCACTGACAAATCATATTCCTTACTGCTTTGCTTAAGAGAGGACTGTTATTCCAGCAAAAAAAATCCTATTTTAAATGCATGTCTTCTGCCTCTTTTGCTAATTTAAAAAACATCAGTTTAAATAAGGCCTTGCTCTTTCCTAGCACATCTTTCTCTCCATATGAGCCTGAGTGAACACCAGCAGAATTAGCTACCTAATTTTGTAGAACACTAAACACTTTTGTGGTGCTCAGCATGCCACAGGATGAGGCTGCTTTACCTTAGCACGGAGCTGGGAAGAATCAGCGTGTTTTTCTTATGAATAACATGGTCAGGAGCAAATGCCATAGCAGATAAATTGCTTCCAAGCTTATACGTTCTCTATATTTACCATTAATACACAAATCCTCAATAGTCGTTCTCTTTTACTTATTATGGGCAAATAACGAGTAAAAAATAGGCAGCCAGCAGCTCAGAACATACCCAGTATGTCACACAGCCTTCCCATCTGCATGTTCTGCTGGAGAGCAAGGTCAGGAATATGCTCACGGATGCCTTGGGAATATCCTGGAAAAAAAGTAAAGCCCCCCCACCCCCTCCAAACTGTATTCAGATAACCCTCAGTATCAGAAAGAAATCAGACTTTGCATTAAAAAAAGCTGTCAAACGTGGCATAGCACTAAATGCATCCTCTTTATGAATTTACTTGTATTAGTGAACTGATGTAACATTCCATTTCTATGTAATGAGATATTAAATACAAACCTAAATGTTAGACCTATAGAGCTTTATATTTCAAACATGCAGACTGAGCATTTTGAGTCGTCTTTACTGCTGGGTTTTATAACACCGAAAAACCTGACGCCATCATTAAGGAAGAATCCTGGTACATTTTGTCCTTCACACACATAAAAGGCACCAAACCCACTTCATTAAGGAGATGTCTGAGCTATACCTGATCACTTTGTTGCAGAGGATGAGTGAGTGGCAGCCTGTCTGAGCTTGGATTATCTATCTGGAGGTCAGACTCCAGTTGACTGCACACTCACATTCAAAGACAGCAGTAAATGACATGTAACTATAACCTCTAATCCTGTAATTTTTAAATTCAGCTAATTCTAAATAAATCTCTGTGTATGAACACACACAATGTGAGTTCATAGCTGCGATAGCTATGATTGAATTAATAAGGAGGTTAAGC